>NC_073722.1:13907500-14246071 GCF_023634155.1 Falco peregrinus
TATGATTTTTAGACATAAATGCTTGTATATCAAATACGGCTTAATGCAATGGCTTACTTCACTGGGTTTTTTTCTGTTAACATTAAAATTATATTGCCTTTCTCAAACTAAATATGACAGCACACAAAACAGATTACAATATTCAATGTAAAGAATTTCTGTCTATTGTGTTGTCTTCTTTTTCTTCTTCTTTGCACTATTCTTTCTGTTGATAAACCCATTTAGTATGCTGTGCTTTCCTGCGCATTCCAGGATTTATCTTACCTTTAGTCTACTCGTTTTGCTTTCATGTGGCTAGAGATTAAAGGATGATCTTACAGATGTTGTAAATTAGTCAGCAGCAGGCATAATCGTTATTAGGCATGTTGCAATAAATGTTTGGAAGTTTTACATATTTTCCAGAGCACAGTTAGTTTAAACCACTGCAGTTTGATGGTTTCACATACAACTTTAAAAATTGAAGCAGGAAATCAGTTTACATTTCTTCAAGAGACCAAAGCCATTGTCAGCTTTAAGGTCATTTTCAAAGTACAGATCCAACAGAAAAAGCTTCATTCAAATAAGTATTTCAGCTTTCCCTTAAAGCTGGTTTAATATACTCCAGGACAAATACATTATCGATTTACTGAAATTTGGAATAGAACAGTTGTCCTATCTCCCAGCCAGGACAGAGTTATACATCAGACCTCACACAGAGCAAATGTTACCACCCTATTTTCCTTGAGCATTCTAAAAGTTAAATAACACTGTACTTGATGTTCAGATAATTGATTGACTCTCATTCCTTAATCTTCCGATTAGCTATTATATGACCAAGATTCATTCCAGAAATTACATGAGGGGGTGAATTCCTGTGGTTAATTCCTGGATAGCAGCTGCTCAGGGGGATTAGGATCCTTTTGTCTTAACTTTGAGGACTGAAATGTTGGCAAGCATTACTTCTCCTGTATCACCAGGCAACGTCAATTACGTTTTCCACAAGAAACAGTAAATTAGCATTGCTATCCTGTAATTTTTTTTCCCCTGTTCACAATGTGTTCTGGAGTCTTCCAGCAGAAGTGCAGTTTTCTGTCTGCATCAATGTGGAGTTAATTCAATAAACACACTGAGTTATTTACCTAGTAATACCTCATGTTTACTTGTACTTCTAAACACACTATCATACTGCTACCACAAGAAAGCCTACTGCCTGAGATCAACTCCCTGATGAAAACATCTGAGACTTTTGCAAAGCAGGTGATACTACTGAGTGTATGCAAGAACATTGCCAAGTCTAGTAGTGGTGCACTATCCTGTGGTTGAAACACCAAAACAGGTCATTTCATCCTTACTTTAGGAGAGCTCTCAGCTTCTTGGTGACATAACGTTCTTAAAAAGTAGCAGTTATGGACAGTGCTTTCGATCATCCCCTGTCGGCTTCAGGCTTTGTTCTATTTGGCAGACAGTGACACGACTGAATTATACAGGCCACAGCATCAGAACCACAGTAACGCAAAGTAACAAGGTCAGGATGCCATCGTCCCTTAAGAAAGTCCAGCTAATGCAGAGGATTGCCTCAGCAGTGTCAACTACTGCGAGCATGTAAAGTCTGATCTCTACTACCTGCATTGCAATCCTAGGCAGTATTAAGCTCAACGTTTTATTATTGTGTATTTTGGTTATACTTTGGTTATCATTACATTTTTAGTTCTTGCCTTCAAGGCATTTTCCTTCAGATCTACCATATCTAGAACATCTGAAATTCAAGAAGGAAGATTAAGGTTAACAGTTCTGCTGCTATGCCCAAATGAGCAGTCTACCAAGAAGAGTCTAAACCTTTTCAGGAGAGAAGGGGCTGCCACTGTGGAAAAGAATTCCCCGAAGAATTCAGGACCAATGCAAACCTTTTGCCATACATGCAACATGCAATTAATCGATTACTGTCTTCAAGGTTTAAAAATAAAACAAAGGTAGGGAAACCCTTTCCAAAAGAAGATACAAGACAATTATATTCCCAAGAAGGGTCTGAAGAGAGATACTAAACCATATGTGCCAGATGTTAGTCACATTACTTAATTGCAGGTGTTATGAAGCCAAGGATAGTCTGAGGACAGATAGTCTAAAGAACAGAACATTTAATGCATTTAACAATCCTGGCAAATCTGGAGAAATCGGTTTAGAAGCCAATGGCAGCTCTTCCAGAATAAGTGTAGAAGCCAAACAGTGTTCTTCTTATCAGTGGCTCAGCTTACGCTGCTAAACTTTAGTACATGTTTCAGATGGCCTTTGGACAATGTATATATGGTAAGACTAAATCGTCCTGGAAACGGTTCATCTTCTAAATTAAGGTTCCTTTAAATAGGATTTTGTGTAACTGTACAGGCCATATATTGTGTAATATTTTGAATATCTATCTCTTCAAAACAATGGAGAGTGCATTTCTCTTGTTTGAGGTTTATGTAATTATGGTCCATAAATAAAATGCTGAGTTCAGAACTGTGTTATCGAAGTACTGCATCCTAGAAGAGAGCCGACCTATAAGACAGCTCTACTCAAACATATGAAGAGTCCTCATGCATTGAATAACTTATTTTATCAAAAGCAATTTAGGCAATTCCCTACAATGTTATGTTGCAAGGGAATGACATTCAAAAGTCCTTCTACAAATCAACTCAGAGATACGAACTTTAGCAAAACGGTGTCACTGTTTTCAAATGTGCTGTTTACAAATATTTACAAATTTTACAAAATGCGAATATTTACTGCATTAATATTTCTTAATAGAAGTGTCTTACAGTCTTTGTTTAAAACTGCATTAAACAAATAGCAGAAAGAACCTGAGTTTTGTTTTTGCATTGGATCAGATTCAGTCCCTCTCAACTGAGAACACATTTCCCACTACCCACCATTGGGATGAATGATCAAAAAACAATCAATGTGGTTAACAATAGATTAACAAAGTGCACTGTATTCAAAGACTAATAAAGACGACTATGCTGTTTTCCATTATTTTTCACGATTTGATGACATTGCGCTCCTTAGGCTCCTGTGTTTACTTAAACACATCATCAATCGTGGTTTCGTGCTCCTTCAACTACTATGCATAATATATGCTCTTTTTTTCAGGACAAAGTTACTGTTTCGATATTCAGACAAACAAGATGTTAAAAATTCTACTTTTTCACTTACAAAGTGAAATGTCTGAAAACATGCAGCTTTTCCTACCTCCAAGTAGTTTGCCTCAGAGAAAGCAAAAAGCAGAGCAGGATTTAAAATGTGAAGAAGCCAAGGCACCTGCTGAACTCCACAGCAGCCATTTCAGTAGCCAGACCGGGGTATTGTTCAAGATACACCTATTTAGAAAAGACCACGATGTAGTTTTCCTGATGTGTTTTGATGGTAGGAGTTTTAGTCTTTAAATGCTTGGACAGGTCACTTTACAAGTTAGGTTTTTAAGTATTTCTCATAAGAGAAGTGGGTAGAAGGCCTGCTGCTGTAGCTTCTCCTTATGTAAATGATCCCTCTAGTTCAGAGACTGCCTACATGATTAAGAGATTGCAGGCATGAGTCCATAAAATAACTCGAGTACTGTTATTCTTATCTGGGAGAGAGAAGCAAGCGCTTAAAATCTCACTGTACTAATGACATATTGCACATTCAATAGTAATAATTTCTGCACTTCCGGAACAGTGACATGAAACATGATGCATTTATACTAACTGTATGGTTCCACTAGCATTATTTATTACATTAGATCATGCAATTTTTTTTTTGTGTAGGATGGGGAAACAGGTCATATGCTTATTTGTTTCTGGTTTGTGGCTTGCAGATACTTTCTGTTACCAACAACACAGAATGTGCGAAGCTACTGGAGGAAATCAAATGTGCACACTGCTCACCTCATGCTCAGAACCTATTCCACTCACCTGAGAAGGGGGAAACACCCGAGAGAGAACTAACTCTTCCCTACCTGTGCAAAGACTATTGTAAAGAATTCTATTATACTTGCAGAGGTCACATACCAGGTAAAACCAATTGAAAAATATGGGGCTAAAGGATGTCTGCTTTGAAATGTTGATGTTGCCTGAGCAGTTACAGATCCAGCTCTTCACTAGGTAAAATCCCTGTTGATATCCAGGGGGGTTTGCCCAAGGAAAGACAGAATGTCTCAGGGTCTTCACCATGGTTGTGTAGTGTAGTGAGGGAAATATTTTGAGCACTTTCTCGCCACCCTTCTATTAAACCCTCCATGAAACCCAGGATTATTTGTTGGCAAAGGCACCTGAAACTATTACCTTTGCTGAAACATTAGCATGCTCATTCAAATCATGTAAACAAGCAGCTGGGCATCCAAAAGGCTATTCTAAATGATCAATAGCTTTAAAATGCAAGAAATAAAGGATGCTGGCTGTTTGCTGTAGACTCTAAAAGCTGATGAGTAAAGTGTTTTTTCTGGTTTTGTTACCCTAGAAACTGATGTTTTTTCCACAGGGTTTGAAGCCCATTGAAATCAAAGGAAGCCATTCGATAGACTTCTGTGATCTCTGAATCACTTCCAACACGCTGTTAACAACCAAATTCTTAACTAACCTAACACTTCCTCACTACAGTCAGTAGAGTTAGCTGGACATAACCAAAACCAGAATTTGACCTGTGTTGTCTAAGCAGTCACCAAATGTGTGCTATCACTTGTAACTATATCAACAAAATAACCACAGAAGATGGTTCTTTTAGAAATACTGTCTTAATACACCCTTATATTAAATAACATCTTTGGTATTCTCAGTAGTAAACTATTTATATGTTTAAGACTGTCATTTTTAAACTATGCTTTTTTCCCTGTCCAAACACTACTTATAAATAATGCCACACAGGAGAAAATAATTGAACTGGTTATGTTTTCTTTTTTTTACTAGCAACACAGACTGGAAAAAACAGTTGATAATGATATGAAAAATGAATTTGTGAATAGTCATTTTTGACATATGAACACAACTCTGTAATATAATATAAACATATTTGAGTAAAGGGGATAGTTTAAGTGGATGAGATTTGGATGAGGGTTTTTTAATTGCATGTGTACAGTGTGTACTTGTTTTCTCTGAAATCCCAAGAGCGCAGGGATTTTTTGCAGCGTACTTTTATTGACTTGAGAAAACATTTTGAATTGACTTACTTTTTCCCTTTACTGTGGTTTAACATGTATCTCAACCCATTCAAATATGAAAATATTATTATTTTCTTTATAAACTAAGAGATGTTTCTAAGGCTTTCTTAAACCAGCTGTTTCTTGCTCTTTATCACGTTCCCCAAAGCAAAGCAGAATAGATCACAGTTGCCAAGACTGCCTGCTGAACAGCGATAACAGATTAGATATTCTAAATGTTTGGCCCGTATAAGAAGTCAGCACAAAGAGTTTTTTTGACGTGAGTTTGTAGCTAGTGCAAATGATTAGCATATTCTGCAGAGCAAGTCCCTCATCGTTGTTTTGTGAAATTCTGTGTTTCTGAGGAAACAATTTGTTTAATTGGAAAAAGTGAAAGAGGGAAAAGGGAGAAAGAAGAGGAAGCAGAGAGAGGGAGAGAATGAGAAAGAGCTGAGCAGCACAGGAGCTATAGCCACAGGAACCTCACTCCTCAGATCAACATATGTGGTGACGAATGACAAATTTATTTTTCTACAAAGTTTGTGTATATGTAAAACTGCTGAAGTGCATCAAGATGTCAAGTGCTTTTTGTGACCACCCAGGTTGCCTTGAAAGATAACCAGATGAAAGCATAACTTTAGCACTGGGCAGAGCACTGTGCTTTGCAGGAAAAGAGCTTACATACTTTAGCGTCAGTTAAAATAGGATTTTTCCTACATCAATCAGATGCTAATAATCATTCTAAATACTTGTTCTGAAAGTGGGTTGTACTAACAAAAAGTTGTTGCTTACTTACATCCACCAACAGGGTTAATTTGGTGACTTGACTGGTACATACGGTTGTTGATACCCATACTAGCACTTCCTGAAGGTATTAATTAAGTAAAATTCAGGTCCCTCTTTTTGAGAAGATGGCCTACAGGACTTTAATATAGCTCAACAGTCTTATACGTTCTAAGATATAAATAATTAAAATAACAACTTATTTGGGTTTTCCATCTTACTTGTGAGACCTGTATATCCATAATAATTTTTATTGCAAAAGAAAGAAAAAAATAGAATATGTGGAAGCTAAGTTTTCAGCTTAGCCTGGAGGGTTAAACAGAGAGTTGGAGATTAACAGGCCCCTAAACCCAAGGTCTCTTGCAATGATTCACTGTGCAATTGTTTAAAACTCAAATAATTACTCTTGCTCCATTAAGGAGCGCTAATTGTTTCTGAACACCAATACAAAGGAGTTTAAGGAAATTGCCAACTACAAAAATAATTTTATCCCTTAAGTCTTGCACAAATGAGAAATATTATTAGTGATTTAAGATAGAAAGCATCTGTTCTGGAATTGAAATTTTAGTGGTACATATTAAAGAAAAAGACTGGGCAATTATACATCAGGTTTTTTCATGACTTAGCTCCAGAAATTGATTTATTGTTCTGTCTCCTTTTTCAAAGATGAAAACTCTAGCAGATCCTTGGTTAATTCTTTTAAAGACAGCAGTTTGCCCACCAGTTATGACTGTATCAGAACTTCCTCTTCTTTAGGACTTCTTTAGGAATATCCAGAGAAAAAGTGGACCCGATTCTTTATTCAAACACAGTAATAACAATAGCTGTTAGGATTGTATGGATATGTTAGCCAGGAGGGTGGAACGTTTCACAAAGCCTGTGAGATTAGAACTTCACTGCTTCATCCCAGTTGACTGTTGTCATTATTTCTCATCTGATCTTTATTGTAAGCCTCAGTTTAAGTGATTACTGATGGAGACACTGGAGTTAAATGACTTAATGAAGTATTTTCAATCAATATGAAATACAAGTTTTCCAAGGTCATAAGAGAAGGCTGTCTAATATTTCTTATTAATTTAGCTACTAGAGAATGGCACGGTTGATTCTACCTTTAGGCATGAGGGGAAACTTGATTCATGCCAGTGGAAGTGTGATATATTCTAAGGAACAAAACTCTGCCCCAGCCACGGTGCGTTCTGCCATCCAAGGATGTGGGACAGATTTTGAACTATGTGCTCTCCATTATTTTCATTTGAAGAAATGGGTTCTAGATGATTGTGGGTGAATTCAGACCCAGATCTGAATCCAGGCATTACCAGAACAGATGCTTGATAAGAATTTTTAATGCCAAAGAGGGGCACCCCAATCCAAAGTGCTGGAAATCTAAGAAATTCTGCAACCCATACAACATTATCAGAAGTTCTGACATAGTCAACTAATAGTCACAATCAACATAGTCGACTTGCAGAAAAATAGTAGTGGCTCATAATGTTGCTACTGCTAACAAGAGCATCAAGGGGATTAACCTGTGTGCAGGTATGTGCAATGTGTGAGTACAAGAAGAGGGCCACTAGTCAATCTAAAACCAGTAGGAAATTATGTGAGCTACCACCGAACATCTTACATTTTTAAACAATCAGTCTGGAATTACCTCTTTCATTTAGTTTTCACTGAGAGTTCAGAAGAGAGAGGAGAATGTGGGGGTTTTGTGAACAAATTCACACCTATCTGTCAAAAGTACAAATCAGAAAAAAAAAGAAAAAAACCCAACAACCTACACCAAAACCAGGAAAATGCTTCTTTGACATGATACTGAACTGTATGCTTAAGATCATAGCAGGAGTAAAGCAGGTGATCCTGACTTCCAGATGCTGTCTAAACCAGTATAGGTCTACTCAGATGAGTGGATGATATTCAATCCTGTGTGCAGTGCAAACAAGGGAGTGAACAGAAACTTGGCTTGCTGTAAAGACCAGGACAAATGCTACCAGGACATTTGAATTATATATCAAAGAGAAGAGGCAGGGGGATGGGTTAGCTGGGAATCCAGCAAAGTGGAATTTGGTGAAGGTGGTATAAAAAGGAAGATACAAGGTGAGGAATAACTGACCACAAGTATGAATGGAGAGAGGAGGTGAGGATCAGCTGAGAGCAGGAGTTTTCCTTTGAAAAGGCTTGATATCATGCAACATATTCCTACAGTTTTTTATAAGGATGAACACAGAGAGCCTTCACTGTAACTGCCTTAACTGAAAAGTCTGTAGTTTTGGAAGACAGAAAGTTTCAAAAGCATAGAAATGTAAGCCTGTGCAAAACCTGACACATGCAACACTTAAACATTATGTTTTATCTTCCTTTGTGATTTCAGTTTTCATTGTTAACACGGGCGCTGCTCTGTCAACACATACACAGCTGGTAGGAAATTTGTAATGATATGTATAAGTCTTTCAAAATATAGTAAGTGCAGAAATTCACACAGGACCAAATGTTGCAGTCCGTATTAGGCATAATTCTCATAGAGGAGAGTGACAGAGCTGCATTTGAATAAAATCCGACTGAGCAAAATGATCTTTTTTTTTTCTCTCCAAACAATTTTACTGCATAGGGGTGCTTGGCAGGGACCATTCTTCTGGACACTGTACGAACACTGAACAAAATGGCAAACTCTACACTAAAGACCTTACAATCTAAGCATGATAAATAAAACATTAAATGGCTACAAGCAGATAAGAGAGTAGAAGCAAATACTTCTCTGTCTTCGTTGAAGCTGTTAGTATGTTGAATCTAACATACATAACACAAGCAGATTTCTTTTTTTTTTTTTTTGTAAATTACTGTGTTTTTTGTAGAACAAAATTCCATCCCTAATACACAGGTGAAACTGTCTTTAGAGAGGTTACATTTCTTTCAGTAACACAACATTTTAGAAATTTACTGACTGATTTTCATAGTTTAATTCAAACCCAATTTTTTACTAGCATTTCTAAGGAAAACAGAACATAAGCCTTATCCTTTGTTGGAACCTGCTGATGGGTTTGCTAAATACCAAAAGGCAACTGCAGTGCAACATGTACTTAAGTGCGCGATGAAATATTTCTTAGGGAAAAAAGATTTGTCTTACATATAAGAAAAGGCATTGCATAATGCACTAATCAAGACAGTTTATGTCCATTATTATTTGAAATTAATATGTACTGAGTAAACAATAGGATCATAATATGCTCTCAGTTCTTCTGATTAAAGATAACATTCAAGCCAAGAGTAGTTTATCTTTAGTAAATAGTAGATGGAATACTTCGAAAATTCTAGAAATGCTTAGAAATTCTACACCTCTAATTTGCTATTACATTTTCTTGAATGACCCACTGTGCCTAGAGAAATAAACTATTAAAGAAAAAACTCTGTATTCTTAAGTCAAATAATTCAACAGCAAGATTTTAGATTACCTTTGATTTTGGCATTGTATCTACAAGCCTTGGAATACTACTCTGTGATTATATCAGAGTTCCTCTTCGGTTGTTCCACTTGAAATTATATCTCCCATTTTCTCCAAATAACTACTATAAATTAAAACCAGCTCCTCAGAGATGATATTTACTGAAGCTCCAAATCATGGTAATTAAACTTTTACACCACAACACTCTACCATGTGTTTCCAGATACTATTTTATAGAAACCAAGGGCGGGCTTTGTCGTGTTATTTTTCCAATATTTTTCAAGGAAGATGCATATGAAAAGTATAGTTGGGTGGGAAAGGCTTTCCACTCCACAAAAATTCTGGGATCTAAAAAATTTTCCTATTCCACATAAGGAAGAAATTGAACTCTTTCGAAATTTTCCATGAAGAAAGCCACAGAGAGACCACCCCAGGATAGCTAATAAAGTCGTTGTTAGGACATTTACTTGGGAAATGGGAGACTTAGGGTCAAACTCTTGCCTGACAGATGAGGGGCATTGACCTGAATATTCCTCTTCCTAATGAAACACCCTAATTGCAAGACATTGAAGTATAGTGATACAAGGTTTACTGTCTGTTTCTCTCTTTTTCATTTAGACCAGAAGTTTGATTCTGGACCAGAAACATCATGTTAACTAAATTTTGTCAAAACTGATAATGTTTCTGAAAAAGCTTTGCTTTTAAGGAATTGGCATTTTCCAACGAGACACAGCTGTCCCTGATCAGCTCTTACTGTACGTTGTAAGCCAGAGGCTTTATGGCCAGGATCTATGGATTACTGCATTATTCACAAGTGGTAAAGCCATGCATAAATTAGGCCTCTAATTCCAATTAAGTGCTAATTCTATGTATCCGATGAGTTATGTCCTGGACCATAGTACATCCTAACACATTATGCCAATAATGCAAAGAGGAATGAAGGTAGCAACTTAAGACATATTATGTTAACAACGTTCTATAAAATAGTACATGTATAACTAGCCAAATTCTATCATCTTAGTTTTAACACTAATAATTAAAAACTGGATAGAAATGACTAGAAATAGGTTTGCAGACAGAAACAGGTAATTTTGCTGTCATTAAACGTAATGCAGTATCAGTAGTGGCAGGATTTTTCCTCAGAGGCTCTCATTTACCAACTTCTTATTTCCCTGGATCCTCAAACCCCTTCCCATTTTAACCTAAAACATAAAGACCCGCCTTTCATCCAAGCCAGCTTAAAGCCAGCGCCAATGCAGCTTGAGAGATATCCCCTTTTCAGGGGACGGGGGCTGAGGACACAGACCTCACCGTAGGACACTGTGTTCACCCGCTCTAATGCTTGGAATCAACCGGAGGCCTACCCGTATGTCAGCACGATGCAGTCCTCAGCAGCGCTTCTCGCATTCTGAGGCAGCTAATTATTCACCTCTCCTTTGCTGCCAGAATTCCACAAAGTCTCTGCTGCGTGTCTTTTACCAAAGTCTTCACTGAAATTTTTACTACAACAAGACACTTAAAAAAAAGTTAAATGAAAGCAGCTCAAGCTATTTTACAGCAGATACTACACTTGATTAATAGGGTTAAATTCAGGGAAAAGCATATCACAGCCTCAGCTCTGAACTTTGTCTCTTAATGTTTTCGTGAGTGAACTGTAGAGTCATTTTGGATTAATTTGTATTTTTATTTAAGTACACTGAAAATAAGGTTTAATAGAATAAACTATAAAAGGTAATAGTTTGTATTTATTCAGAGCAGGCCTTTTTTGCAGATAGCACTTTGTTTAAAATGACTTCTTTTTCCACTCAATATATAATCTATTTAAAGATTCGTTTGACAGCACAAAACTGCAAACATGACAACACACTAAATATTTGTATGCTCTTTTGCATTTTTAAGGTTTTCTCCAAACTACAGCTGATGAGTTTTGCTTTTACTATGCAAGAAAAGATGGTGGTGTATGCTTTCCAGATTTTCCAAGAAAACAAGTGCGAGGGCCAGCTTCTAACTCCCTGGACCACATGGAAGAATACGACAAAGAGGAAGAGATCAGCAGGTTCATAAAGATAAATGCTGTTTAATCTGAAAAAAAAACCTTAGCAAAGCCTGTGGTTTTCACAGTGAAACAGCTCAGTGTGTGCTTATGCTCAGCAGCTGTGTTTTCCAGATGTTACTTTCTTTTGCTGCTGCTAGTGTACATCAAAAGAGAAAGTTACATTAGTGTCAAAATTTCAGTACCATTTGATATTTGCATTGCTGAAAAGGCGTTAGAATCCGGGTTTGATCCACCCTGTGGATCACATGGAGTTCTAGGAAGTCATTTCTACCTGAATTTAATATTACTAAACAACTACAGTAATTTTATTAGTAAAATACTTATTTCATTATTTTTAATTTATTTCACTCATTTATTTTTCTTTGTGAAAATAATTAAATTAGATTCTTCCATCATAAGTCATTATTTTTAAATGGCGTTTAGAGGCCAAATTTTGTCAAATTGCTAGAATTTACTATTTATTGTACGGTAGAAATTTTGTCTTTATAAACTGTTCTCTTTCTTTACCAAATTTTTTCTCTCCTATTCCTTTAAATTTCAGATCTAAGATGAATTAATTTTCTGTCTTGAATACAAACCAAATTTTGCTCAAATGAAGTTCAAATTGATTTTCTGCTGTATTAGCTGCTTGCATACATTCAAGGAAATAATTTATTCTGGATTGTATAAGTGTGTTTTTAATATCACTCCAGAACAATAATTTTATCTTTTAGGGACATTGTTGTGTCATGGTTACAAGAAAGAAGAAATTTCTCACTATTTTTTAAAATTTTTTTAGAAAACACAAGCACAACTGCTTCTGTATTCAGGAGGTTGTGAGTGGACTAAGGCAGCCTGTCGGAGCAGTACATTGCGGGGATGGATCCCATCGCCTCTTTATTCTTGAGAAAGAAGGATATGTGAAGATTTTCAGTCCTGAAGGAGACATACTCAAAGAACCTTTTCTGGATATACACAAGCTAGTTCAAAGTGGAATAAAGGTTGGATTTTATGCTTATCTCTACCTGTTTAAATTTTAGCCCGTATAAGGGGGAAAAGGGATGAAATGTTTTTTCAGAAATTATTTTAATTTAAGTTATAAAAGAGAAGAGCCATGACAACAGACGCTGCAGTTCTATCTGGCAAAGAAGTAAAAACTTCCTTGTTTCAGGAAGGGAAAACAGCGCTTCATATAACAACCATCATAATATTTTTCTCTTTCCCTTAATTTTCCCCTCACTTTAAATTCAGAAGAAACTATCCAACATCAGCATCCCACAACATTTTCTTTATATTTTCATTCTTTGGGTTCATTTTCACTCCACTGAATCCAGCCAAGTGTTGCTGCGATTCCAGTGGGAGCTCAGGGCCTCTCCTGTCCTGCGGGT
This sequence comes from Falco peregrinus, assembly GCF_023634155.1. Taxonomy (NCBI): domain Eukaryota; kingdom Metazoa; phylum Chordata; class Aves; order Falconiformes; family Falconidae; genus Falco; species Falco peregrinus. Next base: position 13,920,268 of record NC_073722.1, read on the forward strand.
GCTCAGCAATGCCCCAGGAGCTGGACGCAGGAGGGGGCCTGGGAGTGCTCAGGGACCCCGGGAAAGGGGCAGTGGAGCTTAACCTCAAATGTGGCACAAGCTGCCCTTGGTGGGAGGCTGCTTTAAAATGGCATGTATTTGAGATGCAAGTAAAAAGGGACTGACCCTCTAAATTCAGATATGCGGGTGGGCTGGTGCAACAGCTTTCATTGTGTTTAACGGGAAGACTTCCATGGTCAGGGGAGTGAATGGTGGGTGAGTGGGCACTGATGGGAATACACTGGAGGGTAGAGGTAAGAAATTACGTCTAGGTATCGGGTAAGTACTTAAGTCTGTCGGGCGATATTTTGCTTTAGAAATGTCGTAAGTGTTGTCCCATGTTGATTTTTGGTCACGTTTTAGAGTGGTAATGCAAGTAAAATCTAGATATATAAAGCAAATTTAAATTTTAATCAGGTTTTGCATAGAACAGTCAGGACTATATATTAGAAAGCCTTCATGGATGAAAGATATACTGACATACTCTTGAGAGAATAATCATAAATAGTAATTGTGACAACCTATGTTGATTCAAAATTCATCGCACATACTAACTAAATATTTTGTATTTCAGCTATAAGGGCAATAAGCCAATTAAGATAGTCTTTTTCTGAGAGGAAGATGTTTTTGGTTTGCGTTAGAGAGAGAAAAATGAAATACTTTACACCTTTTTCAGGAAAATAGCCATTTATATGATTCTGTTATTTCCTGAACACTTCCTTTTCTGCCTCTGTAGGTAACCACTACGTTCAATACACAAAAACAGAAGGGACTTCTCAGGGGTATTTTTGAACATCAGTCTAAGGCTGGTTTATATTTCTGAACCGGAAATTCTGATAGCTTGTACTTGTGAAAAACTGACACTGAAAATTTCCACAGAACTGCTATCAGTCCCAAACAAACCTTCCTTGAGGAAACTTTTACAGCTGGAAATTAGAGGCAAGACTAAATGGGAAACTGATTTTCCATGCTTCTGAATAAGCAACAGCCTGCTTGATAAGACTCTCAACAGCTACCCTCTGATTCAGATTCAACTTTTAGTTCTGTTTTAAATCAGTGATGTGATCTTTTTAGTCTTTACTACCCTAACCGTCATATAGTACTCTAAACTGGATCTGTTTCAACTATAACATTTTGTGTAAATAAGTTGATGTTCTCTAAGCTACAAAGTCTAATTCAATTCCGTGAGATAACAGTCCAGTGACTGAGGATAATTGTATTGCAGTGTTTAATGCAGGCTGGCAAGAACGGGGGCTTTATGTACTTCACAGGTAAGGAGAAAGGGAATGTGCCTAGAAGCAATACTCCAGCTCTTAAATAGAAAGGGGAAAGAATTTGAGGAATGAGTATATTATAGAAAATAATAAATAAATAGAATAAAACAAAACCCACATAATCCAAGTGGTAGCTTTAAAGCAAGGGGGTTTAAAACATTTTTACGTTTATCCCCTGCAGTCTGATTCCTATAATCATTGCCCATGGTCTTTTACTTATAAGGATGGGAGATCACTGTGAGAACAGTAGCAATTATTCCACGAAAATAGACTACTTGAAGGGTATTTGATTTGACTTAGTTGTTGTACACTGTAAAACTAGAAATCAGTAATGGAGAATACTATGTGGATAGATAATTTTCCAGCAGGCAGTGCAGATACTGTACAGCCAGCAAGTAAAAAAACCCTGACACTATCTAAAATACTGCATCCACAAGGAAAGTGCGAGAAGCGCTGAATGTGTTCTCTGTGCCTACTCAAGAAATGCTTGGAGCGTCAGATATATTAATTTGAATGTATACATTTTGCTTGATGTGCCTGATTCTTCTTATATAGTGGTATATGTGAAAAAGTAAAATGAAATCAACGAAATTTCAGTTGTCCCTGATCAACATTAGGTCTCTGTATTCCAGCGAAGTGTTTTGCCAAGGTAACATGTTGCCTTTTTTGAGTCCCCTGTTCATTTACACAGATTCGTAGATGTTAACCCAAGCATCTAGTCAATTCCTGTATAACTCATCCATATAATGTTACTCTTGAATTAGCACAGAGACTCTTCATTGAAGTAAACAAAAACTGTTCACCTTTTCCAACCTAGGAGCAATGGTAGCCAGAAAGGGCAAACAATTTTTTTTCCCTAAAAGTAAGTGTAAAATTTTTGTCTCTTATACCCAAGTGTCTGAAAATAGAATTTTCTCTTAATTTCTTTTCTGTATCCAAAATATGAACAAATACTTAACTCTAGTGACAATAGCAAAAATATTTTTTCAAACTTTGACAGATATATGTTGTATCAAGTAAAAAAAAATAAATTATGCAGCTATGGTTGAATGACAGGTAATTTGCATTGATGCCTCTAAAAAGCATTTTGGACAGCTATCCCAATAAGATATTTTTAATGTTGATAGATAGAATGAAATAGCGGTCATTGATTTTCTCTCTTTTTCTACTGTGAAGAGGAAATTTAGGAGTGATAAATTGTTACATTGTCACAAAGCAGCAAATCTGTTGCATGATGATTTTCCGAAGAATATACTTAAAACTGCCTGGAGGCTGATATAACCAAGAAACAGAAGCGACTTATTTCCTTCACAAAGATACTCCTGAACTTTAGTTCTGATCTCACTAACAACATTTTCACTCATCACAGCACTGACAGTCAGACAAGGAGGAAAACACTGTACAAAAACAGAGGAGGAGAGGTGACTGCATTATATAGCAATCACCCATGATACCCTCCTAAGAAGATGCTGTTTTGTTCCTCTAATAGAACTAATGGTCCCTGTGTGGATGAAATTCGTTTGGAGGCCCTAACATTGCTGTGAGCAAGCTTGTAGGGTTTCTTCACTGTGCCTGCTAACTTAAGCACATAAATAGGATTATTTGGAGCTGCTTCTTGTCAGTCACTCCTGTGAAGGTCTGTAGATATAAATGGAAATCAAGAAGAGTGGTACAACATGATGCATATGTTTTATTTGTCCATTGGCTTTTAATGTTTCTTGAAGTCATTGAGGTCTCTGCTTGAAAATTGTTTCTGCGGTAAAATCTACTGACAGTTATGTGATTTAATTTTAAGGAGTTCTAATGAAAGAGAAGAGGTGGTAATTTTATATGCAGCCAGTATCTCAGAAGGAATTAGCACAAGCTTGTAGAAGTATTTCATAACAGAGAGAAATGCCATGAATGGATGATGGTAACTTGTGCTTCCTGGAAGCCCTACTCAAGAGGAAATTGAAGGATTCTTGAAGGTTAAATAATAATAAAAAACCAGCTCTGAAGAACTTGAGAAACAGTTTTTCTCTGCACATCTCCCAATTTCTAATTCTCTTTGACAGCACAATTAGCAGGAATACTTTTGGTATTCGATTTTTCAACTTAGTTTTTGGAAGCCATGAATGTATCTTAATGAAGGAGTTGCTAATTCAACATCAGTGGCCCTCTCCAATGTATTTTATGTCACACTGGCTACATAAGTATTGCAGTATGTGTGCATACTTATCCTTTTCTTCCCTATCTCAAGAATGTGGTGAAAAGAAGGAAGCTGTGTGCCTTGGTCTTGGCCCAAAGTTGAGTAAGGATATGAGTGAGACATGCACCTGGAACTCAAATCTAGGACATGCACCTGGGCTCAAGTATTTAGGGATATATAGCCAGCCCAGCGTAGTGGAGAAAATACTGATTCCATCACCTGTGCCTATTAATATTACTAAGTACCCTGAGTATGTGGCATGTGTGTAGAAGAAAAGAATAAGCATTTACCAGAAAAAAAACAAACCACCAAAACTAGAAGTCTGCTTCCCTGTTCTGGTGATTTACTGCTCCATTATGTTGTGGTAAAGAGAGCTGTTAGTCACAGAGCAACATTTTACAGTTGTTCCTTCGAAGTTATGTAGCAAAGACAATTTTTTAATGAAAATACTAGTCCCCATTTTTCCTTGCAGACTGATTTTCACTACCATTATTTTCTTTTTGTTTTAAACTACTGCCAAGTAGAAGAGCGGCAGAAAGTTTAAATGAGAAGCTATTGAACTGGTAATACTTTGATTTCACTGATGTTTAAGAACTTAATTATCAAGAAAAAAAAGTCCTGATGTATCTGAATGTATTGTTAAAAAATCAGGCAAAATAATTAAATGCTTTAAAAGTATCGGGCAACTATAATTCTATCCCATAATGCACTCAGCAGAAAAAAAAAAAAGGATCAAAACATTCTAAATACTTGAATTTAATGATTTCTTGAGAGGTAGCAGTGCTGAATATATTATTACAAGATCAGTCACCTTGTACTCAAGATTCTATGTAACTTACACAAAAATGCTGAATGTGGTAGCAGTTCTCCAAATTTCCTTACTCTGGTGGCTGTATTTTATCATACTAACTGTATTATTTCCTAAGATTTGGAAACCTTTAGATTAGTAGCAGCCATTATGAAATGTAACACAACCTATTACATCAATTTTCACTCACTCTTTTGTCTCCTGAGCCCAAAAACATGTATTGTCTAATATATATTGTTGAGAAAGGAAGGCATCAAGGTACGATTTGGCAACAACAAAAAAGGAAGAGCCTACCACTTCTCTTGGGAGTTAAGTCCTATAATCACATTTCAGAATACTTCCTGAAAAGCTAAATAGCTCTAGGGCTGAACTATTAGTCCTTAAATTATATTTGCAGTCTTTCCTTACAATCATTCAACTTCCCAATATCCTTTCAAATTGAAGGACCTCAGAACTGTATAAAGTAGCCAGATTTACATCTTATTACTGCCAATGGTGAAATCAAGTCCCTGTGTTACATGGTAGTTTTCTACTTATAAATCCACCCACTGAACTACCTCTTTAGGCATGGTATTGCAGTTGGGCTTCGTGTTCAGTTGCTTGTCATCGCTGATCCTGAAGTTATTTTCCATTTATTGCTACTTTTTTTGATGGTGACCAAGCTCTGGTATAGCTCTGGTGTGTATCTGCTGACTACAGGGTCATAAATTGTGCAGCCAGCAAGAATGGCTGCATTCTGTTGTACTTTACCTCACATAGTGCCTCAGGTAGAATCCCCTACAAAATAGGAAAATAGGTATCCTTAACATTGCTGTTACAGAATTACCACTTGTACTTGTGTAGAGGTCTTTCTTTTTCTTTTTTTTTCTTTTTTCTTCTTTGTTTCTTGAGCTAGTAATAAAATACCCTTAGTACATCTCATGAGATCACTGTGATAAAGGGCAAAGCTTCTGAGGAAGTAAAGGGCAGGGAAGGGAAGGAAAGGGAAAAGGGACAGAAAATCTCAATGAAATGGTATTGGAGATCACTGTTAAGAATATATGAATTAGACCCCTTGACTTCCATCACCACCTTCTCTACTCCAAGACTGTGGTTTTCCTTGTCAGAATCATGTAAAATCCTAAGCCATAATCACCTTTTTATTTCATCTTACTTTCAAATTAGTCAGTAAGACTAGTTTATTTATTCTTCTTAATTCACGAAGTTTTTTACAAACTATATTCCTATATAATTCCTTGTAAATACTTTAGCAGCCTATTCTCTTTGCAGTGAAAGAAATACATAAATATATGACAACAGTTATTTAAAGTGTACACTCAGCATAATTTCCACGTAATAGTTTTAAGAAGAGTTTAAAGTTAGGTATATTCCGTACTGCGTGTTGGTTAGTTTCTACATCAGTACGCAAGTACTTTCAGTCCTGCAAAGTCTTATTCAGGAGTATCAGGAGCAGCTGAGGGAACTGGGGTTGTGTAGTCTGGAGAAAAGGATGCTGAGGGGGGGGATCTTACTGCTCTCTGCAACTGCTTGACAGGAGGTTGTAGTGAGGTGGGTGTCGGTCTCTTCTCCCAAGCAACAAGTGGCAGGACAAGGGGAAACAGCATCACATTGTGCCAGGGGAGGTTTAGATTGGATATTAGGAAAAAAACATTCACCAGAAGGGTTATCAAGCATTGGAACAGGCTGCGCAGGGAGGTGGTTGAGTCACCATCCCTGGAAGTATTTAAAAGGCATGTAGATATGGCACTTGGGGTCATGGTTTAGTGGTGGACTTGGCAGTGCTGGGTTAACAGTTGGACCTGATGATCTTAAAGGTCTTTTCCAACCTAAACGATTCTATGATTCTGTGAGTGATCCAGTGATTCAGGTAGGAGTCTTCTGTGGTGCCATGAAGAGTGCTGTGGAACACAGCAATTCGTATGTTCAGTATAAGGCTATGAAAGTAGACTGTCAGGTAATAAATATGCTAACTATGCTGCTACGAGCCAATTATTTCAGAACTTCTCAGGGTCAAATGAGCACCTTGTCACCATAAGCACCTTTTTGCAGGAATGCAGGATTAGTAGTGAAACTTCTACTATGCCTTCAGTTTTTGTATCACAACATAACATTTAATCACATGAATACATGTTGCTCAGGTCATTCAATATAAAATACAAATTTAAAAATAAAAAAAATAGCACTTCCAGCACTGTTACAGCACGTTTCAAGGGGCTTATAATAGGTTGTGCAGCTTTTGCAGTGGGGAGTGCTGCAGTACAATACATCAGTGATAAAATATGTTTAAAAATTAGTGTATGAATTGAAACCCAACAGGCCTTCAACCCAACAGTAACCCTTCAGAGTTACTCAGAAACTTTGTATATGAAAAGTCTGGAAAGTAAACCCTCTTTTTTGTACCAGACCAAGCTCTCATCTGTCTATGAAGAATAGGGGTAGTGCTGTAAAATAACAATGTTAGAGTATAGAATATAAATATGACACATATCCTATTATGAACAGTGTAATATTTCATTTTCATTTCATCCTACAATTAATTCCACTGATGCTAAGCGTAAATTCTATTTGCTGTCTTGCTTCTGTACTTCTAATTAAGACTAGTTAAGTGGCAAGTCCATTTCAGACACCTGCATAGGTCCAGGCAGAGTGGCAAGGGAAATACAATTATTCGCATATAACAGTGATATGTTTTGGGATATTCTTTGGTGTTCTGGAACTCTACTTTCACATTATGACAGGGGAGACTCTAGGACATCTTTGGTGAGAAGCTGAAATGCTATGTTGTCTGTTATTCCAAAAATGACAAGGCAACTAACATACACCTCAGCTTTCCACTGGAGACTGCAGAGGGAAATGATGATTATTCTTCAGCACAGGACTTGCATGTGAAGTCATGTGGGCTCACAGGACACAGGGGTTTCTCACTCATTCAAGAGGTCAGAAGAGCTGCAGTCAGACTTGCAGCACAACAGACGTCATTTCCGAGGCCACACCTCACCTGTGACCTGGCCACTAGGAATCACAGTTAATTTGTTTTATATGCCTTGGCGTAATTGGGGCAGAAAACTAGGAAAGAAATAATGGTTAAGGTATGCAAATGGCCCCAAACAGGACATTTAAAAAAAAAACCCAAACAAACAAGTAGAATGTCCTCATTTATAACGACCTTAAACATTAATGAAATAGATGCAATGCACGCAGCACAACAGCCTGGATGAGAATTCAGACACCTTGATGAAAAGGAAGATTTGTTTGTTTCTTAGTGATAAGTTCTTTATGATTTTTGAGAGGGTGATCATACTTCTGTGAGGACTTAATATACTTCAACTGTATTCAGAAATGAAATTTACAATCAGTGTTTTAAGTGAGGACTATATAATGACAGTGAAATGTGCCTAGATTTATCATTAACCATTTGCAGATTTTGGTTCTCATCCTAATAGGGCAGAACAGTCCTTTGAAAGAGGCTGTATCTTACCACCATATAGCTCTGTTGCTTGCACTGAAAATAAAGATTCTTACAGTTCTGAAAAGCATGTGCCAAAAGCTCGAGAGACCTCTATTTTTGTGTGAGAGACTGCACTAGATAACCATATGTAAAGCTAGCAATTGTGGAACAGTGCAGTGACTCTCAGGTTGTAAGCTGACCAGATGAAGAATTGCCAGTTTATTCTGAGGAAATTCGAATCAACAAAACATAATCATTTCTGTTGATTTTGGGTAGCGTGTCTTAGATTTGAGGAGCTGAGAGGGGAAAGAAGATAATACTTTATCATTTTACATGCACATGTGTAGATTTTAATGTTCTGTGTTTCCTTGAGAGGAATCCCATGGTGCCAATTAACCTAACTTATTCCAAAACAATTCTCTGTTTGGAAAGAATAATTTTCATTGTGGGTGTTCCATGAAATTGTATGCCTTATACCCTGTTATTACTGAGATGTGTGCAGTGCAATTGAGAATGCCAGTTTCTTTTCCATGCACTGTATAGATTATAGCTGTATCCCACACACAGTGCTAGATAATCCCTACTTTAATTTTGTTATATGTACAAATCCTTTTTGAACATTTAGCGGTTTTAAAAATGTAAAAATCCATCATCTTCTGAAACTGCATTTGTTAAAACCAAAAGCTGAATTTAGAAGTGATCAAAACCAATGAATAACATGGTAATTATCTAATTAAAAGGAAATTATTGCGTTTGCTGAAATATAGCAGGCAGGTCATGATATCCAACACAAAATGGCAAAGAAGGAATAAAGTTGTGCAGAAAATTCCATGGGTTTTAGCCAACACAGTTTCAGCCACATGTTTTTCTTTAATGGGAGGAGGTTTAACCGTCCACTAAGGCTCCAGGATTCATCATCTCCTTAAGCTCTTGGACACCCCAAAATCCGTATTGAGGTCCTAGAATTCTCCAGGGAACCCATGAAGTACTGGAGCTCTCAAAACCAGCACTGTGTCCTTGAGACTTCTTCCATTTACTTTCCTGTCCATCACAGCTACGTGTTTTCCTCTGGTGTTATATTCCTTGTACTGTGCCATACAGAAAATGGGTCATGTCTTTGTCTTGAAGGAGATTAAAAATTGAACAACATATATACTTTCGTAGTTAATACAGCCCAACTACTATTCCTAGATATACTTCCCCCAGATGCCATGAAACAATTTTCCTCTATATCCTCTGACACACATTTTCTCAGAAGCTCTTAAGTCCTATTCCTTAGACAGGATCAGCAAGTTGTATTGAAGGAGGAACACTTCCTCCAACACAGCATTGGTAATACTATCATGTTTTCCACCCATTTTATCCCCTTTGCAGTTAAACTGGACAAATGATCTGTCCCTAATTTAATGGTTTATATATCATTTTAGTTTTAAAAACCAGTCAGAACTAATTTTTCCCATTACCAAAAAAAAACCCCCAACCCCTCCAAAAGATGAAACCACTTAGTAGCTGACACTTATTTTTGTTCACTGTCAGTGTCTGCCTGCATTCTCATATTGCTGGAATTTTAAAAGAAATTATTCCATAAATCTCAATAAAGTAATACTCTCTCTTAGATTTAATTTGGAAAATGGAATATACAATCTGTGGGAGAGAGGTCTGCAAAATACTTTCAACCATTTGTTTTTAATTTACAGCAGATACTTTTTAAAACCTTGATCCATCTTCACTGGCATTGAATCGCAAAAAAAAAAAATACAGCTGAATTGCAACAACTTTAATTCATGTAATAATCACTATTTTTATACTAACTGAATGCCTTGAAAAGAAATAAAAGAGGGAGTAAATCACCAAAACTTTTGTATTTTTGACATTCCTAAAAACTATGTGAATCTTTATCAGCTACATTCTCAATCACTGCAACAGCCTAGAGGCAACATACCAGAAGTGCTAGTAGGTGAACGGATCTGAGTCACACTGTTTTGTGAAGGAGAAAAGACATTTTTTTTATATCAAACTACGTAAGAAAAGTACTTACTTATACTTGACGTGTTTGTATCATTTTTTAGAAGTGTGATCAGTTTTCATAAGGAACCACATTAGAAGGAAATTAGCTCCTCTCAGGACATCGTTTCAAGCTCTTCCTTAAAGAAAACAGATACCTTCCCATTACAAACTGAATGCTTACTTGTAGCTGGTGAATGTAAAATAATATTGTCACCTTACAGGAGCCTAGTTGAAGATGTGACTAAGTACTGTTGACTTGCCTTATTAAGTATCAGATAACATTTAGGTATGTTAATGTATGCACTAAACCTTGAACACTTTAAATATCTAGTCAAATAAGTAAAAGTTCAGATTAGAAGGAAGGCAACACAAAATGTTGGCAGCTTCCATTACTGCTATTTTCCTCCCCAGTAACTGCCTTACAGGATACAACAGGACATTATTGTCAGGACAGTATTGCTATAGTGACTTTTTGAGGGCAAGAGCACAAAGTCAGTGGTCTCATCTAACTAGCATATGTATGTGCGTGTAAATAAGTCCGTAAGTTCAAATAAAACTTAACAAGCCACCTATGAGATTACTCAAAGTCACCCCTACAGTTACAGAGCACAGCCCTGCCAAATACGTTGAAGTTCCAAATGTCACGTCAAACATTTGAAGCAACAGACAAATCCAGAAATAGAGAATATTAGGGAACTGCCCAACAGAACCTAGCCTCTGTTGGGTTTGACCGCCTCCGCGGGGTTGCTCCTCACTGAGACAAACCAAAACTAATTCACAGGCAGTATCCATGTTTCTCCAAAGGCCTGTGGGGCTGGGAAGGCCACAGATAAAATTGGATCAAACCCTTTATTTGCAAACGCTTGGTAAAAAAATGTGTAATTGATTACTTAATTTAAGAGTAATTTCAGTTCTTGAAGCAGAAGCATACAAAACTGTTTTTGCTGTAGTTTAATGAGTCAGTATTTTGCAACTTGCAACAATTTGCACTTCTTGTACAAATTACAGTTGCATTCTCATTACAAATTATATGGACCTTTTAATAATTCAGGTTTTGAAATAGCATGTTAAATGTGTGTGTGGCACAAATAAAAGTACAAAAAGAACATATTTCAATACAATTCATATAATACTTTATTTAGTATAAAATTTATACACATTTTATCAACGTGTATAGATTTTATTATATTTAACTACCTGCATAAGTATTTCAACTTCCAGGAGTAAGTATTCACAGGAAAAAATAGTGGCAAATGACTAAGGGAAATTAACTTAATTGGCTACTTACTAACTAGTAACCACTGAAGTCGCTTTATGTGAATGGTCAAAAAAAAAAAAAAAACCAAACAAAATGCATGAAAGAAACTACCAATCTACTCTCAATCTGAGCACTGCTAAAATTATCCTTTAATAAGGTCTGAGAATTCCTACCTTTGTTCCATAAAACAAAAGTCTACCTTCAACAACCCTCAACAAAGTGAACAGTTTAGAAGGTGAAATGAAACATAATGAACTAGAATCCTTAGGACTGGGTTTGATTTCTTCGATATTCTTAAGTGCTATAATTCATCAAAATACTAATTACAGATGTTTTCGTAGAAAATGAAGATAATATCTTATTCACCTTTGATGTACTAGATATGCAGTGAAAGAGAGGTTTTCGGAAAAAAAAACCAGCTCCAAAAATGAAGCACCAGGTTTCAAAACAGACTCTGCAATGTGCGGACTGGGTTAGCAAATGTGTGTTGTCACTTAGCAGTAACCAGTGATAAAATAGAAAGTGCAAAGGGTATTGCTTGTATTATAATATCACTCTGCCTGCAATATTCAGAGAAGCTCCTGAGGCTGGACTGCACTTCTCCCATTAAGTTTCCTTGTTTCCAGTGTTAATTCTGCCCATTTGCAAAAAGGTAAATAGTGTTTTCTTAATGCTGTCCTCAACTACATAATTCTTCATTTGATCAGAAACTAGTGGAATTAGGGTTTGTGTTTAACTGATTAAAGGTCTGAGTCCAAGATACTCTGTGTTTCAGTTCTAGCTGTTTGAAACTTTATCGTCTTAATTTTGAGACTGAACATACACTGTGCTGTTCTAATTGCACTGGCTTTTTGCAAAGAACTTTGTACTGGATTCAGCCAAGTTACAGGGTTTCCAAGATCATGGTCTTGGCTCAGGATAAATGGAGCCAATGAGCTAAACAAATCCCTGCTTTCTTGGTTCTTATAGTACAAGAAAAATGGAAAGAGCAGAATACTTCTACTGCTTTATACAAGTGAAACAATCCTGGAAGTTGCAAAAATATAAGTTAACTGTATTTATATCAGCAAGACACACTATTTCAGAAATTATTTTTAGCTTTCTTTTGAAATGGGAACCACAAATTGTGACATTAATGAAGCAAACATTTCTCACTTGGCAAATTTAAGAAAAAGTTACATTAATCACTATGGGATTTAAAAGAATAAAGAAATTTAGTCTAGTACAGACAAATATTAGTGTTATTATAACATGTAATAGTAATAGCTGTCTTGCACTGTGCTGAACGAGGATACACATGTCTGTATTTGTTTCAACTTCTGTTACTGAGAATGCTTTTCTAATGAGCTAGATTTTAAAATTGGGATTGAAATAAATGAGTAATGGAAAATAAAAAGAAAAGGGACTTCTAATCAGGAAAACAGTGTGCATTCTTTCAAAGTCATGTTTATAAGCTCAGAGAAGCAGTGGATCTAGTTCAAAGACAAACCGTACTTCAATCTGCTTTTCAAAACTACCATACAGTTCATTACTAGTTTGTTTTCAGCTGAATCTTAGCTAACAACAACTGATTTCTTGAGATGCATTACTGTACATCATAACGTGCTTTCACTTGTAAGGTGTCACAGTTTCTATTTACTACAGGTCACAAAATCATTAGTTTACAGTTTGGATTTCAGGGGGTTTTTTAATAACATAAGGCACCAACTGCTGTTTCCATGAGCTTAGGCTCTCAGCCATGGGAGAAGCAGTAATTTGCATTTTCTGATTTAACTAACCATAGGATATTTAACCTGCAAGAATTCAGGCAGCACAGACATGAATTGCAACACGCGCAGAGTTAGACGTGTAACTGACCTCCCAAACATAGAGTTTGATTCATGCACAAAGAAGGAATATTTGAATTTAAAAAACTCCATGTGGTTTCACTGACAATTAAGCCCTTTAGACTTTAGGCACTCTTAAAAGTGCATTGAATAAACAGTTATTTCCTGGTAACATTTTCATGTATATCAAAGGCACATTATTTTTAAGCTCTCTCAGTATAATACTGGGATAGTGTACAGACAACAAAGACAATCATTTGTTACAAGAATTCTGGGATACTGAGAGGGCAAACCTAGTCTTGATGCAGGTCTTGCGTGAAATATATGAGTTGATTCAGGAAGTTAACGCGGCTGAACCACTACATAAAAGTGACCATAATATAATTAAGTTCAACATCCTCCCATGGGATCCTACCATGAGGTAATAATATTACAGTACTTTTCAAAAAAAAGGAAGATTTTTATATTGAGGAAGTTAGAAATAGCCTGAAGGGGAAAGTTAGGAAATTAAAATCTGTAGAAGCAGCACGGAGGTTCTTTAAAAGTACCTTATTAGACTCAGAGAATGTATGTATATACTGGAACAATTAGGAATCAAGAAGGTGAGAAATACAGCGAGGTACAAGGGAATGTTCAGGCCCCCAAAAAATAATAATCCCATAATAAAATGGAAATCCAACTCAAGTGACAATAATAGAACAGAATATAAATTCAGAACACCAGAGTTAGGGTTATATCCTGCCTTTGTTTCACTGGCAAAGTAAGTAGGAGTTTCCCATAAACATTTATGGTAGAACAACATTCTGAGGTCTGTGAGGAAATTTAAAGAACAAATAGGGAAAAATAAAGAGAAATTTTTAAGACATTGTGATAAAAGAAGAACTTCCTCAAGCTAGGTGATGGTCTTTGGCAGAGGCTGGTTAGCTAGACCAACAGGGTATAAAATCAAAAGATACAGGTTGATTTCTTTGCATAAGAGAGACTGGGAAAGACACAGCCTATACTTGGTGTTTAACATTTCCCACGTCTCCACCTGTAGGCTGACAAAAAAAAGAGAAAGATACATTTTGGAAAGCACCAGCATAAATTGCTCTAAAAATAAGTGCTCTACAGGAACTGAAAATTGCAGCAGTTGAGATACTGAAGTTGCACAATTTATTTTTATAAAATTTAACTATTATTTGTGAGTCTGGCTGTAAAAGGGCTCTGAAGGTCATCTTGCAAATTACAGAGAAATGAGAACCTAGAAAAATCCTCGGTGAGAAAAATTAAGAAAAATGTAAAATTAGGTCAAAAAAGCATCTTGTGTAAGTGTTAATTTGCTGCCACAAACAGAATTCTGTCAAAGAATTAGTAAGGTCACGAATAAAAACCATTTTACATTTCTAGAAGTTTTTATACAGGGTCTCTGAAAAAAGTAGTATGAGAGATTGCTGGTCATAAAATTAAAAAAAAACCCCACTGTTGTAGTTCAGACTGCGCTCAGGGAAGAACTGCTCCATACCAGTGCCTCTGGACATACCTCCAGTACACTGCTGAATTAGGAGGTGAAAAACAAATAGAAGAAATAAATAATCAATATCTTGAAAAAAAATTTAAAATGTGTAAGCTAGTATTGCTTCCAGAAAATCAGCTGTTACTTTGAAGAGCTCACGATAACTAAGTGGCAGAATTTGCTGGTGATACAATAGTAGAGTACATTGGTAGGAAGTCTAGAGAAATTTTCTAAATCTAGGTTATGGCGCACTAAATTCAGTACCTCAGGAAGAACCTTTAAACACATAAAGAGCTCTCACCTTATTCTATTCTGTCCTGAAAAATATTTTAAGAAGCATCAGTGACAACTCCGAGTAGCTATCCAACTATAAAAAAGCAGGTATTAAGCAGTATGTAAAAGAGGGTTTGAAGTACTTTGGAGAACAGACACTGTCACTATATAACCCAGCAGCATCCTCAGGAGTTCAGCAAGACACAATTGGATTAAATAGTGCTGAAAAGGGTGCCTGTGTGGTGGCAGCTAAAAAATATATTTCATTTGGAAAAAATAAGATCTAGCAGAAATAGGTGAAGTAATACATTTCAGAGAAGGAAATACTGCCTCTCTTTTTTCTTTGATGAAAAAGTTAAACAAATTAAATTGTCACACATAAAAGGAATGACATTTGAGCAACATAATCACTTGTCTGTTACATGCTGCTTCTTTGATAGTTTTGATTCAACACCAATTAATGAAGGATTTGCCTGTAGCTTTCCTACTAATATAATTTATTATCCAATTGTTTACAAAAAATTACAGCAGCCATGTAGCTTTCCTGACAGGGAATCGGGTCTATGTCAATAAAACGGGGTGCAGGTAGGTCCTAGCTCTGCTGGTGGTGTAGTCTATACAGCTATCACCTTTAATCTTTGCTTCAGATTCCTTGTCTAGAAATATCCTAGTGTTAGTGTTTGGTTCTTTCTTTTCTGTGTGGAGCCGAGAATCAACACATCTCAAAATTATCTTTCATGTCAAACTCCGAATATGCTGCAAAGCTAGGTGACTTGGGAACTCATTTAGGTGATCACCAGACTCACATGTAAAGTCTGCTTTATATGAGGGCTGGATAGTAAGCATTTCCAACAGCGACTGAGGGTTGTCAAGATGTATTTCTGAGGGCGGTTATAAAATTGTAAAATATTGGACACAATATACAATAAGACAGATGAAATTCAGAGAAGCAGCTCCAAAGGCACATATGAAGTCAATGGTACTTGCTCAGAAAGAGAGGTGCTGTGCTACTGTGTAGTTAAATATTACTCGGTAAAAGAGACTCATTGCTCTATACAGATGATCAGGAAAGTTATTTGATACCAATATCATTCTGGGACCAAGGAGCCTATAAACCCAGATGCAGCCTCATGAGTAAAGGGAGGATGATTGCTTGCTCTGCTGCCCCTGCTCTTGTTAATACAGCCCAGTATGCTCTTGGTCTTCTCTGCTGCCAGGGCACACTGCTGGCTCATGTTCAGTTTGCTGTTTACCGAGGCCCCAAAGTCCCTTTCAGCAGAGCTGTCCCCAGCCAGTCAGTCCCCTGCCTGTATTGTTGCAAATGTGATAGGATTTGACAAGTCTGCAGTAGTCTGTATCTGTAGTTCTGATTCATTCCTTCTGACTGCGGCTATCCAGCCAGAGGTCATTCCTCCCCAACTCAATGAAGATCAGGTTTCCTTGTTAAAACCTTAATCTAGAATAGCCTCCCGGAGACACCTTCCTTACCCTTTTGTCCCTCTTCCCACTATAAAACATATCCAGTTGCTGTAACCACTGTAAGGTATAGAGCTTCCTATCAGGCTGGCTCCTCTCTCTCTTAATGATTTTTTAAATTTCTCAAAAAAAATATTAAAATGAGATCTGCAAGTGTATAGAGGTGCACAACACTTCAGAAATAACAGATGCTGTCATGCTGCTGACTTAAAGGCTGTGTGTGAACTGTACATGTGCATAGAAGGGTGTGAAAGAAGCCTCACCACTAACAGCATTTCCACTGAAGAGCATCTTTTAAGGGTTGATTTTCAGAACACTGCTGTAACCAGATACTTAGACTTGAATATTTATTATATACATAAGGCATTAAATACTTATTGTGATTTATAGCTTGGGTTAGGATGTTATTTTCAAATAAGCCATATAAAGTACCTTCAGTCTTGTCCATTCAGACACTTACGAGGCAGCCTCCAAAATCATGAAATTGGCTTAAAAGCCACATGCTTAAAAAATCCATTTGGAAACAGGGGGAGTGAAATTCACTGCCTCCATACTTTCCAGCTTGATTTGTGTTCTCAAACTTCTTCCAATCATGAAGCCTAAGGGTTTCAAATTAAAAAGATGCAAACCTACTGCAATGTTTTTTTTCTACTAATTTCAGCTTTCAATACAGCTCTTCCCCTTTGGAAGGTTTGTAATATAATCACAAGAACTGGCTACACTACACACTAAGATGTGTACTCACATCTATGTAGCTGAAAATTCCACAACATAATGAAATATTAGTTGTAATTAGCAAGAGACTGGATTGATGAGGTTCTGTGGCATGCCTTCAAATGTTTGAGTCCACATTCCTTCCATAAAGTCAGCTCTGGCGAGGTTCCTAAGCCCTTCATGCACTGATACTGTGGGAAGAGCCCATATGAGCAGAGAATGGGGGAACCTGCTGTTTTTCTGGAGAATATCTGTTTTGGTTTAATCTTCATACAAGAAGGGCAAATTTCATATTACACTTATTACATTTTGTGTGTCCCTGCGAAATTTTGCTCTATCAGTTCCAAGAACAATTGCAAGGAAACATTTGTGAGTTTATGATTTTGTAAAGAAAGTGAATTTACCACTTCTTAAACATGTTTAAGCAGTTATGTTTTTGTTCTTCAGATATAACAAATTGTGTATAGCCTGTCACTTTTTTCAGTAGTTATTGCTCTATTCCTCCTGAGGGAACGTGGTTTTCATAGCTCAGTGAGGCTCTGCTAATTATTGCATACCTCATATTTCTAAAGAAGAAATTACGTTTATGTTAGTTGTTTTTCTTTCAGAAAACATTTCATTCATTACTTAAGTATAGATTGTAAATGGGTGAATTTCTTACTAATTTTTTGGGGAGGGAGGGTAATAAAAATTTTGGCATTTATCAAGGAATAATGAATCAGTGTATCACAACATTCTGACAATTCTAGTCACTTTTTCTACTTTGAATTTGAATAACTGTCACATTTAGCTGATGTCCATTCAAATGCAGAAGTCACCATGTATAAATAGTAACACCATTTAAAACAGATGCCCACGTCTTCCAACAACAACAACAATAATCAGGAATAATGAATAATGTTTACTTAAATTGCAAGTTTATATAAAGTAATGCAATGTATTATCTGCAAAAGTTTTCAGGGGCCTTAGGATCAAATTAGTCCAAATCATCTGTGTACTGCATATCTTTGAAAGATGTCTAGAAATTAAAGGTGTAAATCCAGTCGATAATTTTGTTTAAAAAATAACTCATTGGTACATTTTTGGCTAGATCCAAAGTATGTTAAGGACAAAGATGCTGATGAGCCCGTCATGCTGTGGAGCAGAACAGCATAGATGGTTGGGGAAGGCAGTGGGGATTATGTCTCACCACCATCTCTCCTGCTCTTTTGCTCCTTTCTGGGAGTGGAAAGATGGCGCAGACATCATTGGCCTACATCTGGGAAAGGACACAGTGGGCAAGAGACAGAAAAAGCGAGACTGTGTATTCCACAAGCGGAATGAGACTTGTTTCACGTGAAATACAACTTTCTCATCTTCTACGTATCTCACTAGCATATGCTATTACATAGAATTGTGATCATATTGTGGTACTGACATATCTCCTGCCACTAATAGAGTGAAATAATGAAACGAAATTACCACTTCAAAAATTGTAGAAAACTTCAGAATGGAAAGAAAAAGCAAGACAAAAGGAAGTGGCTGGCCATTCCATACGCATAAATTATCACTCAATAGACAGTATTGTAATTCATGTAAATATAAGACTAAGATTTTCAAATGTAATGAGTTAGTGCTTGTGGCCAATCTGAGACTAATTTTGAGGAAATACCGATCACTCTTTCTGTGATTCCTATACACTTTTTAGCTGTTTCAAGTTCAGCCTTAAAAACAAGGAATCACTTTTAAAAATGTCCTTTAATGCTTAACATCTCAAAGCAGAAGCAACAAAAAAATGAGTCCACAGTTATTCTGAAACATTTTTTAAAGTCTGAGTGATTCTAAGTAGCTTTTGCAGGTCAAACTATGATAAATAGGTATATATCACAGGGAAGGAAATATTGTTTCCTGAGTAAAAAAATTATTATGATGCCTATTTCTTTTTGAAGAGGGCATCACTGAAAAGCATGGTTCTTTTTTTCATGCGAGCTGTCAGACTCAGGACTGAAACTTGGTTCATGATCACATTTTTGACAAATTGCTACTGCTGTACTCCTATCATTACTGGCCTATTTGTTGGTTTTTTTTGTTTTGTTTCAAACAAGTTACAAAGATGGCTTAACTTCAGAGACTTTTTCTTAATGGAATCCATTCCACCCAGAAGGTGTTCTCTCTAACAAATGGGAAACATCACTAAATTTAACCTAAACTCTGAGTAATGGAAAGCTACATAGATGATGTCAGACATTACAAATATTATTTGTTCTTGCTAGTTTACTTCAAGGGAAATTATGAGAATGACATCATAATGATGACTGACTAATTTTTATTAGTGTTTTCTCTGAAACTCTAGACTTACAGTTATAAGAAAAACAGCCTTTAAAATGCCATACCTGTTATTCTTTTCTAACACTTTGTGATTTTCTTATTTGCAAAAGTTATTAATATTTTAAAATACCATAGATACTATCAGATCTTATTCTAGTCATTGGACATGTCAAATATTTTTTGTCCAAAAGAAAAATAAATATTATTTAATGCTCATAAAGTATAGGAAATGATCACATCTTCTTTTAAATTAATTGCTGCTTGGGTTGGCCTATGAACCTATAAACTCTGCTGGAACAGTTGTAGCCAAATTTCTTTACAACAGTTTCTTACTGTTGAAATGAATTATGCTGATGAAGGGGGTGATGACCAGCTTAGGAATAGCGATATGCTCCTTCAGTCGGCAAAGGCAAAGCACAAGGTGCCACTGCTTTAGAAACATCCAAAATCCTCATAACTGTTACAATTCTACATAACAGCAGTGTAACAGTAAAAAACTCAGTAATCCAGGGCTGCGCAAATACTTTTTGCAGTGGTCTGTTGGGTGATTTTGCTGAGGACCAGCTCTAGCTTTGAAGGGCTGCTCAGGCATTGTGTGTGCTCTTCAGAGCTGGAGATAGCAGTAGCCAAGGAGAGCAGTAGAACAGCTTCTCCCACAGCAAGCCAAGAAACATTTTCCAAGCCCAGACAAAGAGCATCCCTACAGGAATACTGTGAGAGTCATCAAGGGACTAGATATGACAATTCAAGTCAGTTAGAGGCTCCGTAACTAAAACCTGGTGGGTGGCACAGCAACCCAAAGGCTGCCTCTTGTGGAGAATTCCCCTCCCAATATTTAGGAAGTTACCACCGCCAGAGTGCATTCATAGGTTCTTTCCTAAGGATAAGATTAGGCCATAATTAACACCTTGTAGAGACAAATCTCCATGACCATATGCGGTGGGCTGACCCTGGCCGGACACCAGGTGCCCACCGGAGCCGCCCTGTCACTGCCCTCCCCAGCCGGGCAGGGGGAGAGAAAATGCAGCAAAAGGCGCCTGGTTGAGACAGGGACAGGGAGCGCCCTCCGTTACCGCCATGGGCAAAAAGGACCTGACTTGGGGAAATTAGTTTAATTTATTACCAATCAGATCAGAGTAGGGTAACGAGAAATAGACCCAAACCTCAAAACCACCTTCCCCCCACAGCTCCCTTCTTCCTGGGTTTACCTTCCCGCCCGATCGTCTCTCCCCCGCCACCCCCCCAGCAGCGCAGGGGAACAGGGGTCACCTCAGCCCCCCACACGCTGTCCCTGCCGCCCCTTCCCCCGCAGGGGACCCCTCACACCCTGCCCTGCCCCAGCCGGGACCCCCGGCAGGCAGCCCCCCACCAGCCTCTCCGACTGCCCCTTCCCCGGGGCTGCAGCCGCTCACAGGCTGCCGGGGGGGATCTGCCCCCGCCACCCCCCCGCGGGCTGAGGGGCACAGCCTGCCCCGCCAGGGGCTGCACCGGGGGCTGCGGGGGGATCTGCTCCGGGCCTGGAGCTCCCCGGCCTCCTGCACCCACCTGGGGGGCTGCAGTTGCTCTCACATGGTCTCACTCCTCTCTCCGGCTGCCATCTGTTGCACAGGTTTTTTTCCCCCTTCTTAAATTACCTTATCCCAGAGGCGCTACCATCATCGCCAATGGCCCTGGCCAGCAGCAGTCCCTCTTGGAGCCACCTGGCATTGGCTCCATCAAACACAGGCGAAGCTTCTGGCAGCTTCTCCAATACACCATGTCAGTGTCTTTCTCCAAATGCTATTGTCCCACTCAGCCCTGTGTTTATATTTGACCTCAAAGTCAATGAATTACCCAAGTGTTTATGGTTGTGCGTGTTCATAGGTGTTTCATGTACTAAGACCTTTGCTTACCTATGAAGACTTATTTTCATGAGAAATGAATATTTATGGTGTCAAAGTGCTTACATACATTAGGATATTTAAATACCGTGCCCTAATGAAACCTTTGTATTCATGCATTATTTCAATAGGCAAAATTCAGTGACTAATTTAGAATCAATAATCACTGCCAGACCTGGGTACACGGCTCTCACTCCCGGCACAAAATGATGCATTTGCAGTCTGCGCTCCCATGTAAATATGCACAAGTATATGGTTAAGTCTGCAAAGATAAGTTTGAAAACGTGACTCCGATGGCTGAATTCAAACCCTACTGGTAAAGCAGCTCTAGTGATCTGAGAAAGTACCCCCTGCCAGCCATCTTTGTCATTCTCTTGCTTCAGCAAAGGTTGAGTAACTGTCTAACTGCTCCTACTTCATTTCAGTGCAACACAAATGAAGTTCAGTAAATAACTAAGGGGTGGTACCTTCATATGGTGCTACAAATTTTAACTTCCAGGGAATCCAGTGGCACCTTGGGTAAACGGTACACGTTTGAGTTCAAAGTCATCCTGAAACAAGAGGTCTAGATAGTATCAATGGCATCATTCATCCCAACACTGAAATAAAGTTAGTTCTGAGACTGATTTGCAGAGCTCATCTAAAGAGAGTTACACCGCTATGTAATGGGCCTATGCGACAAAGAATGCTCCCCTAATCAACCCCATTTGCAAGCGATTTCCAGGGCAAAAATGAACAAATTATCTATAATAGATAATAAACAGCTAATCGTTACATCACACATACCACATAAATCAATATAGATACATTTATTAAACATCTTTTATATATGACTTCTATTAGAGCGTTCTATTTTATCAAGGATTCAAAGGGATTAGGCTTTAATTTGTTATTTTAGTATACTATACCTTTAAATTGTTGACATATAAGTTGTATAAATAGAAATACTATAAATCTCTTAAAAAATGTACCATAAATTTTTTATGTATGACCTTTAAGTAACAGCAGTCTGTTGCATAACTCTGCAGGGGAAGTCACATGGTGGAAACCTCATATTTCCTTAAATTTATGGTTGTTTCTTGGTGGTCTAAAAGACTTTTTTTTGAAAGTTCCCTTTCAAAGTCGTAATCTTAGTAAATTGTTTAATGTTTGGTCTAATGCAGGTCAATGCAAGTTCTTATTTAGATTTATAATAGGAAATATATAACGTCAGATACCAACGAAGCCTGGCTAATAAAGTCAAGGATACCAGTGTTACATTTCATTATAATGATGTGAAGATAATGCCTTTAGCTGCATAACCACCACGTTAGCTACAGACCATAAAAAAATCTTCATGAGATCTCAGGGTCTGATTCATTAAGAGAAAAGTCTACATTTTTCCCAGTAATTTTATTTCCCCTCAATCAGAAGTATTTTTGATTGATAAATTCCCTTAATATCATTGTGTCAGATCTCATTTACTGACACTGAACGTCATGTAAGCTCTGAAGTGGAGAGAATCGGCTGCTTCCTGGTATCCTGTTTTGCACTAGAAAAAAAATCAGTGGAGTTTGGGCATGTGCCTAAATACTTGCTGAATTAGGGCCTTATGAAACAAAATTTTATATTAAGGTAATTATCATTGCCATTACTTCAAGGAAATTTCCTAATCCAAAGTAGTTTGGTTTATACTCAGTACAGTGTTATCAGCATCAACAGAAAAGGTCTGTTTCAAGTTAAAACATGCAAGTGAATATAAGTTGCGTGAACAAGAAGAAATTACTAGTGGTTTTCCACCTCCACCAAAATCCTCAGGATCCAAAACAGGAATTTACAACATTTGGCAGAATAAAAATTAAACCCCACTCAGAAATGTCAATATTTAAAATACGTAGTACAACCATAATTTAATGAGTTCTTTGAAAAACAGGCACATACATGAAATGCACATTTTTCCAAACCCTTTTCCCCCAACAGTGGAATTGAACATTGTAGGCATAACAGTATTAACTTATTCTAGACTATAAAATAAATTCTTCTAGGTATTTCAAACACCTTTTATCTAATCCTTAAGATATGCAAATCATGCATGTATGCACTGTTTCTATCCACTCATGTTCCACTTTTGGGACTACAAAAAAGAATCAAATTTGATGAGAATTTAAACTACAGGGACAAGGAAATCTGTGTTAACCTAAATGGTGGATGCATGTGTATGTTTATATGTGTATGTACTGAGTGTATGCGTAACGCATAAGCATAAACAGCTTGGAAAATTCAAGCCTCGCACAGTCATAAATTCTCACCTGAAAGGCAGATGTGCATGTTCCACAGTAGATGCAAATGAAAGCAATGCTCTGTGTGTACAGCCTAGCAAAAAATAAACTGATACGACACGATTCTATAATGAAGCTGAAAGAGGTACTAATAATTTATTTTCAAAGAATAAGGAATGGATTTACCATCAAGTCATAAGACTTCAACAGACTTCATAGTCTATTGGCTAGCAAGCACAGAACTCAACCCTGATGATCTGCTCAAACTTGCACTTGCAGCGGACACGGTAATGGGCTGCTGTTCAGACCTTTAGCCAGCCTGCTTCTTCGGATAGCCTGTGTCAACCTGAATGTAATCCATCAATCAGATAGGCAGAGGTGTGCCGTTAGTGTATTAAAAACATTTGATTCAATAGACTTTGATCATCCTGGCCAAAGATCTCAGGTGCTTTGCAGCTTCAACGCATACTACCCAAGAATGGAAAATAAAAGAATCAAAACAACCACTTTAATTTTCAATCTTTTTTTGCATTGTGCCTTCTGGGTAAGCACTAAAACAATTAATGCATGGTAGATGAATGTCACCAGCACTATTTAGCACTGATAGGAATAACGTTGTTCAGGTATGTCAAAAATCTGCTGAAAAACACATGAAGACCAAGATACAATAACACACAGTTTACTGTCATCATATGAGCATTGCTCAGTTAAGGAACAGGTAATTTGTATAATGAGTGTCTTTGAACCTGGAACAGGGTTAATCCAGGATCTTGACAGACATGAAAGACTAGCAAACCTTTTATCTTCTCAATAATTTTCTTTAAAAAGAGCATTTAGAGCCTGAACTTAGAAAAAGGACGATAGTACTAAAGGCTAGTCTGGAGAAGTCAAATGTGCATGAAAAAGAGAGCCTGGAAGTTTTTCCTGTCCATGCAAGGCATTCATTAGCCTCACAAATAACAGAAAGATCAGCACTGCTGGGGCTTTCACAAGTAGATGAGGGTGTCAAGGGAGAGGCAAAAATCCATCCCACAGGCAGCAAGTCTCAGGAACCTCAGAATGCTGGCAGTGTCTTCTTTAGAAACCAGAGAGCCTTCCTATGCCAAGAACAGACACTAAAATCTCAGACAGTTAATGCAAGAACAGGATAGAGAGGAGTGAGAATATTCTGAGATTTTGAAAACATACTCTTACCAAGTGTGGACTGAAAGGTTCTCAGGAAGGGCCAAATGAAATATTCCATTTCAGTGTTGACATTCTTCTAACTAAAACTAATTTCTAAACTGAAAACAACTCACTGAAATAATAAAAATTCCCAATTTTACAAATATTATTACTGGATGTTTCAACAATTTCAAAATTATTTTACTTTTTTCCCCAAAAAATACGTGTCACAAGCAAGCTTCCCTTTCTATCAGAGAACACGGTGGCTTACACAAATCAGCATTTTCAAATACTGTCTTTATTTAGAAAGCTCCTGGAGATTTATATTGGAGACATTTTTCATAGTAATTTATTGATTGTCTTAGGACAAACAAATTCTGAAGTTCTAAGTCTGCATCAGCTATTGACGCACACAAACATATTCCTCTAATTATTCCATATGCATGCAATGCCTCACCCTATTTCATTTTTATAACTGTGCATGCTTAACGCATTCCTTCTTTGCAATGTCCAAAACTATCTTTGCATTCTCAACAAGAAACATATTTCTCATTCACACATCTTGGGCCAAACCCAGATGGTATTAGTTTCCTACAAGGGTATTTCCTGTATGTCTGAATTGTCAACACGGCTGTGGATTGCCATCATTCTCCTCTTATATACAGATTCTAGTCATGAAGAGCAAACCGTATATCCTCCACCACCCTCATTTTTCCACTTGGCACACTTCATAAAGATATTCATGTCTCTCTTCAAATTATTAATATTTTTTCACTATTTTAGTTCAGAGGTAAAGTCAAGATCTATATGAGTGATTCACAAAAATGCTTGATTATTTTATCTTCCTCTGGTGTTCGCAAAATGTGGAAAAATCTGGATTTCTCTGGATTTATTTACTCCTTTTTTTTCAGGTAACTGAAACATTACATGTATTTTTTTGAGGCTTACTGAAAGTACTCGAATTATTTGATTACTCGAGTCAGTATTGAAATCCAAGCTCTTGCTTAACTGCAGCAGTGCGGATAAGTTGCAGGATAGCCTTTCTGCCCTCGGGGCTACACAGCTCCTGAGGCACCGTGAGGCTGGTGGCATTGGCAAAGTACCAGTGAGAAAACCGCTTGGGCAGCATCAGAGAATTCAAACACTTTTTTTCTTCCCAGCTCCCATTCAGTGCTTTTTCAGAAATGTGAGGTTGCAGTGCTTAAATATATTTCTGACTCAGGTACAAACACGATTTTTTCGTTGAAAAAAATGCAATAATAGCATTTCCTGTTTTTTTCTAGCTGTCTTTGTATCAGGACTCCAACAAGTGCAGTCCTTATACTTCAAACACTTTGATTTTGGGTAACAAATACACTTGCAATGCTCATGCTCACATGTGGAAGCTTAAAACTCAGTAGCAGATGGTGGACCTTTACATCGATCTTCCGTTTGCATTTGTGTCAGTAAGACAAGACTGTTTAATTTCTGGAACAATTGAATAGATAAAGAACGTAGTTATAAACAGTTTTAATACCGGAGTAAAAAGACATAACATAGTCGTCATAGTTGTCATAGTTGCGTAGCCTTCGTCCAGTAGATCTGTTTTATGTCTACTGGTAAAATGTTGAAGAATACTTACACAGCTTCTAAGAATACAAATGCTCATTTTGCCCATTACATTTAGCATGATCATCTACTGAGAAAACCAGCAACATATGCAACTAGCATTTGCTTTGAAGATATGACACATCATTATCAAAACTATGCTGAATGCTGAAGCTAAATATAGGCTGAAATATGCCTCCCCACGAATTCAGATTTCGGAGTCCGAAAGTTCTTTGGATATTGGGGAACAGAATGCCATTTGCTTTATTTCTAGAATTTGCACACACATTCTTTGGTGATGTGTTCCCATCTTTCGGTGCCTGCAGGCAAGCCTCACACTCTACATGGTGCCTCTGCCTTCAGGAGAGAAGACTGCAGGTGGAATACAAGCATCAATTACAGTTAACCTTTCATATGCTTCCTGTCTCTGTCCTGTGTTTTTATGTCACGTGAACTTCTATCCTACAAATTGTCTCCAACACCCCTACCAAAAACCATTCAGATAATATGATTTTCCATTTTCTTAAGAAAAGGCAATTTAAAATATATCGCTGAAAACACTTTAGAATCTTTGCTGAGCACCTTCAGAGCCTGAATGACTACAGCTAGAAATCTGTTAAATAACCGTCAGTGAAGAAGAGTACCTTTGTATTTCGCACTGAAGATGAGTATCTTTTTGACAACCCACTGAACTCCCTCTTCCCTAAACCAGTGACAGAGCCAGGCCCATAAAGCCCACAGTTTAATCTAAGTTATGTTGCGAACATGAATGTTTAGCACAGTAATGCTGGGGGAAGAAACACCAACGGTGTGGACTGAATGAAGCACCTCTGGTACTTTACTACCCTCTGGCACAAGGTATCCTGTTTTAGGTGTGCTTCCCCCCGGCCCCCGCCCCAAGATGCAGACTGCTAGCAACTTACTTTTATCACTTGCTAAGCAAGTTTTAATACTTAATATTAATTAAGTATTAAATATAATACAGGCCACAGTAAAGACATGGGGACCATTCTAAGTGGAAATCTGCAGCTTTTTTTCCTTTGAGCTGGGTGTGGTTTGCTGCTTTCTTCCTGCATCCCATGATATATAAATACATGTGAATGTAACATTCCCCACGCAACCAGAAAAAGCAAGTATCTGCTTTAATAGACAACAGTTCACTACTGAGAGCCAAAGGAGAAAGGCAGAATCGTTTGCAAGACAGAGTAATGTCATCAGGGCATCTTTCCATTTGCATCTCTCTTTTTTGAAACTAGTTATTTTTAATGTCTACAATTAGACAGATCAACATTTCTGGTTTTAATTTAATGCAGAGAGTATGATAATTACTGTTATTCTGTTCTGAATTACATCCCTAAATTTCCATATAAAGTGGTCACGGTAAAACAGCATGAATTTGTTTTCGATTATCAGAGTATAGAATTTGTTGTAGGTTGGTTCATTTTACATAAGCACTGTCAAATTTGCTGTGTGTCACCATACATCCTTTTTTCTCCCTCAGCACACAAAAAAAAGTCTTACAGTTAATTTTAAAATTTTAAAATGCTGCAGACTTTTTTGTGGACATGTATGAAAATTCTTAGTTCAGCAGCCCAGGGAAACCTTTGCACCATAGTAAGATTCTTCTTTTTTCATAGCATATTTTTATCTTTAGCAAGGACAAAAGCAGCAGTGATTGGCTGAAATGTCATGCCATATAAAAGCAACTTATATTTTGAATTATAATTCTTCAGCTCTTTTGACAATCCTCTGCGATTAGATCTGTGTTTTAACCGAAAGGAAAAATTTTATGAAACATATTACTGAAAAATAAAGCTAAGTTTTATATCCATAGTGAAGGAATGAGAGCACGAGAAAAACAGAGTAGATGTCTGAGAGGATCATGGTCAAATTAGAGGACTGGTAGAACAGTAAATCACTAATAAGATTAAATCGTATTGTTTCTGTGTTTACAGAAAAATGTTAGATAGCATTAAAATAGGGTCTAAGTGAAAAAAAAATCATGCTTGATTGGAAGAGGTAAAGTCATGGGTTTAGTGAATGAAAAAGGGATTATTAGTCTCTTGTCATCATGTCATGTATTTGTGAATGTTAAATGTAATGTAGGCTGTTCTCTTTGGGGTATCATCTGAGCCAATTTTATTGGACTCACCACTGAAAGAGAGTTGTAAAATTTGCCTTTATCGCAGAAGTGGCATGGAAAGGTGGGTAAAGCTCAAAAGCAACAGAAAGAAGGAGGAAAAATACAAAGGTCGTCAAGTCTATTCTCTCTATTAATGAAGAATTTTCATGGTCAGTAAATTTCTTAACACTTACTGCATTCTCGTTCACTTGAAGGAAGCTTTCTTGCTTTCCTAGAAGGCTAATTCTACCACACAATAGATCTCAAACCAATGCAGCTGAAAAGCAGTCAGGACAAGATAGCCAATAGTGGAAGAATACTGAAGAGGAAAAGTATAGGACAGCAGATATGCCAGATAAATAAATAAATAAATACATACATAAATACCAGAAAGTGGATGCATGCCAGAGAACTCAGAAGGAGCATGCTTATTTTTTACCTTCCCTTAGTGGCCTCCGCTGGTGAACCACTCACTGAATTGCTGGTGGAATGTAAAGCTTCCTTGAAAATAAATCCAGCTGGGGACAGAGGTGGAATCACCACCTGTGTTCCCAGAGGATAAATGCTGCTTACAGCTCAAGAGGCCTCTGTGGTGCAGGAAAGTGTGTAATTCACACCTTCTTGAGCCAGCTTTACTGAATGCAGTAATCATCTGGTCTTTATTTGAATCTCCCTGTTCCGGGACTGATTTCCACTGTCTTCTGTTATTCCAATTCTCCTAAAGTAGTGCAGTCCATAAAGTTTCTCAGTCCAGATGCAGACCTCACATGGGCTCATGGCCACCTCCTTGCAAGCACACTCACAGTCATATGTCACCCTGCCCAAAACCTCTCAATTACTGGCTGGCTCTTGGCAGTCTCCAAGCTTTTAGCTGCTTCTACCCAATAATTGGGAGAGTTGTCAAAGCAGGATTCATGTCTTACTAGAAGGGTGTGAAGGAGGCAAGATGTGGATTTGTGTTGGGTCGGTATCTGCATTTATATGTTTCATATACTTTCTTTAGGAGGGTGGGAAGAAAGAATTGTATTATCAGGGGACGAGGATTGTCATTTGCATTAAACTAAAGGCTTGCCCAGCAGAACAGCAAAATCTGGAGTTGAGGAAATAAAATAAAAGAAATGTACAGAGGACTGGGACTAGAAGTGAAAGGTCCTACATTTAGTGACTGGTATCTTTAAAGGACCATGAAGGTAAGGAAAAGAAAAAATAATAGAGGCCACATCAAAATTTTGTCTTTGCTACAACAGAAGTAAGAAGAAAAAAAAGAATTGGACTTTAAATTCCAGTGCTATCTTTAGATCTCAAACCTTTTTTATTTATTTCTGTTTAAGTTATGGCCGCTCCAGAGCTCTTTTGCTGGAAAACTGCGCTGCATAATAAATATGTATATGTAATTCCTGTGAATAGGTACTCTGACTTTTCCTCAAGTGCAGAGAAGCCCCATTCAAAATCCCTGCAAAGCTGGTCTTATGAATCACCTTCTTACTACCTTTTGATAAGTCTGACTTTTGGACCTGCTGGGCATTACAGGAGTGGGACGTCGTTACTTTATTAATAGAGTTCAGTTCTCCTATAAAAAAATGAAGCATTTAAATATCACTGCAAACATCAGAGCAGCCAACTTTGTAATGTGTGCACTTTGGCCATCGATGATTTTCAACCAAATCCTGCCCTGCACCTAACTGAGCAAAAACCACCTCTAACTTCAGTAGGAATTGTGCTTAAATTCCAAGTAAGAATATGGCTGTCCAAGTATTTTTCCTGTATAAATTTAATTGTAAAGCATTCCTGTGTCTGAAGTTATTTTTAAGTCAAGTATTAAAATAATGCATTTCTTTAAAGTAATCAGTAAAAAATACTGGAAATGTTTAAAAAAAATCCTTCTATGTCTGCAAAGCCCTTTATAAATGAGAAAAAAAAAAAAAGGCTTTGCAGCACAACAGGAAAAAGGAAATGCTTTGGAGATAGGGTCTAGTATGTATACTATACTGAGCCATGACATCAGTGTAATTATTTTTCCCTAAGGTAAATGTCTTATGTTACAACTTCTTCCCTTGCCAGAGGCCTCAGGCCCCACAGATGTTCAGATAGCAAAGCACTTGAGTTCTCAACACCCAAGAGGTCTATAGGAGGTCTATTCCTATACCATACCTACAGCCCAATCAGTTTCTGGTTTTCTCATTCTGTATTTGTTGTCCCCTTCCATCTGTCAGGAGCACCTCTCCCTTGTGTTTCTCCAAATACTTGATGCAGCTTTGAAAGGCAAGGTGTGCCCTTGCAGCAGACCTTTCGCTGGCTTCTACTTCTGCTGTAGTCGAGTTTCTATCTGTGCTGGGGCCAGATTTCCAAAACATGTCGCTTAAGCAAACACTTCCCACTGAGAAAAATACCTGGCATTGATCTTCAGCCCTACAGTAAGATCTGGTAAAGGAAGGTTCAGATAAGCAGAGATCCTCTTGGGATCTCCTAATTAGAAATCTCTTTCTGAAGAGTTCACATGGTACTGCCTGATAAGAGATTTTAGAGGGTCTATGACCCCTTCCCCCATTTTTTTTGCAAATAAAACTCCTTAAGATCAAACACATGGTAATGCATATTAGCTATGATATTTATTACCTAGGAAATAAACTAAATTAAGAGTGATCATACTACCTCAACAAGTTACCCAGAATTTGCTCTATAATAACAGATTAAAACAAATGATATAAAGACCTTACATTAAAGTTAATATATTAAATACATATTTTAAGCACAACTCCATTTAAAAAGGGTCGCTACTAATTTCGAACATGAAAGTGGGATTGTCCAGATGAAAAAGCTGTTATTTAAAAATACCACTACTTTATATGAGTGAATTGCGAAATCAATTTTAAAGGAAAACTCAGAATCTGCTACCTATATATTGTTTACTATTACGCCACACAGAGTAATGGAAAAATACAGTCATGTTTGGTTTTGCTTACTAAAATTAATTACTATTAAGGTTATGTAATTAAGGGTCATGCTTACAACATGATCTATTTAAAGTGAAATGCTTAACAATACCAGTTAAGCATTCCCATGTATTTCTTTATATTTATTACGTGAAATAATGCATATATTGACATACTGAAATGGCAGCATGTCTTAAAAATAAGTGTATATTTCTGTATTATAGGAAAGGTATAACACTTTAACAATATAATAATACTTCTGTATATAGCATCAGTGATATACCAGAATACATACGGAAACACACAGATTGAAAGTAGAGCCCACTTTTAAGGAGTGCTTATGTGAAAAAAGCACATTTCTATAAAAATCCAGTATTCACGTGCAACGGTTACTCCTCTTAGTATTAGTCAAAATACAAAGTGGATCCTGTTGTGCAGTTGTTTCAGATTTTCACACGTGTAAATATATTACAACAGAAAACACAATGGAAAAAGAAATACTAAAAATATACTTCAGTTGAGAACACTTATGGTGTGATATATTTTCAGAACTGACATAATGTACCTAACCAACCATTTAAAAATGAAGTGTAAAAAAACACTTTAATGCATACAATTAATCTTTACTTGCCTTTGTACTGACTTGAGATAATGTAATTCTGATTAAGTTATTTTCATGCTTGTGGTCTTAAACTAGACCATTCTGGTTTTAAAAGGAATGTTTTTCCTTTCACAGAACTCCTTAGCTGAAGCTTATAATCTGGCCCAAGGAAAATCAATTTTGAAACAAGTGTAATAATTGGTGCAAAACATGCAACTACTGTGAGTAAGAGACATGAGCATTCAAGCTAAAGAGCTGCATAGGCAGACATTGGAAGTGTGAGTTTCCTGGCTTAGTTACGATAGAGATTTCACATGAACCCAGTCCACAGTACGTCTAAGTAGTTAATACTCATTTCAGCGAACCATCATACTTTGTCTTCAACAGACATCCCAATGGAATACAAAGATTTGTCTCATTCTTCTTGTCCGCCCTCATAAAACTGACAAACATCAATGGTTATTCCATCAAGCAGTGTAGTGCAGAATCTCATACAAGCTACTGTGTCATCTACAGTTTGTTGGTGCTGATTTAATCTAAGGGAAGACTTAAAAAGGAAAGGATGTCAGTAAGTTATTAAGCTGCCAAAAGAAAGATCTAGATATTTGACACAGTGTATCTACAAGACAAGACTGTAAAGCCTGGAATGCTGTTTTCAGAGTAGACATCAAAAGTCCATTGATAGAAAATAAAGTGAGGAATATTCTGTAGGGAAAACTGAAATTTTGAAATGGGGTACATAATAATTCAGTTTGACAGTACCAAAATGACTGCTTGTAAGGGATTTTGCTGGGTATCTCCGTTTACTCCACAACAAACGAGACATAACACCACAGAAAACTATGTACTTTCTGGCACCACAGAGATCATTTCAAAAGCTATGGAAGTTGTGGCAGTGATTTAGTTGGAAACAACACGTTTGCCACTTAGTGATTAAAGCTGAAAGTACACATGAACAATTGTTTTCCAAACCCAGAAAAAATAAGTATGGAAAAACTCAGCTGGATTTCTAGTTGACCTTAAGCCAACTAATGGGTTGATACTGCACTGATTTCAGTATCTTAGAGGGATATTTCCAAATTTTTTGTTAAATTCACGAGTAAATAGACTTTTTAGAACATAGTGTGTCTGGCTCGCTTTGAAAAACAGAAAGCAGCATGACTTTTCAGGAAGCAGTAGATAACATTCTACAAACAAAGCAAGTAATATATTGCTAATAGAATCATGCAAGACAGCAATTAGTAGAAATACTGGCCTGATCCTATGAATACAACTTGCCATGCTTACTACCTTTCAGCCCCTGTGTTTCATTCATCAAATTCTTGCTTCATGTGTACTTCGTTAAAAGCTCTAAATTTAATTTTCACCTGTTTACCCTTTCAACAACTTCACTTTCACACTGAGACTGCTCCCATGACATCAAGCGCTAAATAAAATCTTCAGCTTAGTAACAGAAAGATCTTTTCTTACTAGTACTTTCAATAACTCACCTTGAATGGCAGGCCTAGTGTGACTCATTGACATTCCTGGGCCCTTAAATGAGTTGAACTCATCTCTCAGGAGAAGAAATAAGACTGTCTTTGTCTGGGCACAGCAGATAGAATCATTCATCAGGAATCTTTGAAATATTCCTTACTGTTCCCAAAGCAACTGATTTGCCTCCCTTTGCTTCAGACCTTATCAGAGCAACTTGGTCAAAACTCTTAGAAACTCATACAATAATATATACAATCAGTTCAGACTCAGCTGCAGAATTATTTTTGGCTGGTGAAGGAGAAAGAGCTAGATTAACGGTCCCTTCATCCATGATGACTGCAACTGATTTGGCAGGTCTAACTAGACTTTCAAAACTAACCCCTCTGATAACCCCCTGAAACTAAATTTTTCTAGCAGACAAACTAGCAAATTTTGGCTGCCTCTAAATTAGCGGGATCCAGATTTCATTGTACAAATCTCTTTGTATGGAAATCTCTTGAACCTATTTACATTTCCACTTCTGACTCAGATTTCCCATTGGTGGCTGTGATTAAAAAGGAAGGATGGCAATCATGTTGAATTAAAACAAATTAAAGCTGTGCACCTCCCCAATTAGGCCTTTTGTAGGACGTATTTCAACAGGGAGGCAGGCTCATCCATCACTCTGAATTGCAAATACATCTGAAAAGCTTCATTCTGTCTTATAATTTCAAATTTCATGATTAGTTATCATGGGTGTGGTTAGAGTTGCAAAATGTTACCTCCTTACGGGTGCCGAGCTGGAGGATTTGAATGTACACCAGAGTCACTAGTTGTGAAAGGCTGGCAAACCCTGAGTTAAACTGCAAAACAGCTATCAGCTTGTGAGTAACCACATACATTAATTGAATCTGAATCGTTAATGATGTACTGGGTTTATTTCTGTGCCTCAGCTTCTCTCCCCTGTACTACCTCAAAAGCAACAAATGAATCTAGGTTTTACTCTTCATTTCTACAAATACAATTTTAGGCATAGTAATATGACATATATTTTTAGAAGCCAAAGAGAAAATTGCCTTCTATTTAAGCACACAGAGTATTTGCATTGTCACAGTACATTACATGGATTTGACGCTTAACATATAACTGTACTAATCTTTGTGGCAAACATAGTAACAAAAGAAAGTTGTTCAGAGATTTTTCTATTTTTATTTAAAAAAATAACAAAAACCTTTCCATTGAAGGACCACATTTAAAACTATGGTTTCTCTGCACAGAGACCAAGGCTGCTTATTACCTACAGTATACTAGCTATGACGAACAGACCACCATAGTTGTGACAACTGATGTTGCTGCCTCCAGGGTAAAACAAAGGTTTACATATTACACAAGCAATTTAACTGTTTTCTAAACATATTGCCAGGACAGTGGGAGTTGGCAGCCGGCACTGTGTTTTAGGCTTTGGATACTTGGATTAGAAGTGACTGCTGATTATAGACCTTTTTATTTGTCTTCTACGAATTACAAGCAACCTAGTAACCCAGCAAAGAATCCTTCACAGCACTTAAACTTGTCTTCATGGCTTCCCAAAGATTACATACACAAATCACTCCACAAAAGTGGCATAAGAGACTTGTGCATAGATAACTACATAAGACAATTGTCTTGTTCTAACTCTTACAGACTTCCCCAAAGTGAAATGCTTTATAATCCTTTTTTGTGCAGTAGTCAGGAAAGAAATAAAAGAGTTTGGGCAAAGATTATCCACAAGAAAGAAACTTTTTTTTGGGTTCCAGCTGAAACACAATAAAGAACATAATTAACTTCACAATTCTTTGTGTTTTCCATTTGACTGCAGGGAGGAGATGAAAGAGGACTGTTAAGCCTTGCATTCCATCCCAATTACAAGAAAAATGGAAAGCTGTATGTGTCTTATACCACCAACCAAGAACGGTGGGCTATTGGACCTCATGACCACATCCTTAGGGTCGTAGAATACACAGTGTCCAGGTATCAGTAGAAGTCTAACATTTACAAATTGTGTATTTCTCAGCAACTTTTTCATTTTAGTATTTCCCATTTCTAAAATGAACTAGCAGATTTACAATGTGCATACTTGGGCACTTGCAGAAAAAATATTGCTGATTTTATTTCAAACAGTAGTTTCGGAATGCCAGTAAGTACACTGGTTTATTCTTTTTAAGGCTTTTTTAAGTTATTCTGTCATTTTTTAGTTATAGTTATTGCCTACTTATTGTGTACAGGCAGCAAAATATTTTTTGTGAATCCTGGAAAATTTAAATTTCTCAGAAATAATTGACATTTTCCCACCAAATTACATCCACATCTTATAGAATAATTTGAATGAATGACTTGAGTTTATTTTTAGAAAGAAGAACAATGATAATGAACTGTGAAAACTGTGTTCATATCTTTATATTGCAGGAAAAACCCACACCAAGTTGATATGAGAACAGCAAGAGTGTTTTTAGAAGTAGCAGAACTACATCGAAAACACCTAGGAGGACAGCTTCTGTTTGGCCCAGATGGTTTCCTATACATTTTTCTTGGAGATGGCATGATCACTCTAGATGATATGGAGGAGATGGATGGTTTAAGGTACAAAAGCTACCAATGCATAGACTTCTATTATTGTCTCCTGGTTTTGCATGGTATTTGGGGTCAGAATCAAAAGTGATCAGCAGTTGTCAGGACAGATCTGACTCCCCTTTCCTTTATTTCCTACTATTTTCAGTGCCGGGGTTTAGCAAACTGCTGATTTTCAGAACAGTCTACTGCTTAAATGCATCTTGTAGTTGTGTGCTGTCAAACTATGTAAATATTGGAGACCTCATCAGCAGATGCAATTGTATTTAAGCACAGGTTAGACCTCTTTTTACCAAACTATTACTCTATGAACAAGACAACTTTATTTAACATTCTAAAAAAGTGTCTACAAACACATACCAGAGCCAGCAACAACACTGCATCACT
Source organism: Falco peregrinus (assembly GCF_023634155.1). Classification (NCBI taxonomy): domain Eukaryota; kingdom Metazoa; phylum Chordata; class Aves; order Falconiformes; family Falconidae; genus Falco; species Falco peregrinus. The sequence continues at coordinate 13,956,375 of NC_073722.1, forward strand.
TAGGAAAATGTCTAGTGAACATACGAAGCAAACCTTTGATTTTACCTATACAATTTTCTCAACCTGCTTTTTCCCTCTGTTTCATTATAATGTGAAGCTGCAACATTTGCCTTAATTTAGAGCAGGTGTGGTACTGAGCCTTTACAGACCTAAAAGGAGTTGCTATGCTCAAAGGCCTCTCTGGCTCAGCAGAATAGCAGATGCTCCTCCCCTTTGAAGTGAGGATATACGTAAAACGAAGACCAGAGAGCAATTCTAACACTTAATTTTAAATTTATGTAAAACAAGGGCAGACTGAAACTTATTCATGATGAAGAAAGACAGAAAGAAATCAATTTAAATATCACAGCTCTTCATGTTTGTAAAAAGAGTTTTGATGCTTTTCTGCTCCTCCTACATTCTTGTCCTTCTCCCTTCCTCCATCACAATCGTGAATGTAAGGCAAAACATTTTACTCTGTCCTGTTTCATGTAACAAGAAAGTTCTGACTCCTTACAAAAAAATCAGCACCTCCATTCAACCAATACAATTACTTACTGTTGTTTGGTGTTGTTTTAATTAATGTATTACTGATCTTTGGATTGTACTGTGACTAAAAATCATTGAATTCAATAGTGGGATTCAAAGTGTTAGCAAAAAGCATTATGTAACTACATAGTGATTATATCCATAGTTACTCTAGAGGAGATACAGTATAAAAGAGTCAATAGCCTTATGTTTGAAGCCATGAGACAACGTTGGTGTATGGGAAGTTGCTCTTATTATCAAGTTGTTTCCCAATAGCACGGTCTGAGGTGTTCTAGTATGCACATAACAAGGCAACATTATTGCCCATACTGAATCTTTGATAGATTCTGCTACTATTCTTTGGACTTGCATGTACCATAACACCAATCTACATGTGATTTATTCAGTAAAGTGGGTGGTTTATTTTGCTGGTTCACTGTACTATTATATGAATTAAATCTACCAGTAAAATACTTCTAAAACCCAATTATTTTATCCTCCAACTTTCTCAGTGATTTTACAGGTTCTGTATTACGCCTTGACGTAAATACTGACCTGTGCAACGTCCCTTATTCCATACCACGCAGCAACCCACATTTTAATAGCACAAACCAGCCTCCCGAGATTTTTGCACATGGACTCCACAATCCAGGCCGGTGAGTAAGTTTCAATTAAACTGAATTATGCTGCAGCAGATAACATTTTCAAAAGAAATCATTTATACAGTCGGGTAACAAAATTTTAATAATAAAAGCACTTGTGAATTTTTTGAAACTTCCACTCCTCCACCCTCACAAATATGTCACAGTTAGAAACAAATGTCAAGACTGAAATGACAGAAACGGTGTCCAGGATTTTTGTTTTTAATCAGTAATAAAATGATTACCTTTATGAAAAAAAGATAACTTAAAGGAGAGAGCTGGTAAAGTACAGCTGAGATGGGAATCTTGACCAAGGAAAAAAGGCATGTGGAAAACAAACATCTGGTTATAGCTAAACAATAACAAGGAGGAGAACAACGCTTTAACTAAACACAGATAATTCAGCAAATTAGGTGGGTGGTAGTACTGAAGTGGCATTTAAAGTCATGGTTTGAAAAAATTCAGAAAGTCAAGTTGTTCAGAAAAGGAGTTGATTCTTGGACTTTTGAACAATCCAAAATTCCTACACCACATAAGTCAACTCATTTAGCTTGGTTAAAGCACTGTTCATTTCAGGTGCTAGTGAGCAGAGTACATTTTATCACTTGGAAAAAATAGTTTTACTTCACATTATATAAAAAATGGCACAGGGATGGGAAAGGTGTATTATCTCTTGTGTACAAGTCTGATGCACTTCTCAGATATTGTGGCTCCATATGAAATAGGTCCCTCAAACGAGTAGGCTCCACAAAGAAACAATAATCCTTCAAAATATGATGCTTCATCCTATTGATAGAGAATTATATATTATGGACTCATCTATCTCATGGGTTTTCTATTATTTTTTGTTTTACAGATGTGCTGTGGACCGCCACCCAACAGATGTAAACATCAATTTAACTATACTTTGCTCAGATTCAAATGGAAAGAACAGATCTTCAGCACGAATTTTGCAAATAATAAAGGGTAAAGACTATGGTAAGTTCTATCCAGGGTAAAGCTACTGGGAACAGTCAGTTTCTATGCCTGTGGAATAATAAATAGAAAGCAGAAGAAAACAGATGAAGGACTGTATAGCCATGATAGGGAACTTACAGCACAAACAGCACAGGTAACCTACACAAGATAAAAACTACGAAAAGCGTGGTACAAGCAGATAAAAGATGCAAAACAACAAAATTTAAATGACTCAACTTTGTTCTTGTTGGTGTAGAATATCATGTAAATAAGATTTAAGAAATACGCGCCAGTTGCTAGTCTGTCAAAGATCTCACTGTTGCTGCGTATGACGGCTCATAATGAAAAGATTTTTGGAATGTCAGGAAGTGATGAAAATGTATTCTTAGCCATTCACAAATAAAATTTTAAGATAAAGAATGGAAACCTCATGTAATGTGCCTCCTATAACGGAAAAAGTGAGATAGACAATAACAGACCCTAACCAAACAGGGAAACGACTGAGCTCTGTTTAAATGTTACTAAAAATTAAAAACTTAGAAAAATGCACTATGCTGCTACTTCATCATAAATGACTAGTTTAGATTGCAAAAAGATAAACGTTCTCAATTGAAATTTTAAAATGTTTCATGTTTTCTCTGAATCAGTATGATTGTCAGTCACTATCTTAGTTTAATGTAAACTCTGATTCACTAAGATCGCTTGCTAGTTCAGGCAAGCCAGGTGACAGTTACTCTGAGCTATCATCTACCTTGCTTGGCTTCTAGCAGCTCGTAAATTCATGGTGGTAAAAGCTGATAAATGCCAAAGGTGTGTAAAGGCATCAAGAACTGGACTGTCTCCTGGAATGTAGCATCTTACGGTTTTACGCACATCCCGAGTTCTCTCACCTGTATTTGACTTAAAAGCAAAGCAGCTGGGCTGGCTAGTACAACAGAACACAACGGTGTAACGCAATTGTTCTACTTCATTCTATTGCATGTATTTGCTGTTTTCATTTTATAAAAGCCAAACCAAAGAATTATATTTGGGAAACCACTGCTCCACTGGAATTTTGACTGCATCTTTATTGCAGTGTAAGCTAAGCAATATTGTGTCTATCCAGAACAGCCTGCCGATATTAATACTAGGCTGTGGGTCAATTGCTTCAGTAAAGAGCTCATCATCCTTTTCTCCCACATAAAATGTCAGCTCTTACTCTTATAGAAGAAGCTGGGAAATTCATTTATCAAAGACTTCCAGATAGCCCTCTGACTAACAAAAAAGTATCTATAAACCAAAACAGTCTATTGGCTGTGGCTTTAATTTAAAATCATGCAGTCGGCATGTCAAGTTGAGCCTACTTTTACCTTAAGCAGTGGTTGATTGCATGAATAGGAACATTTACACTGAAACTTCCTTGAAGACAAAATTTGATATGACTAAACGCTACAGGTTTGAAAAAAAAAACCCAACAATACACCTGTAGGAACAGCAACTACAGAGGCAGCATAAAATAAATTACCACAAGAAGCTATGGCCAGCAAAACTAGTGTTTTATGGGACATAACACACATAAAATGTTTAAAACTGTGATTTTGAAAGTGTTTCTCAAACCATTGAAAGGCTTTGAAACCAAGTTCTGCTGAAAATATCTGGTATTTCTGCTCTTAGATACTGGAAGGACTTTACAGTGAAGTGGGTTTAATTGTATTCCTGGAGTGCAGGAGACCCATTCTGCAGACTCTATTGACACGTGAAAGTTAATAGCAGTAGTCACATCAACTTCAGTGAAAGTCCAACCTAATCCTTATATAGTTTTATTCTCCTAGCCTGTGCACAAGTAAGAAAGCAATTATAGCCTCTCTTATCTAAATCCCTAACCGATTGTTTCACAAACAGCCTTTGTTATAATTTTCTGATTTTTTTTAATGCTTCATTTCCAGCAACACATCTTGAATTTTGAGAAATGTTCAAATGAATTAACCTCTTTTCTTGAAGTAATAACATTTTCATAAATGTGAATCGAAGCTAAATATGAAATTCATATGATCTAATGCTATGGTAGTTCCTTTTTAGAAAGTGAGCCTTCACTTTTAGAATTCAAACCATTCAGCAGTGGATCCTTGGTTGGTGGATTTGTCTATCGAGGCTGCCAGTCTGAAAGACTTTATGGAAGTTATGTATTTGGAGACCGCAACGGGTAGGTTTCATATAACTCACTCTTAAACAAAAATGTATATAAGGTATATTTAGTTATTGAGCTTCCTGTATAAAGGATCATCAACAGTCTGGTACATTGTGTCACTTTGCCAGTTTAGCAGTGTGACAATGCAGATTAAATTCTAGATTTGGAAATAAAACAGCACAGCATTCTAATGAATGGCAACATATGTAACATATCTGATCCTTGGAAAAAAGTAGACACTCACATCACATCCCTCTTAAGAGTTTTGTTGTACAAATACGTGCATCATCTACATTACGATGGCAATAAATGTTAACCACAGAACTCTTTCCCAAAAAGGTCTAACTGGTAAGACATTGAAATCTTTTGTGGTTTTATGGAAAGATCACTGATAGAGCAAAATGAATGTTTTTTTAATGAATGGGCATAGTTTTTCCATGCCAAATAGCTCAGTATTCACAAATGCATATATAGTATAGCTTGAACTCAGTTTTGAAATGTTTAAATGACGGAAGGGAAATGCTGTACTTTTTAAGCATCTGAGACATAACAGGCAGGAAATTGTAAGATTGTAACTGCACAGATGTATCTATGGAGTATGGAGCCACTTGCAGCATGTGTTTACTTATTTGTCTGGATGGTGAAAACTCTCTATTCAAAATGTAATATAACAATTTGCTTTATGTGTTTTTGAATATAGAAATTTTTTAACGCTGCAACAGAGTCCTGCAACCAAACAGTGGCAAGAGAAACCCCTCTGTCTTGGCAACACTGGTTCATGTAGAGGTTTCTTTTCAGGCCCTGTCTTGGGATTTGGTGAAGACGAATTAGGTAAACAGAAAAAAACCTATGTTATTAAATCATAAGCCTTATGGGTAACGCCTGAATAATGAACTACTCAAAATTATAGTAAATGTTTAAAAAGATGAAAACTAAAGGCTATCTTTCCTTTGCCAAAACTGTCTACACTGCTCTCAGCTACACCTTAGCAGCCTTGTAAGAACCAAGAAGAGAATGGGTTGTAGGAAGGGGCAAAGGTCCTTACTGCCTCTCATATTCCGTGCGCTGTGTCACTCGCTATGACACAATGTGTCGTATACTTGGTTTTATTCTCAACATTACAGATTTAAGGAGCAAAGGTGGTGCATGAGCAGACCGATCCCCCTCTTTACCCTTCCTTCCCAGTTTTATTTTTCTTGTACAATTCCTGTACAATATGAAACAAAAAGTGTTCATGGTAAAGTATCTTTCACACTTTAGCATCAATTCGCGGAAAGTGCTTATTTAAATTTTCAAATAGCAATGATTCTGTTGTATGTTTCAGTAACTAGTGTTTCTTCTGAAGTTTTTTTTTAAACTTATCTTGCAAATACAGCAAGATCACAGAAGCCATGTATTTGACATCTTAGGAGAGGAGAACTAATTTCTTGCATTGGTTTCTTTAACAGGTGAGGTTTACATATTATCAAGCAGTAAAAGTATGACACAGCCTCACAGTGGAAAACTCTACAAGATCATTGACCCAAAAAGGTGAGCATCGCATTTCTCACTATGATCAGTCTTCCCTTCAACATGGTAAAAACCAAAAGGTAAATGTAGTTCTTTCCATGTAGCTGAATTATGTGATACTGACATTCAATGAGAAGGGAAATTCTTAATGCAGGGGGCTTCCTAAAAGCAAATGTACCATCCTGCAGCAAAAAGAACAGATTCACTTAATAGTAATCACTGTCTTAGTGAAAGTGAATTTCAGAAGAGCAGAGGCATAACCAACACTAACTTCTGGAAATTTTTACTCTTTGACATTATGCTAAATGCTGCCCACTTTCCCACCTAGATTCAAATTCTTTGCATGTTTTCATAGAAGTGGAGACATATTTAATGTGGAACTATACGGACCAGTACAGGTAAAGGATGCTTCTGGTAGTTCTGAAGCCAAATGACTCGTAGGTACCACGGAGGTTATGCAGCGTCAGTGGGAGGCAGATTCTGGTATTCTCCCCAGCGCTACCGCTTTCCTACCTGCCACTGTAGTGGGGTAGTGTGCAGCAGGAGCTGGCTCAAAAGGTTAGTACTGGCTGGGCTGACAATACCTACTCCGTATACTGAAAAGCTACTACAGAAAAATAATTTGACAGCACTAGCTAGCAGACAAGCCATTCATGGTTGGTTCCAGTCTCACTTCCTCAGTTTTGCCATAAGTAAGCTCTAAGGGACAAATTCAGCCTTTCCCAATCCTCTCTTCTGTTGTACAGGCAATACCACCAACAGAAAGTGATACAAAGGACTGAACCCTCAATGGGTGTGAATTGTCACAGCTTACACAGTTTCAACATCCTTCCATACCCCTGCATTTACCTGTCTCTCCCTGGGGAATTTTGGAGCACCAAGGAAGGAAACCTTCTGTCCTTGGACTGTGTGACAAAAACACACTAAATTCCTTCACAGTTCTAAACACACTGTTCCCAAAAGGCTTATAAATCCCACTCAAGTGATTTATAAGACACAGAATTAATATAGTCGGTTTAATTATTTAGACTAATTTACCAGTTGTAAAATGAGGATAAATTATAATTATCAAAGCAGGGTTTCTCAAGATGTGACCTTTGCAGAGAAGCTAGAGCTATGAAAATATTAGGGAATCTGGAAAGACTGCTAAAAGCCAGGTCCTAATGTGACCAGGGGCCCCAGCAGCAATAAGAGCAGATGACTAGCAAATGCTCACTTTAGATGGAGAAATACCATTTTCTTCATGACAGATCTTGCTGCTCTATCACAGCAAGTCTGTGGCACGTAAAGGCACCACATTCATCTTGCAAAAGCATCAGAAATTAACACAATACGAAACAGCCAACAGAAACGAAGTTTCTCATATTAATTACTTTGACCCCATCATACCCTGCAAAAGCAACTGCTTATTTGTTCAGCATTTACTTCAGCATGTTTTGCCATTAGCATCAGATGCAGTTAGGCTTGCATTTTTGGTTTTGCTGTGGACTGTTTAGAAGAGTAATTTATTTTCTTGTCTGATTTTAAAATCTAAAAATCGTTATTGGAACAACAAGTGAATTCAATAATAAGTTCATGAAATTGGATTCTCACTATGATCAGTCTTCCCTTCAACATGGTAAAAACCAAAAGGTAAATGTAGTTCTTTCCATGTAGCTGAATTATGTGATACTGACATTCAATGAGAAGGGAAATTCTTAATGCAGGGGGCTTCCTAAAAGCAAATGTACCATCCTGCAGCAAAAAGAACAGATTCACTTAATAGTAATCACTGTCTTAGTGAAAGTGAATGTCAGAAGAGCAGAGGCATAACCAACACTGTACTGTACTGTAAGTTACAGTAGAGTTTCAGTGTTTTCTAATTATACTATCTCAAACCTATAGCAAATAATTTGGAAGCAGACATTACTGCAGGTTAGTGCAGTCTGTTGGTCAAGGTTATTATGTATGTTTTATTTATGCTTTCTGGTATTAAAAACATTTTTTTAGAACAAAACTTGCCATTCTTCCTGGGATTGTTTAGTCTGTTGGTGTATGGTTTTAAGTGAATTTTACACCCTAAATCCACTATTAGTATCTAATTACATGGGGCTGCCTCGTTTGACCTCGGCTTTTTGTTCTTGTTACCTCTTCCAGTAGGGTGGTCTTCAGCTGACATACCTGAAAGGCCAGACCTCCCATTGCTGCACTCACGGTTGGCTGTTTTCATGTATGGAAAAGGGTCAAGACTGTGTTTGGTTACTGGTGAAAGTAACCAGAAAACTATAAAATACTTTTATAAATTGGCACACAGTTGAAATTAAGCAGACTGTGGCAAAGGGATACAGCTTTTGGTAAGGCCTTCTTTAGAAACATGGCATAATTTTCACTCAGGCCAAGTTCTGAGTTTTGTTGTTTTTTAGTCTTACATCATTGCAGGCTTTAAAGTGAAAGACAGTGACTTACTTCCAGAAAAGAGCATTACAGCTCTATTTACCATTTCATGCTAATTGCTAACTTCACATTACACATGTAAACAATTTAAAAATTCCCTGCCTTTGGCAAATGTTCATGTAAACCTTTATTAAACAAAATATTAATTATTATTCACATGGTAATAATTTTGCATTCTAATATTTTGCTGCTCCTTTTAATGTATTCCTCATGGTATGCGCCATACAAATACATCAAATATAGGTGTAAACCCTAGCAGAGTAAACTTTCTAGAACATGAAACAAAGATGCTACAGGTGGTCTATGAGCATCAGGTATAAATAAAGTCATCAAAGTATTGATTTGCTGTGTCTTAGAAATTCACTACTTGCTAATACAACCTGTGAGAGGTGGGCCCTGGCAGAGTCATTGATTAGCAGAAAGATCCTTCCATGCATGGGGCAGTGTAAAAGAACAAAATTATCATTACTTGTGGTAGCCCCTTTCTGGAAATTAATAACTTTATGCAAAACCCAGTCGTCTTCTGCTAGTGGTCATCGGTAAGCTGCTGCAAGCTTATGAAATCATTCTTTTATTTTGAATAATAAATGTTACACGAAGATGCAGGATTTGATTTCTTTAGATCTTTGTAGAAAACTACTGCATAATCAAAGTTGTTCTCAGACGTAACCATGACCCTGATTTCCTTGTCACAAATATAGCTTAAGAAAGAAACCTATGACATGGATATTGCCAGCAGAGGGAAAAAAAGAAATTCAAAAGAAATGGGCAGGTTAAAACATTAGAAGATCAGAGGATCAGATGAGATGAGGGTAATCCAGAGAACCCTTTGCATTAGTCTTCAATACTCAGCAGTGGGAAAGTCCTCTCCTAAAACAATACTTCACATGTAATAAAAATGTTTTAAGTGTAAGTTAAACGGAGTTGATATATGACAGGTTGATAAATATGATCAGCACGGAGTTTCTGAATCCCTCCCTCATCAAGGCAGTTTGAAACATAGAATTCAAGGTACCACAGTTCAGTTCCTCCAAATACTTAATGTCAATAACTAAATAGCATCCCATCAAAAGCACAGAATTAAATAATCCTCTTTGTAACAAGGTTGTTATAATGACACATAAGTACTTGGGAGCTCTTAGACAATGAAGTGATAAATCAGAAACAGAAAAGTTAGAACTGAATATGAACTGAGTATGTGAGGTGCTGCAAAACACATACACTACCTCTTACCAAAATTGAGTACAGTGAAGAGTATAGGTAATAGCATATTTAGCTTCGAGTTTGGAGGAGATGTGGGAAACCCGAAGAATTATAAACACATAAAACCAGCATTAGGTAAATTAGTTAAACTAGCAGACAAAAGAAGACTTTATGAAGTTAAAACTGTTTCTCTGAAAAATATATCAATTCTTTGATGATTATCAAAAAAGTGTTATCACGAGTAAACTCCTTTCCAGGGCTAAGAATTAATGAGAAAATATAGTGAGAAAGACATAGCTACTTCTGAATTAAAAGGTAGGGTCAGTCAGATGTCCTGAAGATCAGCACATATACTAGCATTTTATAAATTCTCTTTGTGACCAGAAAAGAAAAACTTTTATTTTCTATTTTTCTACTTTATTTTTAATAATTTTTCTGTCTTGCTTTCTGTTTCTACAAATACATACTCATATCAATCACAAAAACATGGATGAATGCATAGGAAAAATAAGTAGATAAACGGTGATACAGAAAGTGTGTATAGGTCCAAATATTCTGGTTAGTCAATAACACAGAAAATAGGAGACAAACCCATTAGAAAAGAAAAAGTCATCGTTTTCTAGCATGATGAGAGGAGAAAATCAGCTGTGGACAGTATTAAAAATACATATTTAAATAAGAAAGATCTGTTGATAAGTTCATATCAGCTTTAATTTAAACATTATTACCAGCTGTTCTTTGAAAACCATAGACAGGGACAGACCAAGAAAGAAAACAAACTTTGGAAGGTGGCAGAACAGCCATAATGTGCCTTTGTAAGTCTTCTTTTAGAATACTTGTACTGTGATTGCTTTTATGTCTAAGCAAATTATAGAGAAAATTAAAGAGATTCAGAGAAGAGTGCTCAAACTGATGGACAATGCAAAAGATTTCCATTTAAAAGGTGAGACTAAACCCAGAAAAGTTTATAGGGCAGTCACGCAGTGCTGTATCCCCTGTACAGTTTTAAGTGTTTGCCACTGTCAATAAAGTGATTCCAAAGGGGGTGAAAAATTCTTTTGACCAGGATGGCTCACTGGAGCCAGCAGATGATTTTTACGAAAGAGGGCAGAGCTCAAGTAAGTGTCCTTGCACACATAAGAAGATTTCCTCTTCCTCTCTTTGTAACACCTTATAGATCTGGATTTCAATGTGTTTCATATCAATAGCCAGAATAGCTGCTTTCTGTTGGATTGAAACTTGAACTTGATTCAAACCATCTCACTCCTCTTTCATGCCCCTCCAGAGTATGTAATTCCACTTATCATCCTTTCCATCATCACCTTCTGGGATTTCCGCTATCGAAGAGTATTTTCAAACAGACTGATTTCAAACACTAAGGGACAATTTCTAGGGCATACCTCATTTTGACGTTGTTCAGGCTCTTTACAAAAACATTGGTGATTTTATTTTTTAGTATGAGTCAAGAGTGTTTGATGGTATGATAGAAGAACAGCATTTATGAAAGCATAGCACTCTTGCAGACTTCAATTACCGTGGAAATGGAAACTCAGAAAGAAACATACAGTATTAGACTAATCTGCATCAAGACACTCAGTTCTGATGGGTTATAGATACAGTCTGAAGCTACCACTGGAAACCCTCCGTAGAATGAGCCCATTTTGTTGGTGAATGCTCTCACCAACCCAGGTGGGCCATATGATTTCTTTCTGTTCAGAAAGTTACTATCCCTTAAGTCATTTGGGGGAATGGAAAGCCAGAATTAATGTCTAATTATGTTTAGTTTAGCCAGAGCATGCAAAATTCTTATCTCATTTACCTACCCACATGCAGTTACTATTCCCATAAGAGACACTAAAGAGAAATTAGAGCTTTTTGCGAATACCAGTCTAGAGAGTTTCACTTTACAGAAGTACTTCACAAAAACTCCTTTGTAACCACGATGGAAAAACCTAAGGATTTTTTTCAATCACATCACAGCTCAGTGACTGTAAAAGTTTTTGGTTTGGGATTATTTTTTTTTTCCTCTTTTTTTTTCAGTCTTTCTAGCATCGGCTGTTAAGGAGTTCTCACTTTTTATCACTTTATAAGGAAAAAACAGCTCAGTTTATCTTTTGCTTATTTTCTGGAGCCTGCAGGAAGCCTCTGCCATCCTAAAGAAAGTCACACATAATAGAGCAGCTTTAGCCCAGTAAGCCAGTCTTTCCCAATTCATCAGTCAAAGTGTTATGCAAGTGGCCCCCTAAATTGATAAATTCCCACAGTGCCTGTTGACCCAGCTGCCAAGTGCTCATGCAGCAGGTGTTGTTTTCATGACCACCCTGACAGTAATACAAACTGTTTAGCAGTTGCATTGACCTCTTAGCTATTAACATTGATACAGGCTTCACGAGGGACTAGTTTTCAAACATGACAGAATTTCTTAAGACTAGAGGTCATGAACAAGTATACCATATAAGAATAAATTTGATATGCTGCTGAGTTTAAATCTTAAAAGCCGTGAGTTTTTTCCACATTATTCCCATGTAGTAAATCTGGAGACAAGTAACGAGCTTTTGGCATCTCTCCCAGGATTGAAGGTATACTTTTTAATTTTAGAAGCTGTACCTGAAGAGATGTTATATTTATTCTATGACAAGCAGTAAATTTAGTCTATGACAAGTAGTGAAACAAAATTATTTTTTCTTGACATTTTCCCTTATAAAGAAAAAAACCCAAACAACTAATGCACAGATTTTGGTGATATACTTAAGCAGCATTCTAATACCTAATATCTTGTCTGCAGTTAATTGAAGCATGATGTTCCTTCCGCATATTTTGTACAAAAATCAGGATTTCTACGGCCATGTCTCTTGTTTGAATTTGAACATCCAGGAATCTTGTCTGGGTTTTTTTCTCGCCTTAGTGGGAAAGTAGAGATTTTTGATATTGTGTCAAGGGCACGATGGAGGAATTTTTTTCTGTTCAGTACCATTGTACTACTGCTGATTTTGGCCCTCCATTTGCATTGATTTATGTATGTCTGAGCTACAGGCTCTTGCATATAGCAGCTAAATCACTCCGTGCGTTTAGTGGAACTGTGAGGAGATGCACTAAAGAAAGCATGAAATCCTAAGCAGTTCCAGGATGGTATCCAGATAGATAAAACAATAGTTTTAATCTATTAAAGCACGTTAGACTTTTATATGCCTCTAAACCAACAGCAGAGGCTACTTTCTTATACGAGCTACAGTAATGCAGCAAAAATTATTTTACACTTCATACCATTAAGAATTCCCAGCTCACTGCATACGTCAGTGAGGGCCCCAGCTCCCAGTACAACTTTTCCTCCATGTTCCATACATTTGGAGTTGTTATACAGTTTCATGAAAGCATGTTTTAACAAGCAAGATATACTGTACTGTACTGTATATATGAACAGCTCTTTAAGATAACTAGAATTGTACAGACCATATAAATAGTCATTATCAGCTACATTTTTGGCTGACTTTCTGCGGACCGAATAGTGCTTACTGTAAGACTAATCAAGCTGTACCCTTTAGAGTTTTATAGATAGAGGGAGACAAGGAAAAAATCCTCTGCAGCCCACAGTGTGGCTCCATCTATTCCCCTCCATTTTCCACGTCAAGAGACACAGCGAAGCACTGGTTATATAAACAAAATCATAGGCTTGTCTACGTGCTGGAAAGATCAAGTCCCAACAGTCAGTTTCAAGATTTCACGTTATCTTCGTGAGATTCGGTTCAACTTATGCTGAGCCTGAAAATTTCCACCCCTTTAAAGCCTTTAAGAATGTAAAGCATTAAGTATTGGGGCAGAGGCTGTCTCTTGATACGCGTTGGTACCATAACAGCATTCAAAGCCTGAGAAAGAAGTGTGGCTTCTCCCATAGTACAACTCAGGAAAACCCGTAATTCTTCTCACACACAAGGATTCTGCTGCAGCTGCATTTGTATTCCTCTTCTCCGAAGGCCCTCTGCCAACCAGAATTTTTTCCATCTTTGTTTCTACTCCACCCCGCCATTAATAAATATTATCCAAGGCTGATGAGTGCAAGTTATTGATTGATGGTAGAATAAAAGGCAAAGTTATATTCACAAGTACCAAGAGCACTAGAAAACTTTAAATCATAAAAGCAATCAGCCATGCTTGGCTGGATACAAAAAAATATGAATTCTGCCTCCCTAATTAAATATGAATAATAAAAGAATATATTCCCACACTATCGTAGATAAATTTTACATCTCTTAATAAAATAAATCATTATCTTCACAAATAAAATAACTCTGTGACTTATGAGGTCGTTCTTTGCTAAAGAGATGCCACTGAAGCTCTTTTCCAAGAGATGCTCCAGGAGCCTGAGGTTATGCTGACTGCTAAACACAGTACTGTACTTGTGCTTAAGCAAGAAAAAGAGAAGACTCTTATTTAAAGTAACTTGAAAGAAATGAGCTTAACAGAGGCAGATGAAGAAAGAACGTTGTCTCCTATGCAGCTGGCTATAAAGAAATCACCTCAAATTTAGATATTTTTTTCCAGAGGTAGGAATTAGAACACAGATCTTTTTACTTGAAGTCTGAACAAGTCTCCACTGAAAATGGTATCATTTTGTAGAACCGTTTCCAAAACAGCATTGCCTGTGAATGTCATGTATAATTTTTAAGTGTAGGAACTTTCTTAACCAGATCATACATAATGCACTCATTACTACAGAACTGGAATTCTTTACAGGTCAAAAACCCAATGCATTATATTTAAAAGACAGCCGTGGAAATATGTAAACACAAAAACTGAAAGGGTTTCAAATATGCTGCACTAAAGGTGTCAAAACATGTTTCAAAGCCCTTAAATAATACAGGACCTTAAGTCTGATTCTCAGAAGTGCTTTTGAAATCAGAACTTGGTGCTACAATAAAGATGCATCTACACATTCTTTCTGTCCTTAACATCTTTGGGGAACCAGTTCTGTATGGATGTTTAAATAATCATGATAGCAATTAAGACTGAGCAGAGAAAGTGCTATGGTGAAACAAACCAGTGAGCCTGTACTCTATTACTGTTTCAATGAAAAATGCAAGAAACTCTGTAATGTACCATTAACAAGCCACATGCCAAAAATTGGGAGGGGGAGGGGGGTGTTGGGGGCGGGTGGATGTATGCCTAGTCATCTAGTGAGGGACTTCCATGACATTAGGTATAAGTGTTTATTTTTCTTCAAAATTATTTTTACCCTATCTAATATTACTTTGAATGTCCCCATTGTGCATAGAAATCTTTTTTAAATCCTACTAGAACATGGGCTTTGCTGATATCTTAGAAGCCATAAGTTCAACTTGTTAATTTTATTTTATTTAGCTTAACTTTTCCCCTTGATATTTCTACTGATGTTGAATTGGAAGATAAACAAGAATGCCTTATTCTCCTCCTCTTTTTTTTTTGTCACTGTTTCCCACACCTCCATCATACCCCTTCTTTCTCAGACTTCAAAGACTATCCTTTTCTCCATACAGGAGTATCAATTTAGGATTTTAATATTTCACAGAGGGGTCAGTGTACAACTTGCTATTCTGTTTATTTGATATAATTGGGGGTTTAATACTGATGTCAGTATAATGAACAATGTTATTTTCTATTCTATTCTATCTCATAGAACTTTGGTTTTGTTTGTCTGGATTCTAGCTGGACACTTAGCCAAGGTTTCTCTGAGCTCTTGACAAAACTAGTAAAATCTTTGTCCTTCAAATGTTAAGCTTAGGAATGTATGGCAGTAGTTCAGATTGTTTCCTTGAGAATGAGTCATTCTGTATTTGCCACGATGGTCCCATTCGATTACTTGTATAGATCTCTTGTGAGATCCTGACATTCTTTTCTAAACTTACTCCTGAACAATCAAACCCACAGCAGAGACAAAACACGATACCTCTACCAGGAACCTGTAGCCTTGTTTTGATCCTATGGCTGCTGAACTCATACAGCAAATAAAGTAAGTGGTCAGTATGATGGCATGCAGCTAAATTACAAAAAAAAAAAACCAAAAAACAAAAAACAACCAACCAAAAAAACAACAACAACAAACCAGTAAACATCTAAAAAAGCATTGGAAGCCATAGCAACAATTGGGGCATGCTTAAGTTAAAACACTTAAGTGTTTTACACGCTTAAGACTAAAGAATGAACACTACAGTCAGTTCTTTGTTAAGGAAGATAATGCTCTGCTTTTGTAAATAAAAAAGGCTACTGGACATCCAAAATAATGTAGAGACTGACAGGAAAAAATTGCATCACGTAAGACTAGACACCAAGAAGCCCAACCGAAAACCAGTATCAGAAATATTTTAAGTTAGCTGAACTAGAATTTCCTTCATGCATACATTTCACAGAATCACTCAGAGTGGCTGGGGCTGGAAGGGAACTCTGGGGGGCACCTGGTCCAACTGCCCGCTGTAGGGCCACCTCCAGCCAGTTGCCTAGGACCGTGGCCAGGTAGCTTCTGAATAGCTCCAAGGATGCTGGGCAGCCTGTGCCAGTGCTCTCACAGCAAAAAAGTCAGGTGCTTAAATGAGCACCCAGAATGCATAATCCAAATATGATGTCACAAAAATATGGGAATAAAAAAATCTGCAATGTCAAACTGAATTCGTAGACAGAGGTAATATTTCCACAAAATTACCAGGCCTTTCATAATGTGTGACATAAAACTTGCTGGTCAGATTACTCTTCCCAGCATACAACTGGAAATATAAATCAGCTATAAAGGCAAAAAAGACACCATCAGATTCTGGACTGAGTCATAGGACTACTTGCACTCTCTGAAGAAAAGCCACACAATGGGTAGAATTTGGCATGTCTAATAAATGATATTATCTAGAGATAAATGGTGCCTGCGATAAGCTCTTCAGCAAGCTGGTTTTGCCGGGTTCACGCTTCAAGAATTCTCAGAGACTATTATTTATCTTGTAGAAGATCTCAGAAAGCAGTTATATCAAAGAATAGCAAATCACACTGTATTTTTCTGTAATGTAACATACCATCTCTACGTTTATTGGTATTTTTGAGAAAAAAGCAATCCTCTTACAACAAAGATTTCTCCCACTGATAATACCATAAAAAAGAATCAGGCCTTTAATTAAAAAAAAAAAAAAAAAAAAAGTATTTCTCCTTGACCCCGACTTTTAACTATCTGCTTTGTTCGTATTTTTTTAATCAGGCCTTTAGTCCCTGAAGAATGCAAAAGAACAGCTCAATCTGCACAGATACTGACATCTGAGTGCTCCAGGCATTGTCGGAATGGGCACTGCACTCCCACGGGGAAATGCTGCTGTAATCAAGGCTGGGAAGGAGAGTTCTGCAGAACTGGTTTGTATATAGATTCATAGCAACACGTGAAAAAAGCAGTGACATGTCATAATTTGCTTTTTATTATTTGCTGACATAAATTTTCAATATATGTCATTAACCATTGGTTCCGAAACAACATTAAAGAAATGCTGATCTCATCAGTTGTAGGAGAACTAAACCTTTAGATGAGTGCAACAACTAAAACATCTAATGCAATGTGAGCCATTACAGAATGCAATTAATAGCATAAATATAACAGGCAATGGTATTCTTATTTTTTCACCACGATTGTAAAAGGAAAGGAAATGCAATCAATACATGTTCCATGTCTCGACTTTCAACTTCCACCTGCAGCAGTACCACTGTCAGCGTCAAATAGCAGCACCTTGTCAGGAAAGATGATAAATCAGACCTGCAGGTCACTATTGCATTTTTTGCACTTCGCTAATTTAAATCACATGCTTTAGGTTTGGTACATTTTTACTTTTGATCCTACAAAATAAAATGTCTCCCGTTTGTTAAAGAGAATTCTATGTACAACTTGTTACAAAGCAGCTAATAATCAGAACTTTACTGCAATCCATTTTTAATTACAGTGCGTTTATTAAGTCCTATCTTGTTCCTGTAACGTATCTTTTAAAAGTCAGTTTAAAAAGTGACTGTGATCAAACTAGGTGTTGGGTATGTTGCCAAAGGGGTGAGGTGAATGAACCTGGAGTGCCACAGCCGTGATACCACTGCCCCAACAGGGGCTGCGGTGATGGCTGAGCTGTGTAACTGGCCCATGCAGATCGCCCAGAGCAAGCCTGGGTGCCAGGAGATGTTATTCGTGCATCAGCAGTCTTCTGATTGAGAGTATTTGCTCAGCGAGTTTGACCAGATGCCTATACAAAGAGATAAGGTTAAAATAGTGGCAGTAGAACTCAAAAGAGGAAAAGAATCACAGAGTAAGATAAAGCAAGGATCACATGATGGAACAGGGATAATTCCGGTTGGAAGCAGGGTCAGCTATGACGTCCTTACAGCCTGGAGTGTAAGCAGCTTCCCAGTTTTTAGTGATGAGCAGGAATGACTTCACTTGGAATGAAATTAAATGAAAGAAATCACCAATGATATATCTTACTGGCAAGATTAATGAGCTGACCATCACACAACAGTGCAACAAAAACACGTTGGAGAGATGGATGACGTAATCTGGTCAAACAGCCCAACTTCAATTGTCTTCACTTGTCAGTCAGAGATTTCCTGCGTTTAGAGAATGAAGCCCATTCTACAGCCCTTGTCCAAACAGAACTTAAAGTAAAAAACATCACCAGTGTGAACATAAATGGGTTTCGAATAATCTGTTTTGTTTTAAAAAAATTACAGATAGCTAATTTGATAGATGCAATGTACAAGAAAGCTACAGAAAATGTGTAAACAGGATCTTTCTTCCCTGTAACCCATGCAGCTCTTAACGGAGATGTTCTAGGTTGAATCTCAAGCTATTATTGTAATTTAAATAAGAAAAATTACAAGTCATCAGTTTCCCCCTATACATAGTTTAATTAAGAAACTCATGAATAAAATCAAGAAACTTATTTATATGTAAGGTATTATAAATCTCTGTAAATCAGTATTATACCTTTACTCTAACAGATAACAATAAACAGCAAGATGTCTGCAAAAAGAAGGATACGTTATATTTATCACAGTGCTGTGACTCTACTCCAGAAGAAAATACTTCCGCAACTAAACGTACTGATTGTTAGTTTTGCTAACACTGGCTACAATTTAAAACAGCATTTATATCTGAAAAACTTAAGCAAGCTGATTAACCTGGATAAGTAAATTGTCAGGCATCTGCTAAAGAGGGAAAAACTCTGAAACTTAACTCACTGATAAAAGTCATTGAAAAGATACTCAGGTTCTTCTTTCTTTTTTTTTTCTTTTTTTTTTTTTTTTTCCTAAAGGGAATTCAATTTTGTTCCAAGTTTAAGTGATTCAAGAGCCAAAGATCTCTGTGGTCAGTTGTAGCCTGCTCTGTTAGACAAAGTCTGTAGTGAGGAACTCTGCATGTACAGAGGAGTTTACCTGAGATTCAGTACTTGCTAGCTTGGTGATGGCCAGGTGCTAAAATGTCTCACCAACTTCAGGCCTTTTTTGGGCTGCCAGCATAAGAAATGGGATGAGGTAGACCAGCACTGTTTAAAGATCTAGATGTGCTGTATGTCTTATTTTCAAACGATAAGACATTCGAAGCCTGAAGTCTTCTGAGATGGGTCTTCTGTGTACTCCAAAATCAAGCATGAATATGGACGTTTTCAAAAATCTGCTATTTGATATTCACAGTCTGTCCTGGGTGATACACTCTCAGACATACACAATTAATTCCCCTCCCTAACATTCTAAAACTTTAAAAGATACAGTTTCAAATCTTCCAATATTTCATCTTTTCTGTTTTGTTTTACATTTATGTGCTTTCTAAGTTTAGAAAAGCTCTTAATGAATGTGTGATGTATCTTTTCAGTTTGCAATGTTCTAAACAAATTAGAAAATCACTGTTTCTTTCACCCACAGCAAAATGTGACCCAGCCTGTCGACATGGAGGTGTCTGTGTAAGGCCTAATAAATGCTTGTGTAAAAAAGGCTATCTCGGCCCCCAGTGTGAACAAGTGGATAGAAACATCCGAAGAGTGACAAGGGCAGGTATTCTTGATCAGATCCTAGACATGACATCCTATTTGCTGGATCTAACCAGCTATATTGTATAGTTTCTGGGACTATTTGGAAACTACACTTTCAACGGGCATTTGTTTTGAATCCTGTCATTTTGAAAAGACTGTTATCCTGCAACAAATACCGGTAATTTGATTTACTTTATTAATTTAAGTATAATATCCACAAATGTGCAGATAAATTCTTTGTATGTGTGTAAATATTTCTGTACACCTCCACAGACGTACGGATATCCAATATATGCACACATACACATGCATGCACTATCACAAATACGGTTTTACAGCTAGTGGAATTTTTTTTAATATTTATTTCTTCATGAGAAATAGTTTACAAAGTAATTCCACTGTAAACCACATTCTTGTCAAAGGACTTTTGTGATGTCTTAATGGATTCTTGGGCATCCCAGAAATCTCGTGGCTGTACCTATCTGATTATAGCATTGAGAGAGCAGTTTTCAAACATCGCTGTATACACTGCTGGACTTAATAAATCCAGTTGTAACAGTTTCTAAGGCGAACTACATCATGAAACAGTATTTCAGCACTCCTTAATGCATTCCTATCTAGGCAATTCATTGTAAGACTGTAACCTTCACCTTCATCAATGTAACTCTATTACAGAATGTTACGCATTTCTTTATCTAGCATAGATGCAAAAATCTGGTTATCGCAGCTTAATATCAAGATTGTTTCAAGTGTTTAATAATTAAATTATATTCGCATATTTCAAAACCAGTCATCCTAGAAGGTCTGCTTTTTATCATATATTTTATTTAACAATGGGCACTGGGTTCATGTTACATATTTATATTATTTTATTTTATTTTTATAATATAGACATCATCTAGATGAGACAGCTTTACCATGTCCTGTAAAATACTAAAGTTACATTTTTCACCAACTTAATTGGAAAGATGGGGAAAGAGAGAGCAAACACACTCTTTAATGTGTTGTGGACCTAATCTAGAAATGTATCCTTGTGTCAACCCGTATTCCTTTATGATGGATGAAAAATACAACAGCTAACCAATCATAATAAAATTCCAGCACATGTTAAAAGTGTTCATAAAGTGATTTTCACTGTAACAGGACAGGCCAGATTATACACAAGTAGACCGCTGCCAATTTCACACTGAATGGAACGCCCCTGGATGAGAGCTCACATGAGCACATGCTGGCTGTGTAAGATGTCACCTGTACAAAGCGTGTAACAATTCTCGCCAAATGTGGCTCTAAATGTAAGTGTTCCTTGAAGAGCTAACATAAAATTGAGTCTTTGTAAATGTATCAATAAATATGTTGTACATGCTATAGTCAGGTTTTCTAAAGTATTAATAGTCTAACTAGATATATCTTCAGAACTGGTGCCCGCTTATGTCCAGAACTAGGGCGTCTATTGTCAGTTTCTTTGCTCACTACTTACAGACTGTCAGATTTCCTTTGCACTACCTGGCTTTTTTAAATTCTCGCCTATGAAAAGAACACAGAGTAGCCACAGCATGCACATCGTATGGTTCTTAGAAGCAGCTACTCATGCGTCAACAATTTACAACACTTTAGGCAACAGGATGCAAAAGACTTTAGCCATATTACTCTCCAGTCGCTCTCCAGGGCAGTGACATGCAATGGATTGTCCTTTATAGAAAGTTGTCAGTCTTCATTTAGTAAGTATTAAATCTGAAAGTACAGCATGACTGATACTTGCATTTCTCTGTCTTACGCATTCCAGCTCAGAGGAACAGAAAATTACATTTGCCTTCCATATATGTTTGCCTGGGTTTCGAGTGACCTCATGCCAAATGGAAATTGGTTGAGAAATCTTGGTTAAGTGCTCAGCGAACAATGGTCTGCATTAAAAAGTGCATGCATAATTTTGCACAATGTAGATTCAACTGACAGTCCATTGAAAGACGTCTTGGGATTAAATGAGCATGAAGACCAAATTGCCCTCTCACCCCAGAAAAGGGTGGTCCCTTATAGTCACACGAACACTTCATTGGCTAAGCAGTGTGACCAATCTTAAAATGAACCCTGCGGTAGCATCTGTAGGTTAATAGCAGCTCTTTGTCTCCGCTGCTTTCTGCCTTTAGTCTTTTCCCTGAATTCCATCACAAAAAGTTTTACAATTAAAAAATGTCCTGACAACCATTTTTGTAAATTGACCTTAGCATCTAATCTTTCCTTATTCAACGTGGGTGACAAAAATGTGAACTTCTCATGAATGAGCCAGCTGTCTAAATCTGTCACATAGCGCAGTTTTATTACACTCTTCATAATTGGCAAAACAAGAAAGTTGCTGAAGTATTTTAGCAAAATATCTGACAGAGATAACAACGCTTTAACACTTTCTTTAATTAAATGTACTTAAAAATAAAACCAACTTTAACTCTACTGTGACGTATTATTTTCAACAACCAGCTGGGGAGATGTGATAGTTCTTTTCTCACTGCTTAGTTCCTGGAGACTTAAAAAATACCTTGGATGGCACCTAAATTAAGAACCCTGGCAATATATGTGTCATAGTCATGTAGAGAAGGAATAACAATGAACTTAGAGTTTTGATCTTAATACTAAAGACAGTTCCATTTACTAATGAAATCAGAAAATAAAACTCCAGTAAAAGCTAAGAATTAAATCCAGGCCTTGTTCAACTCAATGGCAAAAAACTCACATTGGCTGTGCTGCTGCACCCAGAAATTTGCTTTCAAAATTTAAGCAAAATACTCCCATTTGTTTTATTTTATTTTTAAAAAAGTATTTCTGTTTGAGTCATTCCACCAAAACTGAGAAGTAATCTAAGTGAAGATTAGAGAGGGGAGATAGTTTGTAGAAAGTCTTTTGCTTCATTTTAAAATCATCTTTTATATCTTGAGAAAGCAAGCATCTGCATTAAGCCCACATGCATACATAGGAAATCCCAGTGGAAAAGAAGTATTCTCAAAAAAAAGACACAAAAAATCCTAGCTGCTTATTTATCAAAAGAAATTATACTATTAAAAAGAGTGAGTAAACCCCAGGCCTAGCCACCCAAGATGCTGATATAAAAAGGGCAACTGCAGTAATTGCCCTGAGAATTGGCATACAAAAAAAAAAAAAAAAAAAAGAAAAAAAAAGAAAAAAAAAGGGTCTGTAGAAAGCCTGTTGCCAGTTAGGTCATTCTGCAGCCATTCTCACACAACCTCCGAGAGTGTCCCAGAATAAAACTGAGCTTATAAATGAAACTAGATAAATGAGGCAATTAGATAAGGGCCTCCAGAAGGGATTTTATGTATGTGTTCAAGTTGTGTCTGTCTCTGTCTCTCTCTCTTAATCTTTTATTCCATTCATTTCTTCCTTTATTCGGAGATACTGCCTCTCTGTTCCCAACGCATTGTACATTTCAAGCATGCTTTGAGGCTTTCTACTGTTAAAAGAGAACAAACATACCTGCTGCAAGAAACATAACTCTGCTCCTGACGTCTGCTAGTTTTCAACCCTCATTTTATTAATTTGGGACAGAAAACCTTCGTCTTTCTCTTTTTAAGTGCCACTGATCGAAAGAAGGTATATTACTGGAATATAAGGAGAAACTTCTTTACTCCATAGATAAGTAGGGAGACAAAAAATGTTATGTAAAATCAGTTCCAAATTGTTTCACTCCATTTCAGAAAAACAGTAAACTCATTTTTCTAATGCATCCAGTAAGAAATTTTAATTCAAATCTCCCTCTCAAGGAAATAAATTCCTTCCATTAACAGTCAGGGACACAGATATAAACCCTTTGTACCTTTAAATCCTCACAGGTTATTCTATTTCATGCAAACAAATAAGTTAGGTATAAATAAGTGTATAGATTTTTTATCGCCAACATGACACCTCTGTTTATCTTCTCCTTTTGTTTGCTCCTCCACATTTTGGCTTTGCAGCTCTTTCCCCTTTAGAACCACAGCAAACATCAATATATATATATATATATTTATAGATATAAGGAAGTGTGCATCAAAGAGGCTTGCCAGCAGGCTGAGGTTTTTACCTTTTGATCATTCCACAGAACTCTGTTATTTTATAGTGACATCTAACAGTGTTTCTTAGCTGGACATTTACAGTTCAGGAGCGTCAGCCCCAAGCAGCAAAGCCTCAGGCTGTGAAGCTCAGCCACAGACAGACTGGAGCTGGAGGAAAGGAGAAAACCCTTGGTCATGATACAGTCACTATGCTAACCAGAAAGCTACCGATTTCAATCCAGTAATCAGACGCCTCGAGTATAAAGCACAATGATATTCCCGGGATGATGAAAAGTTGCTTTTCGGTATATACTTTCTCTAATTTGGGGTTAGAAATTAGGACCTTTTCATGTACAAATATGCCAGATGAAGATCCTGAAAACACTTTACGAACAAGTAATTTTTCACAGGCATGAAGTCCCATAAAAGTGAAAATAAATATCCATGCATGTAATTCTACTTTTGTACCTGTGAAACAGGTATTTGCAAGATTGGGTCTACATGGAAAAAACAACTCTGAGGACATCCTATTCTGTTTATTTTTCCTTAATTATGTAAATCCATTAAAAGACATTAGTGCATTTTCATTTACTACCCTTTAGTTGAACTGTGTATCAGTTTAATTAGGAATGATAGCATTTTGATATTCTATCCCGCTTAAAGGGTGATCTTTGTCTCAGAAAAAAACAGAAGCAATGAAGTAAATAAAACTAATTTTTCCCATTTTTCAATATTGAAAAGTTGACCAATATTTTATTTTTGTCATTTAAAAAAAATCTTAAGAATCTCACCAAAAAGACAACCAACCTTCTAAATCTATTCTAATCCAAATTTGCAGAAAATATGTACCAAATAATCACAGTTCTGGCTACAAAAAACTGATAAATATTTCCATAATTAGTTTCAGGGGAAAAATGTTGTAGAAACACTGGAAAAAGTTATGACTATTCTGCTAAAATGTTCGTTGTTTTCAACAGCAGTGTAGTTCAGTGAAATAAGACACGTACTTTTTAGGATATAGGTGTGAAACAGCAGAAGCCACCTGAAAGCTTAGTAAAGGATTACTTTAATCTTTGAGGGCCTGACTTGAAGTCCATTGATGTCAACTGAAAATCTCCTATTGACTTCATTAGTGATAGGATTAAGTCCTTAAGAGATATCCACTTAGCCGGCAGAAGATCTTTACTTCAGACATCAGTGCACACGTGACCTCTCTGTGTCTGCATCTGCAGTCATTAGACACACCGAGGTTTTCTGGAATAAGACTGGAGATTCAGCCCTGCATAAAGCCGTACGGAGCATATCCTTCTTAAAAGACTTACGGACCACATCCAATCCTCTTGGGTTTCCTTATAGGTATTGCCAACAGTTACACAAGGGGTCTACTAAATCTGCCAGACTTCTTGATACTCCTTTAAAAATGTTGAGCAATTAGCTCACTTTTTTTCTCTTTCACACATATATATGCTGATTTCAAATACGTAAGTATATGCGCTAAGCAGGAAAGCAATTAAAATACCAAGTCAGTGGCCCCATTTTATGAAATAGCCATAAGAAGACACAGATGCTCACAAACATCCACGGAAAGAGTTCCCTCAAATTTTTTGAGTCCCGTGTTGCAAAGGCTGAATTCAGCAATATCAGGTACATTTTCAAGCATTTCTTCCTGTATTTAATAGGGATGGTGTAATATTTCAATCAAGACTATATCCTAATTCAAAGATTTTGTTGTCACCCTTGCTAATAAGAGTAGTAAGACAGAAAGCGATGAGACTCCTCAGTACTGAAATGACAGGCATAAGGGATTAGGGACTCAGACGTGAACAGGCATTCTATAGACGCGTGCTAGGCAAAGGGATAGCCGCTTGCCCTTGTACTCATTGATTTCAATTATGACCCTGCACACAGAATTTATTGTGCTAGAGAGCGCACAACATCCAAAAAATCTTAGCATAGCAATTAATTCTGCATAGATTTACACTGGGCAGACTGACTAATCAGTGTTATTAATGCCTTATCTGGGAAAAGAGAAACATTACTATTTTATAGCACTGTGCAAGTGGTTCAACTGACACATCAACCTTTTTCCTTGAGTTCACTCATGAGTTATTAATACTTACTAATTTGGTCTATATATTAGCAAAGGATTATCATGTTGTCCCATAACCCAAAGAAAACTCCTATAGGAAATTTTTCTTCACATTACACTGTACTGTTTGATTTGAAAGCCAAGCAACACACCCGCTTACCAGAGCTCTCAGTGCTGAAAACATATCATTCTTATGATCACTTCATGCTATAGGAATTCATAAAAAATAATATTCTATGTTACATACATTTAATATATGTCTTTACCTATTGTCTCCTGTACACACAGTGGCTTCCACAATCAAAAATGTCAGAAGCTATTGCTAAGAATGTGCACAACCAGCTGCACTGTTGAAGAGGTTTATTTCTACTGATAAAAAAACTTTTCATCTATTAGAAGTCATCAGTAGGGTCCCATATATCATATAGTTAAGTTCCTTTTACAAATATTTTCTCATTTTGCAATGAAAACAGAAGCGAAAAAAACATCAAAATGAAAAATTGCTTAAATCCCCAGGGATTTTCAGAAAGAAGGCACCAGCTAAAGCCTGTGGATATACACAGTGGCTGTGTTCACAATAATCTTGGCTGGAAAGAAGGCAGAGAGAAGTGGCTGCTTTGGAGGGGTATTTTTTATGTAGGATGCATTTTGCTGGAGGACAAAAAGGTGGTTTGCATCACAAGGCAGCAACAAACAAATCCCATTTTCTGAATGTTCCTAGGAGGAAACACTAAAAGGAAAATGTTCTAGGCAGAGTCAAAACTGGTGTGCAAAATGAACTTAATTCATATCAAGATATACTGAGACCAGAAACCATCTGGTATTAAGTCACCAGAGGTATCTTGTAGTGATCTCCATTAATACCAGAAGCAGTAACCTTACCCTGTGAGTTATCCAGAAATGCTATTAGCTGTCCCCAACAAAACATACCGCAGAATTAGAACGCCAATTCCCTTTTGAGAACAATTAGATTGTAATAGGAGCCAAGCAGAAAAGGAAAATGAAATAACAAGATTCTGTCACTTGATAACATTACTGTTGTGATATTCCTCTGTTCAATTAGTTTTATTTTATAGTAGCTGTCAGGTACTGTATGTACATTTGAAATGTGGGAAAATAGCTTAGAAAATATCATTCAAACTATGTTTAGGTATCTTCTATAAACTGTATTATACTACTAAGCATATACAGGCACCAACCTAGCAGAGCACTGGAGCACCCAAGTAATTTTAAGCACATGAGTCTCACTAAAGTCATGTGCTTAACGTTATTAATATAATTAAGTGCTTTCTTGGTTTGAGACCTTACAAGTCTTTGCAAGTCTACCTACATAGACTACATATGCTATATGTGTATTTCTTTTTAGGGAGACAGCACGGCTGAAGTTCACAAAAGAATTCAGTTACTGTCTGTCACAAATTCTATATAACCTGAACTAATTGCATCTTTGTGCCTCCACTTTCCATCTGAAAATTAGTGAAATCAATCCTTGTAAAGCGCTTTGAGCTCTTCAAATGAAAAGTGCTATAAAAAGTACAAATTATTATTATATTATTGAACACCATGTATGTATACACACTATTATGTAATATATAATATATGTATAATGCATATAAATTCTAACAAATGTATTTGTGTAATATCTGAGAAATGGAACAGTTGTATCTGGAAGTGATAAATGCATAGAGTTGGATTTATTGTCAATCTGTGGATTTAATGATTTTTTTAGACAAAGGATGTTTAAGTGTATAATTGCCTTTCTTAATTTAATATATTTATGTAAATGCATGCCTGAATTTCTGAATAGATAGCTATTCCTTGTCCCTTAAGCTAATAAAATATATTAAACTTTATCTTACTATATAAGGTACACCTGCTGCTTTAATTTTTTTTTTTTAATATTTTTGTTATGACTAAATGCATAATTTAAAATTAATGAAACTTTGATTTTAATTGGCTCTCTGATCTTTGCAGTAAAGGTGAAACACCAGCATTATATATATTCTTTGAAATGTACACTAGTTTTATTTATATAAATTCTAAGATGTTTTCATAAAATATGACTGAACACTGCTATTATTTTTGGAATGGGAAGTTTGGAATGGGATTTCCTGTTTGCTTCTGGATATATGACAGTGATAATTAAGACCTCCACACTGAAAAGATACCTGTTTCATTGCAAGCAATACGTGAATGCATGTACAGCTTGAACAAGGGGATTTCATGCACAGGCTTTTCAGGCACAGGTATCTTGGAGAATTAGTTCAGTAACGATGGGAGAAAGGTTGGGGTCATTTCTTTGTTTTGTTTATTTAATATCCTCAGAGAAGCATGTCATCAAGTCAATGTATGTTAAATTCAGATGTAAGATTTCCAGTGATTTAAATAAGGGCCATAAAAAATGGATGCAGTGTGGAATTCTTTCCATTTCCCCCCATCTTAAGTAACAGGTTCTCTTCCATTGAAATCAACACCTAAGCATATATATGGGAGCAGGGCCAACTCAATGTATCAACTCGCTGTATTTTTTTATATAAAAGAACATTTAATCATGACACTTTAAATGCAAACTACACTTGCAGCTTACATCTGTGAAACTAAAAACCAGTTTGGACAGGGAGGACTGGAAAGCCAAGGGCTTCTTCACACACCAAGTTTACCTTAGTGGTTTTGAAATGCTGTTGAATTAGTCTTAGATGTTTAACTTACCTAAAGTGTTTAGCCCATCCTGCATTTATTTCTTAGAATAAAGAATGAAGCATTACTGAAAATATTGATGCTATCTCTACATTTCAGATCTAAGCCAAAATAATCTTGAAATATTCATGAAATTGTTTTTTCATTTTTCAGCTATTTATACCATTAGTGATAGGGGCTGGTGGCCAGCCAGAGAACTAGGATCCAAGGAAAATTTGAACTTCACCCAAATTCGAGGATATTTAGAAACTGTATTTTACTTCAGCTTTTCAATGAATAAATACAGCAGTTGCAGCAATGTTCTCTTAAATACATTTTCTTAAGAATTTTCTTCATTTGAAGAAGGGTGCAGACAAGAAAACAGCTGAAAGATAGCAAACAAAAAAGAATGAAGAAATCGATGAGGATTGGTTTGATTTTTTAGTGGGACCTATATATTCACATAGAAAGTAAAAGAATCCTGTGAGGTATAGTACATAATTACAATAAATACAGTGAAGCATGTAGTTCTAGTGACATCATGAGTCATTGAGTTTGTTCTTGTAATTTATTAAGACATTATGAAAACCCACTGACATATTTATAAGCCTTGGAATTAACAGCTACCTTTCATTTCTTTTACAACACATAAGACATGAATTTTACTTAATTATATACACTCAGCTGTGTACAGCAAGACTGTAATTCTACCTAGACCTTCTGATGGCATCTTAAACCTGAGGAGCCAAACTCTGCTCTGCCTTTTGATGAATCAAAGGAGGCATCCGTGGCCTCTTTGAATGAGGCTTGTGTGGTTTGTCAAAGACATCAGAACTTTCTAAAGGAATTCAAAGCCTGAATGCACAATTCTGGAGCATTTAATTTTAGTAATAGTTACTAAAAATACCTTTGCTTCAGTATTTAATCGCTATTCCCAAAATGAATACTTGGAATAAGCTTCTGTCCTTTTATTGCCTTTTCTTTATTTCCATATAGCTCTGTTCTTTAAGTCTTTTGTTCTTTATCTGATTTCCTATAGAGATGCTGCTTCTCCATGCTATTGCATTAAATTTATTACCTATTTATAACAAGATTGATTATGGCACAAGTGGTTTTTTTCTCTTTTATTTAGACAAAAACACCGAGTAAGGGATCAGCCCCTAGTTTAACTCTAAATTAAAAATGCACCACAAGTAAGTAGAGTAGAATCTTTAAAATGCCAAAGAATCATTTCGGTCTATGTGGTTGCATTTATTTATTTTGGGGGAAGGGCTGGTTTGAGTCATATTTGATGACATGTCTACAGATGACATACATCTCTGGCAGAACTGGGCAAAGTGGGACATAGCTTTGGTTTTGAAAAACCTCACTGAACAGTGGCTTTCTTGTTTGCTTGGTTTGGGGTGGTTTCTGGTTTTTTTTTAAAGTTGCCTTTTTTTTTTTTAAGGTGTGGGGTTTTTTTCATTTTTCAAAGCTAGGACTACTGGATTTTGTCTGAACTCCAAAATTTTGGGCTGAAGCTGTTGAATGAATGGCTCTCATAGTGGTTCAACATCCAATATTTAAAATTTTTCATTTACTATTTAGGCTATTGCCAGTATCTCCACCTTCTTCAACTGTTGTTTATTTTACATTAGTGCAAATCGACTGATATCAGTTTGTCATGGGGTGACCAGGTTAAGTAGTTGCATTTCCTTGTATCTCATTTTATATCACTTTAAATACATTACACTCAGAACATTTATCATACCGTTCCACAATGAAAGCAGTGTCATCATACTAGCAGAGTTTGCTCCTGTTACACACACAGTTGAACATGTTTCACTTTTCAGTATGTACATTTGAGTACTCGGAGGTGGATTGGCTGAGGGAGGGAATGTAGGAGTTATGTGCTGGTCCTCCATTAGACCAAGCGGTATGTTCTCCCTTCAATATTAGAAAACTGAAATTTGGTGATATATATGCAAGCTATTTCCACTTCAGGGAAGGGAAATAACATGTGAATCAAAGGGCTGCATTTGGTTCAAGAGATTTATAAGGAAGAGATCCAAACTCTACAAACTCTCATGCAGTGGAATTAGTGCTTTCCTGGTCAGATGAATAGAACAGGTGCAGGTACAGCTTTCAGGTCTTTTAAACTACACCAGCCCAAATAAATTACAGCTATGGAGCGTATTTAGCAATTCCATGCAAACATTAGAAATGCAATGCCCATGGTGCAGATAAAGTGCTTATGAAAAGGTGGACGCAACATCTGTACTGGCACGGAACGCCTGTTCAAAAGTAATAGCTGCAAAACGCCTCCTATAAAGCGTAAGATTGTTAGTACAGCTGCAGCTTTTAATAGCTATTGAATTTCTTGATCAGGGAGGCAGATCCAGAGCAAGGGAAACGGACAAGTGAAACTATAAACTGCTATTTTACACCTATGAATGTAATATCAAATAAATGTGGTCGACCCCACTTTTATTATTTTAAGAAATTCATCCCTAGAGAGCCTCATGCTAGATCTTACCTAGCAAGCCATCAGAAGGCACTTATGTCAGCCTAGCCCTGAGATTTCCAAGATGTATAACTCTACAGTCTGCATATATCTGGTGCTTATTATATCTGTAACAGAAACCTGCAGCTACGCACACATGCGTAATACCTCATGCATCACTTGTGCACTTACTCCAAGCTATTTGGTTCTAGATCAATGCAAACAAGGAATGAAAGATACACAATAGATTAGATGTGTTTTAAGATGGTTATGGAAGAGAAAAATTACAGTGAAGTGACTAAGTTGCACAGACACTTGAATATAGGCAACAGGATGCAACCAGTAAACTCATTACCATGTCAGCTTGCTAAAATTGTTCCAAAGAGTACAGCTGTGACATTTTCTGGGTTTTCTTATTTAAACACTTTCGTAGCAAGATGAATTTGTGTTGGAGGCCCCCTGTGAATTACTAGAATCATATTTGCTTTGCATTTATAATTACAGCTTTTTGTTTATGACAGAATTTCTATGCAATTACCAGATTTTCAGTATGCAGATAAATTGTCATTTTAGTATTTTCTAAACTTATTCTTGTCTTGGAAATTCTTCACTACTTTTATTAGCCTGGAGATAAAACACGTCACATAATACTCAGGTAGCAGTGACTGCTGAGACTGCAGATTGACCTGGTATGGAATTCACCCGAAATTACCCCAGATGGAACACACTCTTAGTATTTTACTTTTAATGTCTGTCATACACAGATTGGACTGGGATTTTTTGTTTTGTTTAGGACCACTTTTTCTTCCAAGACAGCAGGTTTTGAACTACATGCTGTTGATGTCTACCCAAAGTGTGTCCCATGCACGGAACCCCTTCTGAGCCCCAAACAACAATCCCATCTATTCAGTTTCCAGTACTGCTTAAATTTCCTGGTACCTGAACTTACTACATACCTTATAATCTGGCTAGAAATTTTTCTGGCTAGCATACACCCTCAGAAGTACCCGAACAATATGGAGATAGATATTTATCTCCTTCTAAAAGCAATCCAGGATAAGAGATATAACTGCCAAAGCTTGCTTGAGACCTTGGAGAATCCTAAAAAGTTAGTCATAGTCAGCACCTCAATTAACTTCATGGGTGGTGGTGCCAGTTTAATGATAAGAACACTACTACTATTCAGAAAAAGGTGGATCTAACTCTTCTGGTTACTCCCAAGAAATTGCTTTGACTGCAGTCCTTCTGGTTGAATCCAAGCTATGATGCAGCCAGAAATGATACAAATCAGTGGGTCAAAAGAAGAGTCAGAATCTTCTGGCCTAGAAAGCTCATTTGAAAGTGCAAAGGCCCACTAAATTAGTTCTGCTTAACAATGTAGTTATACACACTTAAGGATGCGTGACACAGTGCCTCAGTTTTTCCTCCTTCTGGGTGAATGAAACTCCCTTTTATGCCTCTATGCTCTGCTTTTCCGACTGGTCCATTTTCAACAGGCAGCACCGAGAATTCGTTTTTCTCCTGCACTTCTTCACTTATCCCCCACCTGTGCAGAGCATCTCTGAAATCTCCGAGTTTTGTAAAAGAATTTAGGGACAAGACTCAAAGTGTTTGTTTGTAGGGAATAATCAGGGATTTTAAAATTATTATTATTCTACAGATGATAAAAGCCCCAGCTCATATCACAGGCACAGATTTACAAGGAAGAGAAGACTAGACAGAAAAAACAAAAAGCTATCACATGAACAGCTCAGAAAACAGCCCTGACATACTTTTTTCCATCTGAGAGATTGAAGTTACTTCTTTTTTGTTTTTAAAATCCATCTGCCAAAAAAATTCACAGAGTAAATCCAGATCTGTTGATGTCCATAAGAGCTCTGCCTGTGATTTCAGCATACCAACCCACAAAGGGATTAAAATCTGATGAAGTTTAACAGAGTCTTTAGGAAGGCAAGTTCAGACGGCAATAGGCTTCAGCGGAGCGTGTGGCTATCATTGAGTTTCGAGCTTCAGGTCCCTGACAAATGAATACCCCTACAAAAAGCTCAAAACGAAAGATTTGTCAGATCATGGCACTGAGACACTACAACCCCACAAGATTAAATGAATGAATCTTTTGAACAGGTAACAGAAAGTGCTGAAGTGTTTTCTATCTTAGAAAAGAAAATGAAAGTGAGGATGTCTTTGCTGAAGTTTTTTTGTGAACTACTGAGCGGTACAGAGATCTGGGAGATAGCTTTAAGTCAGCCTGAGTATGAGCAGCAGTCTAGTAGTGCATCAGGAAGTCTAGGGAAGCAAATAAACATCTCAGGTAAGCCTGTGAAGCTCTGCATGACTATTTTTAACTGTGACCGCTCTCCCTAACATGCTTACTGACACCTCATTCATGAATTTATGCTAAGTGCTGCAGTCACTATTGACCGCAGTACAGACATGGCCAAAGACTCGCCTTTAGTATTGTTACTGACTTAAGCAAAACCTTCCACAGATCAGAAAATGATCAGTCAAATTAACAGGGATTCATTAACAACTAATGTTAACCCTTTTATGAAGAGTAAACCCATGCAAATCAGATTCCTTCCTCTACCTATTTTGAAAGCTACCTGCTCAGAAAGAGCTTGCTATCAGTTATCTATTTATGGGATTATTAGCACATTTTCCCCAGTAAGTTTGTCCTTAGAAACAGGTAATGCTGATAAACTTTGCACAACACTACAGGATGCAAAAGATTTTAAACAAATGAATATTCACTGGATTGCAAACATTCAGATTAACATAATCAGGATAGTAATTAGCACTCCTATAAAATGACAGTGCAGTATCTGATAATACTTAAAGTAAACGAACCGGGGTTTGCCTATATAAAATATTTTTCTTTGATTCAATTAAACATAAAATTCTCCTGTATTTTCTGCCTCAACAATGATCTTCTATTTTCTATTACAAAACAACTGCTACCTTGCATTTCAACCCCACAGATAGGTTAGCTATTGTTACTTACCTCCTGCTTTTTACTGTGGTCATAAAAGCGTGAGGTTTGGCCTTCTTTCTATTGATCCATGTTGACCAAATATTTCAAATATTATTTCGGCTATAGCACCGTTTTGCACACACAGCATGTAAACTGCTCAGCACAAAAGAGAAAAGGGACCTGCAGGCCCAATTCCTGCCACTAACAAGTGAAAAGAAACATGAAGTTTAATCCAAAAAGTCAATGAATTAACGGAACTGTATCAGACGTGCACACTTACTTATGCAAGTGTAATTAACTCTTGAATTTTTGTGTGCATAAAAATTGTACTTATTTGTAAGCTAGAAAATCCTTCAGCATCAGCTATATATGTATGAAACATACATTTATTAAAATACACTAGAGCAATGCATCACCCTGATGCAGACAGATCAATGTAGTAAGTCTAAGAATACATCTGCAGAGGGTAGTCACATCTATCCAAATTTATTTAAATTGACAGGGATGGAAACATCTGGGAAGTGCTACCCAAACTGAAAAATTACATGACATGTTGCAGAAGATCC
Source organism: Falco peregrinus (assembly GCF_023634155.1). Taxonomy (NCBI): domain Eukaryota; kingdom Metazoa; phylum Chordata; class Aves; order Falconiformes; family Falconidae; genus Falco; species Falco peregrinus. The sequence goes on from NC_073722.1 coordinate 13,990,617, forward strand.
TACCTACAATATCCTGTTCTTAAGATCAAGTGACCATTACATCACACACATGAAATGAAAGAATGTATCCCAGGGGAGTGGGGGGTGGGGGGTGTGCATCATAAAAAAATTAAGGATCAAACTAATTTTTTCACTTTGCTTCTGTCAACGAATGACCATAAGAATTTCCAAGCAGTATGCAGGGGAATATCTGAAAAACAGGAATGGAATAAAACTCTGAGAAAAGGAGTTAGAACCTGATTTTTCAAATCATTTGCATGGAAAATTGATGCCTGAACAACCTTTAAAGTCTGGCTTTTATTTCCTGATCCTGCAAATTGTCCTACTTGTCAGATTCAGAAGGATAAGCAATTGGAATAAACACAGCAACTGCTCATAGATTTAAAATTTTCACATATACACCATTTTCAGAATCATATCTTGACAATAAAAAGCTTCTTTTCACTCATGACTTCCTAGTGTGATATAATAATCAATAATAATAAGTTCAAGATACAAGATGTATCTTACACAGCACAAAATGTGATTACAGTTTTTAGACACATTGGTCACTTACAGGTAATTTTTTTTTTCTTCCTCTCTCTTGATTAGCATGTATCCAACAGCCTCAGCAGCCCTAACATGAATGTGAACAGATAAGGTAAAATCTGAGAATTTCAGGAGTGGTGAAGTGCATGCTTTCACCTCTCCCCCTTTTAAAAGTGTCAAATGCTTCCTGACATGCTTAGGTCCATGGAAATGGAACATATTTTCTCATTACATTAATTAATGGGTCTGCTTGGGTGGTATAATTCAGTATAAATTTCCTTTAGTATTCTGTCATACCTAAAAAGGATCTTATTTTTGTGATGTCTTTAAATTTTTATGACTTCTACTCTGTTTAGTCTGTGTGTAATCCTTCTTTTGAAACCTAATGTCCTAGAAAATCTGCAGTTTTTTCTCAAAACTGGCACACTCTCTAGTGTATAGTCATTTCTTTTTCTTGCCTTCTTAGAACTGCATGCGAGTCCTTAAGGTGTAGTTCACAGCTCAGGGAATTTATGATTACATCGTCAATGTAAACTAAAGCGCTGCGATATATTAAAACTGACAAGATGCTGTTCATTAATCTCTGAAATATGGCCAGGTGTGATGTAATGAAGAGAGGCTTCCAACTCTGGGAAGCCGAACACAGCTCCTAGCTCAGCTCGACGGTGGCTTCCTTTACCTCATCTGGGAGAAGGACTGCCTGGGTGGGGAGTCTCACTGGAAGTGTAATTCCAGAAAAATGTGGTTTGAGGAGACAGGGTAATCCCCTACCATGCCAGTGTTTCTCAGACAGCTCAGCTTCTGCCTTCCTTTCATTTCCAGGTTAGAACACTAATTTGATCTTGCTGTCATGAACCACAACTTCCCAAGGAAATAGTTTGATGCGCTGGAGGTACATTTTTATGCGTGAAAAAGAGGAGCATTTTAAGTACTGGAGTCTCAACTCGTGGAGAAAGCAACAGCAGGCTCGGAACACAGAACAGCAAGTGCTGCAATTTACACATGTATTATATCTTGATCAAAAAAATGTTCTAATTTGGTTGTGACAGTTTTAGGTTTTTTGGGGTTTTAATTTTTCAACACAAAAAAAGGGCAAAATCAGAAGAGCAAATACAAGGAAACACTCAACATTTCCATATCATTAATTCAAACCCCAAAATAAATTGATGTTATTGCCCAATTTTACTTCATTAACAGTGTATATGAAATAGGTATTGCATAAAAATATGACTTTGAAACTCATCCCTGCCACAGTAACAGAAGAGACTTTGTGAATAAAACTCATGTTCCCGAGTTGAAAAAGAAACAGACATTTTTCCAAATATGGAAATCAAATGTGAAAATAAGTTTTTATACACTCCATGATTTAACATTTTGTGTCCACGCAACACTGAGGTCCACATCCTAAAACAAGCTGTGGCTGCTAAATAGCTTTGCTCCCTGCAAATATAACTAAGCCAGCCATTGCAATAGCACAAACCTGGTTGATTTTCAGAGATTACTTGGTTTGATCAATTTTATCCAGCTACAAATGATAGCCTTTGGGTGTGGACATAGTTCCTACACTGCATCCACCCTGGGAACAAAAGACAGCTCTTCTCGGAAAAATAGGGTTTGGGCAACCGTGGTACAACCTTCCAAGGTTTCTAGGAAAGAATGCACAGCAAGACTAGCCCTTGTGTTTTCTTCTGACTGCGGAGAAGTTATAAGAAGACTCCCCTTATTAACTCCTCTTTCTATTTTTTGTTATTGTTGTTATTGTTATATTAAAATCTTTCCTATCAATTCCAGGAGAGAGCACTGCTAGCTCCTCCTGAGCTCCTCATCCTTGGACAAAGTGAAAAAGACAGGACAGAATAGTAAAAAGACTGTAGAAGCAGACAGACTGATGGGAAAAGATTAGGGGTCTGAAAAATGGCAAAGAAAAGTGAAATGGAATGATGGATTATAAAGAAGGACTGATATGATAATAAGCCCTAAGGAGAAAGTTAGGGACATGAACAATAACAGTCATCCTTACAGTTCATTGCTGCGAATTCTCTGTGAATATGGAAAATATAAATACTTCTTAATACCTATCTCTACCCAGGCATCTTACAGAGTTTTTTTGCTACTGTCACTACTGGACACGGCATTGGGTAGAACCGGTAGCAGAAAGCAGTCAGGATCATTGGCAGTGGCAGTTTCCACTTCAGTGTCAAAGTATGTACTACTCAAATCCACTTTGTACAACACTGTGTGGTAACAGCAGCAGTTCTGAGTCCCTTACCAGTGTGCACAGAGCTATTCAGGCCCTTAGATAAGCCTATCTGTTCCCTCTTATCAAAATCCAAATCCAAATCCAAATCCAAAATCCCCAGTACAATATGACTCTTCTGTGTCAATTACTACTGTTGTATGCCTTCCTCTCTCAACTGCTTCTATCCTAGCATGCATGCCCCCACTTGCTGAACACCAGCTTTAAAAGAGAAATTACGTAAGTAAATAGATATGAATAAACTATAATTAGTCTGCAGAATAATATTATACCCAAAATCTTAAATATCTAATGGATTTACTGTATCTGTGCTCAGGACTTTGAAATATTTTTTGCAAATATTCTGGCATTTTACTTGCAGAAATTACTTAGAGAAAAAATAATTAAGCAGATAGTGATGGAACATTCCCAGAAAGTGAATCCTGCATTTAACAAGAAAACAGATTCTCAGAATTGTATTCAGCCATTAGATCAGAAATTCCTCTCATTGGCTATGTTATCTATCAGAACTAAGTTTGAATACGATAGCAAATACATACTGCACTGATTTGATGTTGATTAACTATACATCTATTATTTAACTACATGAATTGAATTAAATGTATAAAATACTAATAATGATAATATTTTATTATTAATAATAACTATATTAATAATAATTAAAAATATTAATAATAATCCAACTGCTAAGCTTGAGAATATCTTAAATCTCGACAATTACTTTGAACTCATTTACAAATAGACAAAAAGGTGATGTACATCAAGTAAAACATCCCCTAATCACAATTCACTCGGCAACGGTCAAGGTAGTGTCGCAACATCCTGAGTTCACATTACATCCTTGCCCTAAGCAAACATTACATCCATTCTGTACCAGTTCCTGCCTTGTAAGATAATTTGGCACAAGCATTCTTGCTTTTGCTAGAGGTGTACCACTCATGTGCGGTTAGCCCACGATACCTTATACAGATCATCTCAACCTTTCACTAGAGTGTTTTCTATTACAGAATAGGCATTTGATAAAAAAGAAATATTTTTGTTAGCTAAATATTTGAGAAAGCAATAATTGTGAAACAAATATACTCCAACACTGACACAGTATTCAGCATATTTTGACTTTTTTTTTCCCAGCATTATCCAAATTTATTACACTTCAAGAATAAGGATAAAATTTAAATTCTCTTGATGCCTAGCCAACAATCTTCATTAGACTACTGAATCTTGTAGGCTTTTTTCTATATTAATGCTACATTCATTAAAAAATTTATTAGACCAAAGCATGACAATAAATATGTGGTCAAAAATTTCAGGTAAAAGTGGACCCAAAACCATTAGTGAATTAGTTGGTTAATCCCAGGCTCTGTAGAATCTTGGATCTAGCATGAAAATAACTGGTAGAACAGATTCTTTAGATTCAAGGACACATACATACTCATATCCTCCACCAGGAAAATATTAAACTGAAAATTTTGTCCACAAGACTGAAAATTACAGAAGCTGGCTGTAGCCTTAGTTGCAATAATCAGGAACCACTTATTCTGTTTCATTGGGTTTTCTTTGATAGGCTGTAGATGTTTTTAAACTAATACGAGTCTGTTAGCCTTCAAATATTAACCAGATTTCCAATAAAATGATAACAGAAGCCTGTGAAGTTCAAGTTAACTGCATACAAGAGTTTTTTTCATCGTTCATAGATGTCCATATCTATTAGAAGGGATTTAGTACAATTCTATTTACTTTAAATCACCATTATCAAATGATACTGCAGGAATTTGAAAGCTTAGCTTTACTATTTAAAGTCTTTTTAATATTTTTAAAACATTAAGATTTATTTGTTTTCCGAGACACTAATCAAATATCAAATTATGCACAAAAGAAATAATGCAAGAGTTATTCTGAACCAGGCTTTACACTCAGAAGTTCACTGATTTACGGTGAATGAAATCTACCTCTTGTATCATGTATGTATTCCACAGTCTTTATGCTTCCCCTGCAGCAAAATGATGTTCTGATGATTGTGTATTTAATGTCAACTATCTAAAAATAAAGCATTGGGCAATAACTAAGAATGCAACAGATTACTGTAACAATTTATGCTAGTAGGCAGGAAAGGGATTCACTCTTGATCGTTTTGGATACGGTCTGAAAATACCCTTCATCTCTTAAAAATGTGACTGCTGCCCCAGATCCCAGATGGAAAAAGACAAAACCTCTATAAATTCCAGGTCTCTTGCAAGTGCAAGTGACAGAGCTCTGTCAAAGTCTTTTCAAGGCTACAGTGTTTTCAGTATCATTGCTCAACAAACCCAAATCTCGGCCAGACATAAATTAAGGTTTAACTAATGACCTCTCAACAGCTACTACAGCTGTTGTACACATGCTTTATTCAGATAAATTAACAGCAAGTCGATACTGCCTCCTGCATATAAAATACGATGTTAATACCAGAAATAAACAATATTCCTCAAGAGTGTGGCCATTAAGACTACCCTGCCTCTCTTCTACTTCTCCTTTGCACTTGGCTACCAAAAACATTCTGGGCAAATTTTTATGTTCTAAAATTAAATATTCACACTCATAATTTATACCTCTATATCACCTTCCACCCAACATTTCAGATAACTTTGAAAGGGCTAATTAATTCTCTAAGTATATCATAAATATTAGTTACATCTTAGAGGGAAGGAACCAAAAAGAAAGCTGGCACAACAAATTTGAACTTTATTTTCAGTGCTGACCATTCCAGCCTCTGAAAACACGCCATTCCTGTAACTGGAAGAATATGAATACAGATACTGAATAACAACTTCCAAGTTTGAAAAATACACACCAAAATGGTGCTTAGTAGATCCAGAAAATACATGAGTGGCATTATCCAATAACTTTTTCTTTCTCTGTGTTATCCTAATCATTACTTTATACTCAGTTCTGTATGAACTGCCACCACTCACAGACAGATTTTGGGGTACAACCCCTCTTTATCTGAAAATAATCCATTTTCTCTGCAGAAGCCTGCCCCATTCCACTCTGCAGGTTCCCCAAAGCCCAGCTGTGTGACTTATGGAAAAAGGTTTCAGATATTTATTCATTTGTGCTTGCACACCTCTCAACTCAAGTTTAATATAAAACCTCAGGTGAACCAGAAGGCTCTTCTAAACATCTGTGGAAGTTTGTTATAGCTATGGCCACAAACTTTGCCTGTTGAGATACCCAAAAGCTGTCATGGTCTTAAAAAAAACTAGCTTCTACTGAAACAGAATCCTTCTCTAAACAGAGTGGGAGGTTAACCAATTTCATTCTATCTGCTTCTATTCTTTGATTTTATCTTTTAGTATTAATATTCTTAAGACCACCCATCAGCTAACCTGTTTACCAAAACTTACTCCCCGGTTATCTGATCAACAATTGCAGTGAGGTATAACTTCCTAAAAAGATGAATGCATTTTAAGGTAATTATTTAATTACATTCTTATATCATAGATCATTCTATTTGACTTTTTTATACAGATACTCAAAACAATACGGGGGATATAAGTTCACATCTAAGATGGTGTGACACTCTAGCACTGAGACTTGGTTCAACAAGATACTTAATACCAAATAGTTCCATTCAGATTAATTTGCAAATAGTAATCCTCAAATTACTTACCTTTAGCACTAATTAAAAAAAAATCATCCACTCTGAAATTTGAAAAGTTAGCTTGATGTAATTAAAAAATAATTCCTATGCAATATACAAGATGTACTGAATTATCTAAAGCTAAAGGAGTATGAGAGGACTATTTGTGGTGGACTTGATGGTGTTAGTTTAATGATTGAATGTGATGATCTTAAGGGTCTTTTCCATCCTAAATGATTCTATGGTTCTATTTTTTTAATTGGGGGGGGGGGGGGGGTGGAAACGGAACGAGAACAAGTGTTGTATCTCTTTATCCTACATTGCATGTTCTATTTGTTTCAAACAAATTCCAAATAAAGCAAGCTAAAATGGAGCATTGCTGAAGTTCTACGGAGCCTTAGAAGACTGTAAGAAGAGGAGGTTCACGTTAAAGATCAGATATGAAAATAGCTGACATTTCAGTTTGGATAGCTTACTACGGTCTAAAGCATACTAACGCATTCTGAATGTATTACTTCTCTGAAAACGTAGCCTGTGTTGCATGGAAGGAAATACAGGATTAACAATGTTAGCTCCCAGAGCAAAATTTACGACTTGTAAAAGCACACAATGCATGCTAAACACCAATTAAAGAAAATATTTTCCATACAATTTTGTTGCTGCAGTGCCACCGCCAGGCCACCAGGTGTCCTGTGACATGCCACCTGGGAGTGTTGGACAGTTGGACAGTACAGAGCGGCCAGCTTCACACCCATGCAGGCGCTCCCGCCTAGGGAAGCCTTCTGCTAACCTCCCAGTTTCCCTCCAGAACAGCTTTCCATTTACCACTTCTCACACTACACATAGCCCACTCTCCTTAGCCCACCCTGCAAACTTTGCTCTGCTTAGAATTTAACGGAAAGGCTTCTAAAATATCTAGTAATTGTGGCTAAAAATGTGTACCCTAAACCCAGACCAAAATTAGTTGAGCATTCTCAACTGTTTTTGGTAAAAAAAAAAAACCAAACAAAAACAACAAAAAACCAAAACCAAACCAAAACAAAAAAAACAGGTAAAATGAAATGCAGCACTTTCTCTGCTGTCTAGCTAAGAATGGAATCTGTGTGAGATGTTATTCCAATGTAGACTTGGAATGTGTAAGTGTATTTTATATTTCTCTGGACTTTTTTTCTACTTCTATTGAAATTTCTTACATTTATTGTGTACTGTACCTTCCACTACACAACAGGTAAAATAAAATGCAGCACTTTCTCTGCTGTCTAGCTAAGAATGGAATCTGTGTGAGATGTCATTCCAATGTAGATATGCTTGATTCCCCGCCCCGTAACCAGCAGAAATGTACAACTGAGGAGAAAAGAGCTACTCATGGCTAAACAAGATAGACACGCACATAACTCATACACCTTAGGAAACAGCTGGGAAAATCAATCTGCAGAGTGAAGAAAAGAGAGGAGACCAAATAACATGCAATTTCAGCTATCCAGAAAAGAGTAACTTCTAAGTCTAAAGACTACTTTAACATGCATTTTCCAAAGGATGACTTTATTTTTCAAAATACCCATCATTTCAGATAGCAGTACTAATTGCTCCTATAAATTTACATCACAAACCCAGTCACTCTCACCTTTCATCAAAAACTGCTTGATCTTTTTTTCTTGAATTTGAATATCAAAATATATGGATTCTTTCAATCATGCATTATAATTTCAGAGTGGAATTTCTTTTAATGAAGTGTAATTATATTAAGTTATAGGAACAGCAGAGAAGGCACTATAGGAACAAACAAAAATTACCTGACTTCAAAAATGCACAAGTTATGAATTGTATACCATACTCAGTTAAAAGTTTAAAGTTCTCAGTGGTATCTCTTAGAAGCATACGTATAAGACATGTTCATAGATCCTAAATGATTCTGAGAGTTGTTGTACGCCCTTATCTGTTTTCGAATTGCAACAGAACTTGAGGGTGTTAAAAATAACCATTGGTGAGATGTCATTTTACTTTACACTTTTCTTTTGCATCAGATTTTCTGAGTTTAAGTATGTTTAGTTTGTGTAGTGGAAGGTACAGTACATAATAAACGTAAGAAATTTCAATAGAAGTAGAAAAAAAGTCCAGAGAAATATAAAATACAGTTACACATTGAGATTCTCTGGCAGCTGTACCACTGTGCATATCTAACAAGACAAGACCCTTACAGACCTTAGAAGAATCACTTGTAGACCATTTCCCCCCTCTTCTTCAAAATTAGTTGTAAGTAAAAGAACAGTGAGGAAGCAAAGGAACATAACCTACTCTCCACAAAGCACTGCATGAAAACATTTAGGACTCTAGTCCAACAGATTACTGTTACACTTGTGTGTTTTCTGAAGATGTGTAAGTATGTACGTACGTGAGTGGGTGGATACGCATTCTTGCGTGCATCTATACATCTACCCAAGTACAGACATACGCTTTACCAGTCAGGGATTTATGGCAGCACACAGGTTTTTAACATGAATCCAACACAGCCCCCTTCAGCACTCTGTTAAACGCTTCTTGTTTGTGCTTTGAGAAGGAGTAGTTTGTCCAGAGAAAACAGACTAGGTTTGATGATAACAGGGAAAACCAGGCATTTGGGAAAACATCCACATGTTAGGATCACAGGGATGGATACTGAGCGTCTCTTGAGGAAAATTAACATAAGCTAGATCTTTATCACAATGATGTCTACACTACGGTAGAGCCCAAACACTCCATTTGATTTGCAGCCACATTATTCCAAACAAACAGAAAAAAAAAAAAAAAAAAATCATCTTTGCCATACAGCCACATAGTCTAAAAGACTTCAGCGGGTGAAAAGCCAGGGAATGCTTTCACACTCTGAAGTACAAAGCAAACCTCTGCAAAAGAAGGTTGGTTTTGTTTGGTGAACCCCACCACAAGATAAAGGATGTACTGGGGAAGAAAACCAGGCTATCTTTGTCATTTCTTATAAAATACAAATTCAGGGGGTTTTGGGTTTTTTTTCTCCTGTCTTCAAAAACTTGTGCACTTGTGTTGCCTGGACTTTAACCTGTAGATTGGAAAGGTAAAATGCTTTCACCTTGGACAGATGAAAATATGAATAAGATATTCTATGATACCATGGCAGCTGCAAAATTACCCAGCTAGTTTCATGAAGATTAATTTCCTTTGCTTCTGGTTTGTCAAATGGTGATTTCCTCTTCTTATAAGAATATTCAGTGTTTCGATAGGTGTGAGCAGATCCACAGTGTTTTGGAACTTCGTGGATCTCAGTTTTCTCCCATGAGAAGTGACACATTCCTCAAGTTTGTGAGAGCTGGAAAAAAACTTCTAATCTAAAATGAAGAGCCAATTTTAATGTCAAAGAACCACCCAATCAACCATCACATCTCTAGTGGTTTCCTCCTACACATTTGCCCTGAGTTGTCCAATAGTGTCAGTCCCCACAGTCAGCATGTGCTTTGAGAGACACGTGCATGTACATTGCACTAACGGCAGGCAGACCAAAGCATCCATTAGTAACTAATGAGGGATGAGCAAAGCAACTGGTAACAGTTAAAGCAAGCATTCACAGACCACTTTGAATGGGTTGTTCTGCATTCTTTTGCAATGAACAGGGAAAGCTGTGATTGGCTCCATATGACTGGCAAAGGTGATGATAACATGACTTATGAGCAACCTGCCAAAAAAAGTATTTATCCAGTGATATATTATGTGTGCACAACCAAAGATGCTCCTCTAGAGGCACATCGCACGGTAGTTAACCACGTAGTTTAGTAAGGTGATTATAAAATCAGCTGGACACTCATATAAGGAAAGAACTTTTACAGTCACAAGGCAATCGCTGATAGCAGAACTGTGAAGAAAGTAGTGGAGCTTACTCATTTCCCACCTTTGAAAACAAATCTCTGTTAATCTCAGACCTTGCACATCCCAAACTACACAGGTATCAATACTTAAAAGAAGTGATAGAACCTTTAAAGCCAAAAGGAGCAATTGTGTTTGCATTCCACAGTGCGCTACATCACCACAAAGCTCTCCTCTTGGCTACTTCTGGTTTTTCCCAATCTCTTGTAGCCTGGATTCTCTCTTACTAGTTGCACTTTTGGTTGTTTCTTCTTTCAAGGTAGCTTCCAGATGTTGTTGCTTACCCATTTTTTTTCCCTGCCACATTGCATCCTTTGCCTGAACTTCTACACCATTCCCTCCTGTGTTTCCCCCCTCCCCATTCAACTCACCATCTAAGTCAAGATTTTGAAACCTGTTGTAAATTACATTAATTGGCAGTTCTTTCCTGCAGCTGTGTGCATTTCTTAAGACCACATACTTACAGGGCTTGGTGTGTGTGTGTGTCCTTCTTACCTTCCTTGGACAAATTTTATACCAAACCAAATTGCATCTGGTTCCAACACCAGCTGAAGAGTCATGCTGGTACCTTTCAGGGGTCCTAGCAGGGTCAGGTTTATAACTATTTTTTACAGTATTCAAGTGAAAGAGAGATCCACTGGAAATGTAAAAAGAGAACTGGTTCATACATAATATGCTTGAATGCTTCATGCTATCATGGGTAGCTCACCAATTATTTCCTACTTCCTAAATGCAAAAATACATTAACGAATAAAGAGTTTTAAAAATACGAGTCATGAGGTTGTCTGAAAAAAAAGTGAGACTGCATGAGCATGGACAAAGACTTTCATTAGCCCTGCAGGAAACTTTTTCTTTTTATTTGAATCAACTCAACCTACATAGTTTAGAAAATAACTGTTTTAGAATATAATTTATGTTACCTCAAAATTACAGTACTGATTTCCACAGTTCCCTTTTTAATATGGCCTCATAAATTAAAATTAAAATCCTGAAATATTCAAAGAAAATATGATTAAAATCTAGAATTTAGACCACAGCATTGTAGCAGGCCAAAATAAAATACTGAATCTGTCCAATATCTTTGAGTTGTAATAAAATCATTCAAGAAGGGATACTCTGTTGATTTTAGTTGCCCTACAAAGTCAGTAAGAAAGTAACAGGGAAGAGAAAATTAGAGGATGACACTTTTCACCTTAGGTATTACAATGAGTTTTTTAATTTAAAACTAGGGAAAAAAACCAGCATTTTTTTGAAAATTATAAAGTGCCATCAAAATATTTTCATTTATACATATACCTGAACCAGAAAGCTCAAAACCACTGTGGCAGAATGTCTGTAACTAGTCTGGTTGACTGTAGAAAGTGTGTTTACTTTGACCTTTAAATGTGTTTTCCTGAGTAAAGCTGACCAGCCTAAAATCTAGCCTGCAAGGCCAAGAGACATCTATAGTCATGCAGGGAAACTAAAACTGCCTCCACCTGCTCTTTACGTCCCACATATTTTCCAAGAATGTCTTCCCAGAGTAAAAACGGTTGTGGTCTTCTCTTGTCCTATATTCCCAAACCTGAAATAGCTGAAGACAAGGAAGTAAAAGATATGGAGAAGCAATGGGTCATAGGGATATGCGGTGGGCTGACCCTGGCCGGACACCAGGTGCCCACCGGAGCCGCCCTGTCACTGCCCTCCCCAGCCGGGCAGGGGGAGAGAAAATGCAGCAAAAGGCGCCTGGTTGAGACAGGGACAGGGAGCGCCCTCCGTTACCGCCATGGGCAAAAAGGACCTGACTTGGGGAAATTAGTTTAATTTATTACCAATCAGATCAGAGTAGGGTAACGAGAAATAGACCCAAACCTCAAAACCACCTTCCCCCCACAGCTCCCTTCTTCCTGGGTTTACCTTCCCGCCCGATCGTCTCTCCCCCGCCACCCCCCCAGCAGCGCAGGGGAACAGGGGTCACCTCAGCCCCCCACACGCTGTCCCTGCCGCCCCTTCCCCCGCAGGGGACCCCTCACACCCTGCCCTGCCCCAGCCGGGACCCCCGGCAGGCAGCCCCCCACCAGCCTCTCCGACTGCCCCTTCCCCGGGGCTGCAGCCGCTCACAGGCTGCCGGGGGGGATCTGCCCCCGCCACCCCCCGCGGGCTGAGGGGCACAGCCTGCCCCGCCAGGGGCTGCACCGGGGGCTGCGGGAGGATCTGCTCCGGGCCTGGAGCCCCCCGGCATCCTCCTGCCCCGGCCTGGGGGCTGCAGCTGCTGCTCTCACACTCTCACTCCCCGCTCCCCCCCCTTCCTTAACGCGTTATCCCAGAGGTGCTGCCACCATTGCTGACGGGCTCAGCCTTGGCCAGCAGCGGGTCCCTCTCGAAGCCGCCTGGCATCGGCTCCATCGGACACGGGGGAAGCTTCCAGCAGCTTCTCACAGAAGCTGCCCCTGTAGCCCCCCGCAGTTCCAAAACCTTGCCACGCAAACCCAATACAACATAGAAGCACAGAACAAAACCAGTGACAGGCATATCTGGCGTCCTGGTCCCTATGCAGCCTACTACATTCAGTGACCAGTGCAGCAAAGACTTGCTCATTGCAAGATCTGTGCCCCCTGTCCCTGCTTCCCTTCCTCTCCACTCTGTAGTACTCTGGGTCTCTCCTACACACTTTTTCCTCTTTCATTCCTTACTTTCCTTCTCCTCATCCCCTCCCAGAACTTCTCATTCTCCTAAACGTTTCAGAACAGCTTTCATAGGATTTTAAAAATTTTATCCCTTGTACCTCTCGCACACGCAACCACAGGTACATCACACCTCCTGTGCCAGCTTCCATTTGTAGCTGGTGGAACAGCAGCACGTGCCACAGCTGGCTTGGAGGTACAGATGTGCTGCTTGGCTAGTCAGTACATGTTTGCTGACTGATCAGCTGCTGGAACAAGTAATACAAATGACTGTCAAGCTCAAACAAATGTTTTTCCTACGATAAGAATGCTAATGTGACCTCCATCTAGTTCGCAGTTTCCACAAAGATTGTAGGAACATGCTATCCCTTCAAACCTCTATCCTTCTGCTAAATCCATCTGGAATTAATCAGTGTTTTAAAAAACTATCACATTTTTTAGATCGTGGAAACAGTAAAAAAGTGTATTATGTACAAATGGTTGTCTCCATGCATAGAAAAGTGTATTTCATATACACTCTGGATGCATTTCACATTGTTGGTCTTTACTACACATTTGAAGGTGAACAGACTGACTGACAAGCCGCTCTCTTTTCATGTCTACTAGAAGAAAGATGCTGCTTGCTCCACTTATTACAGCTCTTTGAGCTGTGAGACTCTATGGGTAACCTTTTCACAACTTTTAAATGACAGTATACTAACCAATTCAAAGTTGAATACTAAGCCACATCCAAAATAAAAATAAATGAATCTCAATTGTTTTAATCTGTTTTGACAACAGATTTCATTCACATTTCCTCCAAGGGTATGTATTATAAAATTAGGCTAACCAGTGCATTATCAAAATGAGTACATATGTCATTGATTTAAACTTTCCTACACACTTTTTCTTTCACTTGCTGTGGTACCAGGTTTCTAAACAAGGTTCCTGAAAACAAGAAGCTTGGACAGGACCTTCAGTTTAAATTGATGAATGCTTGAATGCATTGCAGCTCCGCTGTTTCACACCAGCAGATCTAAGGGATGTTGTGCACAAAACGTTGTGCTTTAAAAGTTACATGTTTTTACATCAACAATATTAACACAGAAATTACATGCATTTTTCAGGGTTACGTACAAAAACCTGACAAGCACAACTTACCTGAGGCTTGTCATTGCCCCAGCATAGCTTTGCAGTGATTCACCAGCCTGCTAGCCCATCGATAATAAATTAGCGAGCTTCAGTTGCTTTCAGTGTTCAAGAACACTTGGGTTCAATTATCATCAAATCAACTAATAAAAAAGATAAATATTTTTATTTTTAAAAAGAACTTGCATTATCGATTAGACTGTGTGGTTTAAATTGGCTCTGGAATTTGGACAAACAAATAAGAAGTGTTTTACATAGCCAGCTGCACATCAAAAGTAATCTTGCAACACAAAAATTTTCTGGCCAGACCTGCCTTTTAGACAGTTATAGATCCCAGTGGAGGCATGGGAAGACCAGAGTTCAAATTCAGTTTACTATGGCAGTTCTCCCAGCTCTGAATCTTAGCCATGTGACTGGCAATGCTTACTGTCACCACAGGGGAGTCTTAAAAGGGAAAAGTGGTAGCTCTGACATTGAAAGAAAAAGCAAATACTACCATACATAACTCATCTAAGAGCAGAATGTTTCTCAGTAGAAGTTCAAGCTATTTCCTAGCGTTGTGCAGGTATCTCATTGATGCTTGAGGATGAGAGCAGACTTAGAATAAATATTACTACACAGGCAAGCTTGTTTGTCAGCTTAGATCTGCCTTACTGAACATACCCTGAATAAACTAGATATCCCGTGAGGAAAAGGTAAGAGATACTACAACAATTATGTCTGCATTAGCGAGCAGTGTGGTACAATGGAAGAGGGTCTACTGAAGTAACTAATGCTGAAAGACCTATTGAAGTAGCAGTTACTATATTGACAGCGTTGAGGACCTGGCATCCCTGCATATATACGCCTTTTGAGGGTTTCTGTTTCAGAATCGCTCTAGTTTGGGGTTGTAGATAAAACACCAGTACAGTCTGGATTTTTTTAGGTGTGCTGCGCTGCTGGAGCACAAGTTTCACTTGAAAGGAATCCAGTTTTTGTCATCTGGGACTTCATTGTGATACAAACCAAAAATGCAGCAAGTGGAGATGACTGTGAGGTTTATTTCAAAAGCATACTCATGGTCTGAACTGTAATAGACATGTACCTGAGGTTGAAAAGCACAAAAAAGTATTCCAGAGGAAGCAAACCCACACCTATTATGACAATTCTCAAATCATAGATGTATATCATCACAGCAACATACCCATGGAACGAATTGAATACTTGTGCCTATCTTAATGCCAATGCAGTATTTGGCATTTGCTTGAATAAGTAGCATTTTAAATTTTTTTTTTGTAAACTTTTCAAGTCTTTTTTTCCCAAAGTCAACATTATTCAACTAGTTCTACTAATTGCTGTTCTTTTCTACTTTTTAAATTAATTATAATTTAGAGAGACTTTTTTCTTGTTAGCCTCTTTCAGTGAATTATGTATACTGTATTCAGCATCATGAACTTAAATGTACAGGCTACATGTTTATGGCAATAAAACTGAATATTGTTAACTGATCTGGAGCCAAGTAAGAAAAGGGAGCCCTGCCATTGGAACCTACTATTGGCCAGATTTACCTCTATAAAATATTTCTTATATACCTATACACCAGTAAGCAACTGTAACACAGATGTCAGCTATAGAGAATTTTAAGAGACCAGGCAAGATGCAGTACCTCTCCACAACTGGGGAGTATCACAGATGAGGAGTGACAGTAAAACTAAATTCAGGATACCGCTATTATACTGTGCTGGCTGTTTGTGAGATCAGCTAGTCTATACTAAATAAAGCAAGAGTGTCTAAATCTGGCCAGTGCACAATAATAGCCAAGATGAGTGTAAATGCTATTGTCATAGAAGCTTGTTGTGAAATCAAAATACAGCTTAATAATGCAAATGGGGTAGTGTGATTCATGAGGAAAAACTGCACAATTCCCTAGTTGCTTTCTATTTAAATTTTTGAGGGAGCTAAGTATACAGCTTTCTGTGCCAAAAACACACCAAATACAAGCAGATTGACAAGATACTTATTTTGTAGCGTTTTTTGGGAGCAGTCAGCAGTACTGACTCAGTACTGACCCAAACAACCTCTATTTAGATTCCTCAGTTTTACTTATTCATACAACTGGAAGTAGTGACATCTTCTCAGCTTTAGCATAATGGTGATTAAGCATTTAATCCAAACCTCTGGCAAGCTAGTAAGCATAGCTATTCACAAACTGGAGGAAGTGATGTATTCACAGGCACCCTGCAATAAGAAATATCATATACTACCTCTTCTGTCCCTTTTGAAACTCTAGAAACTCATAAATGCAAAATCATAAACTATAATAGAAGATTACTGTTAACGAACAATACAGATGCTTTCCATAGAAGAAATTATTGAGCTTTTGTATGGGTCTTTTCATAGTCAAATTTATCTAGATATTTTAAAAACAAATGGAAATAATGTTGTCATATGGCAGCCAATTTGTAAAACATAAGAAATAGATTGGGAAAACTGTCACTGCAACAACCTTTAGCTTTGCAATTTTTAAAGAATTCAACATCTTTCTCAACAACAATACAAATGCTATTGACATGTCCATTGTCAAGAAGTGTCTCCAACTTTGCATCTTAGAGTCAGTGACAGCCATGACAATACGGCTTTGGTATTTAAAGGTGTTTTCACTATCAAGAGGAAAAAGCATTAAGCTGCAGAGAAAGTTTCAAGAGTTTCAGCGAATACAAGAATTTTTCATCTTTAGGTCACTCTTCACCTCCAGTCAGGCCATCATTACCTGGTATGACAGTGACTCCCATAGAACAGACTGGTGTTTTAACAGTAACTAGCAGATAATCAACCATATCAATAAAATTATTGCTATAGTTGCCAGCATTTGTGACAGAGTCAGCCAAGAGTTCAAAAACTGCACAGGCATAAAAAAACCCCAGAGATTATATTTCTTCAAGTGACTTTTATAACATATTTTAAATCTACACTGCTGACGGCACTACAGTTAGAGTGTAAGAACATTCAAACTTGTTTCAACAAGCTAACTCCAGGATGAGAAACAATTCCACTGAGGTATCAGTGAGCACGGTATTTGGTTAATTATCCTGCCAAAAACCAGAATGATTAACCTAGCTAAGTGCCAAATACGGGGAACATTGTACAAACACTGCTACGTGTATTGAACCTGTTCTGTACAATCACCAGATTACAGAGCTGTCAGTCTGCTACATACGGAACGTAAGTTCACATGCAAAACAAAGGAAAAGCTCGTCTACACAAGATATGTGCACAGAATAAAATAATGAATTTTGGCAGGACCTAATTGTAATTGCTGAGTCAAAATTGTAGTCCTAGTTCTTAAAACAACTTGAGAGATATATTTCCGACATGTAACTTATACATAAAATTATAATTAGGCTATTGCTCCCTGTGCACTATTGTGGCTTATTTTTAAAACCGTTGCAAAATATCTTTTCAAAGAGAAAAGCAGTGTGCCATTTTTACCCCTCAGATCAAGGAAGTTCACAAATCCTCAAGTTCTGAAAAAACCCAAATGTTTCAAATGGTTTCTTTGCAAGTTTTTAATCTAAATTACATTTTCAGCATCCCCAAATTGTCAAACTTTGAAGGCAGTAGGTTCATAAGCAAGGCTTCTTCAAGTGCTTCACAGCTCTAGCGATTTGGTTCCATGCATTACAAACTTTTATCGGCAGTGAGATTATATTTCAATTATACAGTGTGGCAACTATAGTAAAATATAGTAAAAGCTATAAAGATGAGAAAGTATGTCACAAGATCATAGTCCTCAGAAAGAATAGGACTATTAGTTTACCATGGGTAGTCACATACCAATCTGATGGCAAAATAAAGTATTTTGATTATTTTTAGCAAATCAAAAATGTCCCATAAAGGAAAATGCAACTGGTTTGGTGTTGTTTTTTTAATTTCTAGTTATTTTCTATAAAGAAAACATTACTGATAGAGAAATCAAATTTTTCATTCAGAAGGCATAAAAAGAAGCGTAGGCCATTCTCCGCTTATTTTAAATTCTATTTTCAGTGGGCAAAATATAGCTGACATATAGTGTACTTAATATTGTTTCAGATTATGAAAATCCCTACTTGGAATCAGCTCTTCATAGTTCAACGGCAACAGTCAAACTGAGCCTCCATGTGAGCAAACAAGCTCACCAAGTTATTCATAAAGGAAGGAAAGACAAACTTGTTAAAAATTTAACAAAGTTAAAAGGAGGAGAACGTATTTTGATTCATTCCCCTGGTTGCACCACAGCCAAAGAGACTGCTGTCCTCACGGGGAGAGTGAAAAGA
The DNA here is from genome assembly GCF_023634155.1 of Falco peregrinus. NCBI lineage: Eukaryota > Metazoa > Chordata > Aves > Falconiformes > Falconidae > Falco > Falco peregrinus. Next base: position 14,008,977 of record NC_073722.1, read on the forward strand.
CACCAGTTTTAAAAAAGCTCAGAGGGCTAGAAGTGGATAACAACCAAAGTGATGGCTTGAAGCCATCAGTACATTTCCTTCATTTACAAAAAGAACTTCAATATGTGCTTGAAATGCTTTGTTTTAATTTGCTAGCTGTTCTGCAAAGATCTCTTGATAATACAGAATGTTTCCACAATAAATGTTGGCCAGAACAAGTTTACTCTAGAGTTTTACTCTATCATTGAGCGTTTACAAAATAAAATAAATTTAAATAAGTAAGGTTGGCCAAATTCAAACCACAAATCAGAAAACCACCAAGTAGGACCATCCTCCCTGCCAAAGCTTAATATGACCTAACGGGAGAGCTGTAAGAGGTTAGAGTTGGGTTTTATGTAGCTTCATGTAATATTTGGCAAACCGAAGGGGCTGGGCCAGGACTCCTGATCCTTAAACAAACATTTGATGTAATTTTTTTTCACTTTTTCATCATAATAATACTCTGCATTCTGCCCTCCGATGACCTCAGCCTCTTTTCCCCAGGGTGGGTCGGATTTGGAACCTCCTTCTTCACTTAGGAGAGCCATTTGAATCAGCCCCTTCCAGATGTGTTTCACCTCCACCCACAACAGGCCCTGCAGGTCCAGCAAAGTGCACAGAGGGAAAGGACCGCAGGGAGAAGGAGCTGTGCCCTGGCAGCACATCAGTTGGCTTGCAACTCCTCGCTGAGTTTATTATTCATAGCACTGGTGGGAGGGCAGGGGGCAGGGTGACTCACACAACATCTTGTCTAAATTGAAAACCAATACCAATCCACACCCCTGCAACCGAGAAGCAGAGCTGCGGTGGGTCACCGTGGTCAGTTTTGCTTCCAGTGGACGGCTGGGCCCCAGGGACATGCTGCTCCAGGCTAAGCAGGTCACTCACTATCATTAAACTGAGAGAGAACGGGAAGTTTATCTTTCCCTCCAACCCTTTCAAAGCAGTGATCTCCACTGCCTCGTTCTCTTTCAAAAAAGCTACATTAACGTTTGTGACAAAAGTGAGAGCCAATGTGAAGTCTCTTGAATTATTTTTTAATTTGGATGAAACATATAGAGAACTGTATAAAAAACCCCAGCATTCCAATTTAGTGCTACTCCGGTAATACGTAAAATTAAATAACGACCTTACCAGCATTGATCCAACTAGAAAAAGGAATGTTGTTTAGCCTGAACTCCACCAGATCTCAAATACAAGTGAACAAGAAAATTATGGTCCTAACTACAGATTGAAAGAGTAATGTGGTAAGGCAGAAATTAAGTGGTACTTTCTTTCAGGTACTACTATAGAAAAAACAATAGTTTAACTGTACTGAATTTAACAGCAAAGCACTTGCCTAACAAAGTAAGAGTTAACACACGGTTCCAATCACATTTTAAGCTAAAAACTCCAGTGTTTTTTGCCACCATCAGAGAGCTTCACTACCTCAAGATACGTGTGTATCTTCACAGCGATCACGTGCCTTTTTTAACTTGTCCTGCTGTCTGGCTTTCCCTCACTGTTTAACAATTCTGTGTAATCTTGTCCTCCGTTTGCCCCACAGTGTTATTTTTGATGACCTAATACCTACTCCTGTCGTCAGCACACCCTCCCCTGAAGGGAGGGTAAGGGTAAAGTAAAGAACTACACAAGCCCAGCATGTGGAATAAGCGCTCCCAGCTGGATGGAGAACAGAGATGGGGATCCATCAGCCCTAGTCCAGGGCTGCCAGGGAACCTGCTTAGGTGAAGAGTGGTAAGAAGTTCCCAGGATGCTCAAGGTTGTTTCAGTCAGCAGGAGCGAAGCAAAGGACAGTAGGAAATGGTCCTGCCTATATGCTGCTGCAATTTCTACCTCCCAAGAGCTCCTTCCTGCCTGGCTCCAACGGGGAGGAGATGCTCCACATTTCCTGCTCAAGAGTGCCACAGTGGCCCCAAGTGGTAAATAAGGAAAAATTCAAGCAGAAACCTGCAAGTCTTCCTGTGGCAGAGCCAAATCCTAAATTAAAGGAATGTGTGACAAAGCTGCCAAAAGTGTGACACTTGGCAGCTCTCCCAGCTGCCTTCTACTACTTCCCTTCTAGCCCCCAAAGTATCTGTGATGTGAGTAAGGGGCACTCTTAAGTAGCTGCTGGCCCTTTCCCACTGCAACTGCTTGGAAGAGGACTCTTGGCTTCTTCAGGCGTCACTGGGTTAAGGTAGAGAATGTAGCTCCTGGGCCCTCTGCCCGATTCCTATTCAGATGGTGGAAAGCAGCATAGGAGATGACTGGCTTTTTCTGAATTGAGGAAAGCTTCTAACAAAATTAGGCTCCTTTCTTCACAAAGCTACACAGAAGAAAATAAAGCGTCAGCCAAAAATCTCTGCCCTTGCTTTCTCCCAACTCTCATGTCAACTGGAGTTAACTCCCACTGAACTATATACCAGCTAAGGGCACTGATGTCTCACTCCCTTCACATCTGTTTCACAAACCAGCATCCACCCTTGAGGTACTGAATGTGCCTTCAAACCTTCTTTCAGTACCTTTAATCCTGACACCTTGGAAGTGAGATATGTAGGCTTTAGCTGCTTTCCCTGTAGGTAGCACGCTCGCTCTTCACCCAAGTTACAAAAGCCATAATTAGTGAACAATCTCTCCCACCTCACCCTTGCTTATAAACTGTTTCCATCTGGCTAAAATTAAGTTAAAATTCTTTCTTCTTAGCTTAGGTTAATATTTCTAATATTTCATTTCCAGAGGGGGGAAACCCCAGCAAATTACCAAAGTGTTTCATATTATGTTACACCCTCCATTGAATTGAACATCTCACCGACTCCTTTCCATGTAAGATAATTGTGTTTTATCCACTAACATTTAAAGACTGTACATATATGCCATCTTTTACCCCAAAAGTAAAGCACTGTACAAATACGCAGGTATTCAATCAACACAGCTAGTACAAACCAATGGAAAATGACTATTTAACACATGCAAAAGGCACCTCACAGAGGAGCAGAATGAAAATGGGGATGTATCACACCTAAGTTACCAAAAGGATAATTTAATTATTCAAATCGTAATTTTAATTGGCACAGATACATATACACACAACATTTATAAGATGTTCGAAATGTGTCAGCATGCTTTCATATCTTACTGATACCATGAGGGGCACAGGCATGCGATTATAGATCCAGAGGAAAAAGCAGCACTGCATTATTTCATGTTAACTCTTGCAGTTCTTCAGAACGTCCCATCCTGCTACCGATCAGACATCACTCTGTTGAATTTGAGATGTCTGACACATGAAATAGCACACTGTAATAAACGGTAGCTCTTTTATTTTGTAATTTTTTGCAGACCAGAAGATACAGCTTGGTCTAGGGATTCAGGTTCCTACCTCTACTAAGCCATTGGCTAATTGTGTGAAATCGGCAAAATCTATTAATCCCTGTAGTAATTCCTGCTAGTAAAAAACTACCTTTTGTGACCTCTAAACAAAGTGTGAGGTATGGTTATTGCTGAGGTGACCTGAGGAATTTGCAAATAAGTTTAAAATTGACAGAGCTATGTTAGGGAAACAACATTTATATTTCTGAACAAAAGACAGATAGATATTTATATAGAAGATACAGATTAGATATATTGCGACCCAAATCCGTTCTTTGAGCAGCCTATTATTACAAAGACGATTCAGAAAGCTGTAGGCCAAATTTGTTGTACGTGACAGATGTCTTTGACAATTGGGCACTGCACAGATACAATTTAAATGTTTTTCAGTACGGGAATTTTTAATTGCCCTTTGTCAATGTATTTGTAATAGAAGTTGTCTTAACAGGGAAATATACAGAATCTAGTTTAGTATGGAAGACAGTTGTTCATCTGCTGGAAAGTCCATTGAAGAGTAACTATGGAAAACCACACAACTTTCCTTTTCTAGAATTTTGGGTCTTAATGCCAGAAACCAATGGTTTCTATTCCTACTTGTCACCCCTAAAGAAGTAATCATACAAAGAAATTGCACAGAATTTTCATATTCTTCAGAGTTCTGTAAATGCAGCCACTTTCCATCTTCCTAAATTCAGAGATTTCACGCAAAAGTTCAGGCTGCTGTTTTCCAGCAGTCTACCTCCCACTCAGCAACACAAGTGCCTTAAGAGCATAACTCTGCTGAAATAACTCAAGCTCTATCTGCCTTCTGCATCTCAGGAGCCATTCCTTTTTGGGAGGGAGAGCAGAATGGAAAATTGACCTTCTCAATCAAGATCTGACCATTGGCTCTCCACACAGTGTTCAGAGCCTAGCAGAAAGCTGCCTCACTGGAACTAGAAATTGGAGACTGGAAATAGGAAATCACTTTCCTAAAGCATATATTTCTTCCCTTAGTATTCTTTGAAATAATTAAAAATTATCAACTTCTTATAAATTAAATTAAGAGTAGGGTTGGGTTTTTTTCTTTCAGAAATTGAATTTCCTCCCTTTCATAACGAATTATAAAATGTTTGAGGGAATGGGATACTGAGTAGTAATGCTGTAATATAAAGTGAAGACAGCACCAGCCTGTACTCAGGTGTCTCATGAGAGAGCATTTAACGTTCAGCAGCCTCCAATGTAAACTTTATCATATGGGTGGAAAGCAGCATAGCAGCTTACAGTACAGATGCTTCCCATGAATCCAATTTGCTGCAGAACCTGGAAAAACACCACAGTTGATATTGCTACTTACACCACAAATCATCTAGGCGTGGCAAGCCCAAAAGAGTATGAAGGCACTGGTTAACTTTAGACAGCCTACTGTTGTATCACAGCACATGAAAGACAGGGACAGAGAACAGTGATTTTTTTTTGATTTTTTTTTTAACAATTGTACAGAACACTCCAATCTGCTTAAACAGAGGGATTTTGTAGAACAGGATCAGAGAATTAAAACTGCTGTTCTACACATCCCAAGCAAAAGGAGTTCAGCGACACAGTGGTACCATATTTGCATTGGGGGCCCTGTCAGAAAATTATTGAATAGCTGAAGCATTAGGTATTTTAAAATTTATTATATTTTGTGACCAAACTGGCAACTGCAGAGGGGTTGGGACTATATTACAGTGTAATAAAAACCTCATAAAACATTTAAACAAACTCACACATCTGCAGAGAGATGGGAGGTATTATGTAATGTAAGTCTTTGCTAAAGTCACCTCTCACCCTACTAGCTGCTGCAGGAGCAACATTCAGTATAAAGTGCCTCTGTGGTTTCTCACTCTCCGTCTCATCACCCACCCCCAATACACACACACACACACATTCTCTCTCATGCATGGATGTTATTTACAAAAGTGACACCCTGGGTTTGGGGATGGTTTGGTGCATTTACAAAAAAAAAAAAAACCTCAAAACATGGAATAATTTTAGTTTCAAACCAACAAGTGTAGAGGCAAAGGACATCCAAATCTCATTTTATTTTACTCCCCATAGTAAGGAAGTCTTGGATACAGGTCTTTCCTTTAACTTGTATCTAACAACCTCCAGAGAATTTCACTGGATTTAATAAAGACTATTCCGTGGACGAATTCTTGAACCTACATCCTCGGCTGGCATTCCTACCGTGTTTGTTCTTAGAAAATTTAACAACAGCTCTACAGCATTCCTTTTGCAGATTGCCAGAAAGCTTATGTCTCAATTATATGTAGATGATAATGTGTGAGGTAGGATCCACAATTCCACTCAAGGGACTACCTCGAAACCAGTCCAACAATCAACAATCCTCTGTCCAAACCGCAAAAGACAATGAGAGATAAGTGCTTGGAATGTTTCAAAAAATTATGGCCGCCAAATTGTTTGAAGGCTGTCAGGAATGTATACTGAGGACTCATTAGAGTACCTCCCCGGCTGCTCTCTTCACTGCAGCGTTCAGATCACTCCCAGAAGGCCCTTGATGAAGTTACTGAGCTGGAAAAAACAAATATCTTCAAAGTTTCATTTCTTTCATTCTTGATTTCATACTGACCTACTCTGAGACATGAAACAACACGGGATAAGGAACGCATAGCAATACAAAACAGCATAACCACCACCTTTCCTACTATTGAAAATACGGTTATTTTTGCCAGCTGGAAGCTGAGCAGAAGCTTTGTAAAACTCTGAAATCCTTTGTAGCCTGGTGGTTTATGTGAACAGATATTATCTTAGAATACTGAAAACGTCCATGCACTTTGTTGTTAATTGACTCCTTTTCTCCCCAGCTTTTATCTTCCAACGTAAAAACCACATTGACACTTAGAAAAGTGCAGACCAACAGCACCAATAGCCCAAACTGGGTAAGCAGTAAAGCCACTCCGTAAGTGGCCATTGTAGGCTTACCCCTCCCTCTCCTAGCAATACCTCTTCAGTAAGAGTATTCTAGCACAGGATAAAGGGAAGGGGATGACTGACTGAAAAAATCTACACATTATTGTGATTTCTAGGCTGCTAACTTGTTCCTGAAGAACAGTGTAAACACAACAATCTCTTCCCAACTTTGAAAACATTTTTCAGAGCTACCATGAGATAAAACAAGCCATGTATTGAAAAGGCAGCATGCTGAAGACATCTAAACTCTAAATAGCTTACCTATGTCTCTCCCAGCTACCAGATAATTTTGAATAATATATGAAAGGATAAATTTACACAGTAACTCTTGTTTAGCAGTCTACTGTAAAATAATTTTGTGATCATGGATTGACGGTGTTCTGAACATTTTAACGATACTGTGAAGGAGACGTTCAAAGAGGATTTCCAACTTCAACAGCCCATCTAATGAAACCAGATTAGCTCTTCTTTGAGACTCTTCTTAAATACCCAATAGTTTGTTCTTTCCAAAGCCAAGGGAGCCCTGTGCTCCACTGAACAGCTCTCATTACAGTACATAGTGTAATGGAAACACCTGGGTGCAATAGTGTTTGAGTAAGAGGGGCAATCAAAACATCTACTTCTGGGAGTTTTCACTGAAGACTTCTCAATGCCTGTGACTAGTAAAACTCAATTTCTCCTTCAGTGGTTTTGAAATATCAATGTATATTTCAAAATTACAGTATAAGACCCCATAAAATAAGCTCCTGGTCTTACAGTTTTGGGAGCTAGCCTAGTTGGACTACATAGGGAATGTGTTATCTCTGCTCAATCCTTTAGCAGAACATTGCCAAAACGATTCCTACAAGAATTTAAAATAGTTCTGGACTAGTCATAGCTTCACCGGTTTATAAAGGTATTCAAGGAACCAGTATGCTGGTTTGGGAGTACAAAAGCTTAGCTGCACCATTGCCATCATGCCTTCTTTCCTAATCACCTCTTGGTATGTCTGCTAAGAGAGTGATTTCTGTCAATGTTTTATGCTTGTCTCTCAGCAGTCCAGCAGATCCAAATTAAGCTTCTGTCCGAGATGAAGGCTACATATACAAAACAATAGCTTTAGATTACCTTTGTTGACATTAAAAGATTTGAAATGCCAATGATGAATTAGATACTTTCTAGGCTCCATCTCATTTTTCAGTACTGAATACTTCAAATACATCATTGTTAGTCTTCTAATGTACAGAAGAAAACAAGTCATACAGACATATATACATGCACATACGTATATAGCCCAGTACCCTACCTGAAAGCAGTCATGGAGAATATTTATGGCAAGAACATAAAAAGAAACAGGCAAGCATAAGTGATACTTCTCAAACACACTCTCCCACATCTAGTCATGTGTGACAGAGTTTCTGGACTATTCATGTCATCCTCCTTCCCTTTCTAAAGGACCATTAAAAACAATTTGCAACTCATATACTACTTACAGTTCTATAGAACTACTTACAGGGTTCTTTTTCCTGACTGGAAATAGGAAATTTAGAGTTCATTATCATATATATAAAATCAAGACCAACAGATAATACTATCCCAAAAAAATTCCCGCTGAATTCAATTGAGATCATGAATGTATTATGGTTCTGTAAATGAGGGAGGTTTGAATTAAATAAATACAAAATTATTACAAAATTATAGTTTAAAACTTTTAACTCACAGCAATTTAATTTAAAATCTGATGTGAGCTGGCAAGTCTTGGGTTAGCTTCAGTGAAAGATGGATCAGGCTCTAAAGATTTGGGTAGCTGATGCACAACAACCATTGCATCTGAATTAATTCTATACTAATGCATGTTCAAGTTATCTCAAAGAATTGCTAGCCTTCCTACTAGACAATCTTATCTGTGGGTAAACTAGTATGTTTTATTTCATTACAATGAAGTTGAAGTAAATAGCCATTGACTTCCACTTTCTGTTGGAAAGACCACCATTTAAAACTTTCAGTGCAGGCTCAGTAAGTTCTTCATATCCCACATAAGTCAAATGGCATCTTTAGTAAAGCCTCTGACGGAACCGTTTATATTTTTTTTCTAATATAGAAATAAGCTGCTTAGATGAATTTTTCTTTTCATTATTGTTTCATGTTTTATCCCACTTCCTGATTCAGAGCTGGATACTCAGTTTAAAAATCTTTCTCACAAGTTGCCGGTTAGAGCACACTTCAAAACGTCTGCAGAATTTTTTCTACCTGCTGTCAGGTACCATGTCTAGGCATATGATACAAATGCCCAGTCATTAAAGACATGCATCAAATGCTATCAAAAAGAAACCTTTTTACAGCTCTAAAGTCAACATTATCTCAAGAGTGCAAAAGTACAAATAATTTGATGCTCAAATATGTTCCAAAATATGACTGACTTATATTCATCAACCAAAGCATGCATTCATTTTTCTAAGACAAAATATCGAGTTGCATCTTTGGGCAATGCATAGTCCAATGTTTCATACTGTGCTACAGTATACGCTGTTGCCATTTGTGTACTGAAAAAGGTACAAATAGCATTTGTAATGCTAATCATGAAACACCACCAGAATCACTGCCAGAAAAAAAAAACCTCTGAAATGTAATGCGGCAGCAAAAATAAAAACAAATATATAGCTATTCAAGGAAAATATATTTTGCCTTAAAGGTTTTAATCTCCTTTAAGTGAGAGATTTTGCCCCCTATTAAGATTGCCGAACTCCTGACTTCAGAGCATAGACTATGCGTAGCTTTCTTTCAAACTAAATAACATAAGCTACATCTAGAGAATTGGTCAGTAACGTTTTTTATTGTGCACTCAAGAGCAAGGAGAGACTATGCACAAATATTGGGGTGTTACTATTACAGTAAATGCCATTTACAAAACTGTATTTTACTAGTTGTAGAAATCACACAATGTAGTTTAAAAGACACTTTACAGTGTTCATGGAGGAAACAAATCACTGTTCTCAGTAACCAGTCTTGTTCCACTTACGTGCAACAAGAGCACAACAATGTGTGACTGTTGTACGTGATCTCCTTGACTGCTGCAAATTATAGTAATTCTGTTGTAGTCAATGAAGCCACTCCAAATCATATAGTTATACCAGTGTAAACCTGCTATCAGCTGTGAGATTAGTCTAGCTCAATACTCCTTCAAGTATGTATAAATTTATGTTATCTAAATCGATATATATAATAATACTATACTTCTATAGGCATATGTAAGATAGAAGTGAGGACTGCAGTTGACTGACTTCAGAGGTATCTTCAATCCTGTGTCTCTATCATTAAAAAAAAAAAGTTTCCATGACTACGACTGTCAAATGAAATTCTAAATACTTAATGATGCTGGTTTGTTTGTGAGTTAGCAATAATGATAAGCAATAGGAACACAATTAATTATGAATTCTAATGTAGGGCCTGTCTGCTCAGTTAAGAACCAGACAATTGGAAGGATTCTACAAAAATCTCTTTGAAATAGTATTTAAAATGGAGAATGCTATTTCTCCACAGAATATGGAAGGAGGATAGGTGTCCCATAGAATAATGTACTAGCCTATGAAATTTTACAGCTTGAAAAAATGCTGTAGAATATTAGATATTTCTGTTAAAGCTGGTTTGGGGTTTTTTAAAATGTCTTTCTGCCTTCTTATTTCCAAGCAGTAGAAATATTAGAAATTCTAGACTTAATGGCAGTATGTCAGCTTACATTAGTTGGGACATAATGAGTTCTGGTAGCGTAAGCAGCTCAGTCTTGCAGTTTCAACAACTGTTCATTACTCCAGGTAATCCAGATCCCAAATTCTGAACTTTTAGAGAACAGGACTTCACCCAACTGAATAAAGGAAGCAAATATAACTTTAAATAGAAAGTATTCAATCTCATTTCTCCTAACAGCAGTAATTGGCACTGTTTCGGCAGCGAGTGACTGCTGTGTCTGTATGCCACACTGTCTCATTTTTCACCAGCAACAAATCTTACCAGAATTTGAGAAGAAGTGGTGCAGGGGCTGCTCTGGTACACATGTAGGAAAGTATCTATCTGGCTTTGATACACAGTAGTGTCCAGCAGCTTATCAGCAGGGCTCATATCCGCTGAGTATGTAAGGAAATGAACATTTAAAAATTCTCCAACTGTTAGTAATATTATTCCTCTGTCAAATCAGAGCCTGACCAGAGATTTGGAGCAATTGTGTTTAAAGTGGGAAAGAGAAAAGTCTACAACTACAGAAGCTCATCCCAATATGAATTATGCTTAAAAATGTATTGATATTAAATAAACTTGTGAATGAAGAAAATTTAAGTCCATGTTCTGAATTCTTCATTCATATCAAATAGACTAAGTAGTATTGAGGCACCAAATTACGTACACGTGATGCAGGTAAACCCTCCCTGATTCAAGCATATAATCTTAGTCAGCTGGGTCTCCTGCAGCAAGAAAGTATGGTTTTTAATTATTGAGAGGCTTGTTTTATTTGTACATAAAAGAGCCAGGACAGATGATAAGTTGGTAAATTCAAGCTTATTTAGCCCACATATTCCAAGTAAAAACCTATCTGCATCAAAAACTCATACAGCAAAGGGCTTAAAAGACTCTTACTCAGTGATTAAATGGCTAGCTCTATTCCTACTGCCCTTCAGAAGCACAAGAAATCCAGGAAGAGCGTGGAGCAAACTGAAAAGAAGTTGTTAGTTGCTCAAGAACAGTTTATACTGTTTCAAAACAAAAATAAGAATTATTTCTGAAAAAAAAAGGGAATGTAAGTGAAAGTCACAATCTGTACTTAATCCGTTTGTGTGGGATTTCATGTTGATGAATGTATTTTTTACATTTCAGGAGAAACAGCTGTCATTATAGTAATCTCAAAACTATATGAACTCTATTAAAACATATTTTAATATCATGGCCCATAAATTACCACTCAAATTCACACCACAGTTTTGTATAGAGTCACACTATAGTGGGGCTTTCCTTCTTCCCTTTTAACATATCTTTCTCCTACAAACAGGGCTATGGGAACCATCCCAAAGATCCACCCTTGCTAAGGGCCTTCTATGCTTATTCTTTTGCTCATTATAGATGAGGTCTCACCTGCCACTGTAGTAACATCACCTTTCCTCAGGGCTCTAAACAAAAAAAAAGGATCAAGAAAATTCAAATTGTTCTTCTTTTCCCAGTTTACCAGAGCTTACAAGACAACAACACTGAGCTTGAATCACCAGAAACATAAAGATGCAACATCACAGAACTGTCACAGAGAATCAGAGCTATATTACAGAAGGTACTCACCGCAACAGCTCCCAAAACGTTGTTGTTTTGCCACTCCGTGAAAACCCCAGTCCCAACCTGGCTATCTCAATTCCCTTGGCAATGTTTGCTGAGACACAAGCACTTCAGAAAAGAGTCCTCAAAGGGAGCAAGTTAAGCTTGGAGCTGTGTAAGATTTGTCTACAGCAAATGCCTTGGAGATGGATTTGCTTTTCTCCTGGATCCAGAATATGTTTACACAATGCTAACAGAATTCCAGCCAGTAAACCTACACCACCAGTGTCTCTGCTGTGGTTTCCAGTACTGATAGCTTCAGGACTGGTGTGCAGACAGAGCTGACTTAAGAGTCTGAGGTGGTGCTGTAGATATGCTCTTAAACACCTAACTTGGCTGTAAGAAGGAACACTCCTCGAGAAGGACCCTGCCCCGGGGTTTGACTGGACAGTGGAATTCCCTCTCCTCTTACCCTCACCCACCACCAATGCACAATACCAGGGTTTGCTAATCTTTCTGATCCAGAGTGATTTTGAATGCACACCTATCACTTGTGTGGCAGGTCAGAGAGGATGCAAGAACGAGGAAAGGAAAGGAAGGAAGGAAAACAGTTTGTTGATTTTTTTTTTCTTCATGTTAAAACTGATCCACTTGAAGGAAACATTCATTGGGCCAGCACAGGGAACAGAACACAATTTTCCCTATTCCTAGAGACATGCCCAGACAACTAGAGTATTCTCCTCTGCTCTTTTTCATAAGCACACACCTATGACTCATAATAATTGCTTGTTAAAATCAGATGTGGGTGATTTCATAGACAGCCAGAGGAAACAGACCAGTGAAAATACAGGTCTTATGGATTTTTGATACAGCCAGATAACAGAATGGGCATTCTAGAGATCAAAAAAGCATATTAGGAAACAGAGGATGGCACTTAGCATTTAAGCCTCTAAACGGACTTCGTGATCTAAGCCAGAGTTTTCATGTAGATATGGGAATAATTTAAGTTTCTGGGGCTTCACACAGCTGAGATGAGCCCAGTGAAAAATTGTTGCAGGTTTTCTGGTACATGTAGCTCTGAGAATTTTGCTCACCCAAACTACATTCCAAAAGATGGAGAAATTGATCCGCTGTTGTTATACCTGCTTTGTACAGCATTTCTGCCAAGTTCTAAATTACCACAGAAGAAGAGAGAGCTTTAACAAAAGTATCTGAAGGGCCACCAGAAAGCTACCAAAACAGAGCATTTTTCTGGCAGTCTTAGGTTCACCTCCCATGCACAATAAGCACACTGAGACAAGATCCTCTGATCAACTGAACAAAATGAATATGCCATTAACAGAAACTCTGGGTTTTCCTATCTTCTGAAACCAAAAAAGCATTGTCCCCTCTCCTCAAAAAAGACTGTTGTAAACTACACCGGTAACAGCCTGATCTTAAGAGTATTTTACACGAGACTTGTTAATACTACTTTTCATATTAATTTTATAATTAATTATATTTTTGTATGGAAGAAATTATTTTTGTCTTGGCTTTTTATTTCCCATATGTAAGTTTCTATAAGTGATATATAGCTTCATACACATGCTGTACATTCAACTAATGGAACAACAGGTGCAACTATTGTTAGATTAAAACTGATTGAGCATTTCACATCAGGAAAGGAGTTGATACGGTGCAATTTACAAGCACCAATCCCTTGTCTTACTCTAAGTTTCTCATCATAGTTCCTTTCTCACTATGTATGAGGATCAAGGAGATAGCGGGTGTAAGAGAAGGCAGACTTTGTTTCCTTTCTGCCACGTAGGAATTATTTTTCCCATGAAAACTCCTATGCCTGAGTGTTCTTGGTATTGTAAGCCTCCTCAGCAGAATGGAAAATACAAGCTTTGGCCTTGGTACAGACTGGTTTCTGCAAGTTTTGACAAGATTGTCCATAAATGTCAAAGTTAAGCACCTGTAACGTTCTGCACATTTTATACTCGCTGAACGTTTTGACTTCAGAAAATCCAACACCCTTCTATAACCTGTACCCCTTTTTTACAGAGCAATAAAAAGAACTTTCTACTCAATAGCCATCTCTGCCCCATGAAGTCTTGAGTGAAGGCTAGAAATTAGGTCTCTGATATGTCAATACAATATATTAAGTACAGATTAATGAGATTGACCTTAGTCTTTAAGTGAAATAATTGATGCACTTGCTACAGTCCTTTAAGACAGTTGTGACAAACATTGTGTGCATTATTTATTGTTTAGTTGTACTACTGACTTTTGTGAGACTGATTCTGCTTAACATGTACAAGTAACAAAAATTGCAAACTTATTATTCAAATCAGTATACCAAAACTAAGCAACTTTAAGTGTAAGCTGAAGCATTCAGTATCACAATGCCTTCTGCATGGTCCTGCAAAGATCTTTGGAAGAATTAAACAAAATAATCACACAAATCCTGATGCTGTGATTTGTAATTAGAAGTGAAGTTCTACAGAAAAAGGAGCCTCTTGATTTCCCCTCCCTATAATAACATGAAGAAATGGTAAGTAGTGTTGTTTAGGGAAGATTAAAAGACAAAAGCCTGCTGAATTTCTTTAACGGTTACAAATGTACTTCAACAACTATTTTAGTTTACATTATTTTATATTACATTATAAATAATTTGAAAAATGCTAGGTTTGGAGACTTAAATACACCATTGTAGAAAGTGCAGGTCACCATCAAACGTAATTTTCATTACACACATTTCTTGTATGTTCTTGCATATCAGCCAGCACATCCCTTTATCATTATTTACACAGAATTCTTTGAGAATGATAAAGCACAATGATACCATGTTGTCTCATCCACTCAAGAGTTATTACAAACGTTTACATTATAGCATTTTTAAAAAAACAAGTTTTGGTCCTAACCCTTTGAGTGGAAGTGTCCTCAAGCACACTATCACTGACAAAAAAAATCCTGATTTTGAAAGCTATTTTTTCCGCATTAGCAAAGTGTAGCTTAACAGTGCCTTTACTGTAGTCTTGCATGCAAGTAATCACTTCTCTGTACTTTTCCTATGACAAATTTATTTTTCCTATATGCTTTTACTGGCTGGTGCAGTTGGCATGGCTTGACTGACAAAGAGCCAGAAAGATGTGAGTGTAGGGAAAACTCACAGTTCTCTCAGCTGCTGGCACAGTGGAGGGTAAGAGCACAGCAGAAGTGATGCATTCAAGCACAGCCCTGTGAGTTAGTATTACCTGCCAGCTTGTGAACACTACTGGCAGTGCATATAAATGCAGATTATTCACACACTTGTAAACTAAGAGAAGGTGTTGGAAACTAACTGCATAGAAAAATGTAACAAAACGTTTTAAGCATTCCCCAACTGTAGGAGTAAGTGAGTGCTGCTATTCGATCCCAAGATTAAGAGGTGAAGTAATTTGATTTGCAAACTAAAATGCATTCTGAATCATGCTGAAAGCAAAAAACTGTTGTTAAGGATGTTAATAGCACATCTAATGTTTTACTGTGTATTGTTACCAGAATAGAATTGTAGCCCTATTAGGACACCAGTCTCACATATTCTTAGCATTTGGGAGACCATCTTTGAATGATAATGTTATAGTTGAGTCTTACAGGGAGCACCTTAATGATTCTGAGTACTTACTCTGAAGAGAGTATAATGCCAAAAGGAATACCAAGTCGGTGGTATTGAAAAATAAATCTGTATGACAACTCATCCTAGACCTCGAGAGTCCTAGTTCACTATTTGCTGGGCATTAGTGATTTGAAGGTACCACTAGCTACATTTTTGAGTTTTAAGACAACATTCAAAGAAATTTTGTGAGTTTTCATTCATGCATATGAAGCAGAAATTGTAAAATATTTCTTTACTAAACCAGTTCCTCTGCTTTCTAAACAAATCCTAGTTATGCACTTGCCTTCAGAAAAGTATTTAGAAAAACCTCAGGAACACTGAGGTTTACACATTAGAAACTAAAATTTTTCATACATGACAGGATTATTCTCCTACTTTGTAAAAAAAAAAAAAAAAAAAAAAAAAGGAGGGAGCAGAAATCCTGTTGTCAGATGAATCAAAAAGTTATTTTGAATCAAGAAAGTTCAGTAAGAATACACCCGTGTTTTTTATGATTTAAGAAAGCCCAGCAGATGTGATAATGACACAGGACCATGCTATAGGAGATAGCACCAACGTACAAGCAAGATAAGCTAATTATCCAGCCCAGCAAATGCCCATAAAGTTAAAGTCTCTTTCTTTTTACTTCATTGGAGCTCAATATAAAATCCCGTAGAAAAAGAAAAAGCATACTGTAACCAGGAGAAGATACAGTTCAAGTAAAATTTATCTCAGTAAATGCTAAAGTAGACATGGACAGAAGAATGCATACATTAAGATCAAAAGCACTTTCTGGAATCAGGGGTGACAGAAACCAAGATGAATATGACACTAACTAGCCTAGGTTTAGTTGTAAGCAGTGCTGGCCAAAAGCCGCATTCAGTACAGTATATTTAAGATGCAATAATGTATGTGGTTGAAAATGAATGGCAGGGAAGAATATAAAGGGATCTTCTGCAAATACAGTCAAGTAGATACCAAAGATAGAAGTGGAAAAGCTTTAGAAACTACACTACTTGTGATATTTTTGAGAAGCGGGAAATGACAAGTAAGTTCTGTGGCAAGGAGTTTGTTTTAATGGAACAGCAGTAAAAGAAATGACACAGTGGAAGCATTTTGTGTGGTCCTGCTCATATTTTCACTGGATGGACAGAGAGCCGATTCCACCATAAGCTTTTATTAACAGCCAAATCCGACAAAATGTGATTTTAAGCTAAAATATATACATACATAAATTGTTTATTATTTAAATTTCAAAACAAGCATAGCATTCAGACTAAGAACTAAGCTCTTGCCAGTTTTATAGAACATAACGCTATGAAGGTTATATATCAGTCTAAACATTTTCTCAGCGTACTGTGATGAGAAAACAGTTAGGGTTCCCCCACCCCACCCCCCGCCTTAGAGATACTCCTTCCTCAAAAGTTTGCTTTTTGGGATGAGAGATATGCAATGCTTAATTCTCAGATCACAATGTTTCTGCTCTCACTTGGCTTCACAATCTAAACAAATTTTGCCAACAACCAGATGTTCAAGAACTCAGACTGTCAAAGAATGTATGAGTGGCAGCATCAACTAAAACCACAAGGTCCATTTTGTTCAACAACCTGCCCCTGACAGGAGCCCCTGGGCAGTATCCACCAGGTCCCTCAGATGTTTTCAAGCACTTTCCAATGTTTTGGAGGGTGCTCTGAACAGCATCCCTGCCACTTCCTTTTTTCCATCTTTGATACTTTGAACATAACCCCTCTTCCTTTTACCACATTTGTTGTCCCCTGTAGTCACTTTGTTTCTCCAAGCTTTTCTTTCCCTTATTGCTTCCTCCTTTTTCAAGCAAAAGTTCTTTGGTCTTGCTAGGGCTTGATGTCATTCTGTCCCTAAAAAGGAACTGGTACAGACCAATGCCAGCAAGCAAATGCCTAGGGAAGAGTGTAAGAAGACAAGCATGTAACAGTATTTCACCATACTACAGGAATCTCCAGCAATGCATGGCCTACAACTCCTAAATTTCATAAACTTCAATGGATTTTTCTCCCATTAATTTGTTCAGTCATGTTTTGAAACTATGCAAGCTTTAAATCTACAACCTGCTGCAGCCAGGTTAAATACACAGCTTAAATACAGCTTTGAGAACATTATTATTTTATTTATTTTTAACTTCCCATATGCTGATGTAACTTAATATCCTCTCGTTCTTGTACTAAAAAGGACATTGGGGGGAATAAATTCCTACTTGCTCCATGTTATTCATTATTTTAATCAGTTAATTTGACAGTGCTCAGTTTTTAGCAGACTGCTTTTTAACAAGTGTGTGAAACAAGATTACATTTAATGGAGAGATTGTCTTGAGGTAGCACTCGTCTATCCCAACTCACTCATCTAGATGGTAATAGGAGTCAACATTAAATAGATGGGGATGCCTTAATTATCTTCCAGGGTGAACTGATTTTATTTTTTTTTTTTTAGCTACTTTCATTTTGGTTTGAGTGCTTCAGAACCACTGGTGCACCAAAAGGCTCCATATGATCAGATCTGTCTTTGTCAACTACTTCCTTGTCTTTCGCAGAGCTTTTGGGTTTAGGAGGTTCAGATATTAGAAACTCCTGATAGCCCTGATGCGCAGTATCTCTTATATTTGAAGGCCAGATAGATAAAGTACATGAGGTTTGTACTGTAAGACAAAGATGTTTGGAACATCTACCTAGCAGGACAGAAGATACTGTTGTTTTTTTAATATTTTTTAATTGATTGAGCCAGTCACAGCCATACACCGGGTATCAAGAACCATCAAGTAGCCCCAAAAGGCCTGCAGTAATGAAGGTAAGCCTGGGTTTAAACCCAGTGAAAAGCTGGGGGTGTAAGGAAGAAAAAATAAAAAGTTTAATATTGACAGAACTTGAAAAACAAGAGCATAAATACATCTGGCTCACACAAGCAGTTAAGGAGAACTGGGCAGGAGGAGTGTACTTGGCTTCTTTTATTACCACACAGACCGCACACTAGGGAAGCGGATTCACAGCCTGGTGCTACAGACAGTGGGAGGTTAAAGCTGTTTAAGAGAGCTAGCTCTGTGACAGTGCTACTCCAGCTCAAATCCCTGGTGTAAGCTATAAACAAGTACAAAACAACTGAGATATTTCCAATAGAAATGCCCCCGACAGTCTATACCTATATAGAAAGCTACTTCAACTAGTGCAGGGAAGCAAATAAATAATTTTTTAAAACTCTTTGACTCTATAAACCCCAAATAAAAATGGCTCTTCTACTGTACTGAAGCACAGCTAGTTACTATAGAGAATGAATTTTAAACCAAGTAGGAAGGTCTGCACAAAGTGACAAATGCATATTACCCAAAAGATGATATTTGGTGAAACATGAAACATTACCAGGGTTAATTCCTTCACAAATCTCTTCCAAGGTTCTGAAAACTTAAAGTGCAGCTCTCTTAGCTGAAGTCTCCCATACCAGCTGTCTGCCTCAGGCTTAATTTATTTTGGAAAACTCCAGCCAAAATTATTCAGCCATTTCAGAGAAATACTCTCACAATCTTTTATTTGGAAACTTTTAGCACTCTAATGCTTTACAGTAGTTTCTGAAATTAGATGGGGAAGGAGAGCGAATAGAAGCTATACTTATAACCATTCATGAAAGTCTGCCTAATTTTGGCCAAGCCTAAAAAATGCACACCCTACAGAACAATCCTGAACATGATCTGCTGTGAAGCTACAGGGTAAAGTCAATCTTTTGCTATAATAGCTGCTTCCAGGTATTGTACCTTTGGGCTGGGTTGACAGTTATAACCAGAAGCTGAACAATCTCTCCCTTGTGCTCTCAATCTCATCATCTTGCTATTTCAGCAGGACAGGAAGAGCTGACAGGTGGAATATGTATTACACAATACGTGGAGGAAGCACGTGGTATTAACTGGGAAGGGAAGCAAAATCTTCAGGATTGGGAGAGGGGGAGAGAATGGGGAGATCGGGGGATTTGGGGGGGAAACAGGGAACAGGTATTGGGTGAGAAAAATTGTGACTAGACAGGATTAAAAAAAAAAAAACCTGCTGCAACAGTGAATCTGGGAAAAGGCACAGATGAGTGGTCCGGGGAAGAAGAATGGGAGCAAGGGCAAAAGTAAAGGCTAGGGTGGGAAAGCAGTCCAACTTGGACAGGAGTCTGGGTCCAGTTTGAAGGCTGGGAGGAAACCAGCAGGGCAAATGGGTGAAGTGGGGGGGGTCCAGAGATGATGGCTTCTAGAGCAAGAAAATTCAAGGCTGCTGCCAGAAGCCAGAGAAACGGACTAACTGAATGTAAGCTTTTGTCCCCCATACAAGTGAAATACATTGTTCTTAATTCAAAGCGTGTTTTTTCATTAGTTTGTTGGGGTTTTTAACAGGCCAGCTTTTCAGTGGACTAGAATGGATGATGCAAGCAAACCTCTGCCTTCAGCAACATCTGAGAACACTGTTTTACAAAATCTGAACCAGGGGGTTCAGAGTAAATTTTCCGAAAAACAGACAATTAGTGATCACCTATGAAAATATTCAAGTGACTTTGCTAGAACCATTGTGTGAGAAGCTAAAAATGGAGTCCAGCTTTCCAGAACAGTGATCTGTCTTAATCAAAAAAACATGCCCTCCCTTTCTGCAAGACTTCACCTCATTCACTCTATACTTTTCAAGTTTCCAGATGAAGTAACAGACTCCTTTCACTATGCTATTTTGATTCATTCCTAGAACTAGGTGGGGGAAAAAAAATCTAAATAAATAAATTTAAAGACCACATCATAATTCATGGGAACAAGAGGACTGCACAAACAATGTAGATGAACCTAATTTTTGACTACAGAGACAAACCTAATTTGCATTACTTTGCAAGATACTTGTATCAATCTTTTTTTCATTTAACATGCAAGACCTGACTCTCTCCTCACTTAACACTGTTTCACTTGTTTAATGAGGTTGCCCTTGCTTTATGTTAACACAAAAGCACAATTCTTTTATCTGAAAGAAATGAAATCTACAGTATCTGGAGGAAGGCAGTCCAAACAGGTATTTGATGGAAATTATATACTCAGAAAAAAGTATTTCTGAGTGATCCAGGGATGGTGCAAACACTTCTTTGGTAAATAACAAAGACAAATTATGTGCTGTTTTCTCAGGTATACCCAGATAAATTGTCTCATTTTAGAGGTATCACTACTTGGTAGCAAGTCTTCTTAAGAACTGAAAAAACAAAAAAATAAAAAATAAAAAATAAAAAATCACAGACAGGAAAGAATCAAAAGCAAATTGCTCCTGGAGGTAAGGGGGGTTAGGGAAAAAGACAAAAACTAATAGAAAAAAATATTTTTCAATTACCTACATCACTGTTTATTGTGGGGTTTAAAAAAAACCCCATACATTGAATAAAAATATGAAACTAATGTAGGACTGGGTACATAGGATACAGCAAGATGATGAGGTACCTGCAATTCCACTGAAGTTTACGTATCTACATACTAGGAATGTAGAATAACTTGAGCCTCAGTTGAGAAGCAACACAGAATAGACTCTCCTGCTTTTTCAATACATTGAAGAATAGAAAAATCAAATGTAATGAAGGTATACGTAACTCATATTGAAAGATTATCTAGCTCTGCTAGAAGAGTAACAATAGCCCTAAGCATTTCCACACACTAAGATTTTGGTTTAAATCTGTGCCCCTTTGAACTACCAATTATATTGGTGGTTTTCCAATGGAAAATACAGCTTCAGAAAGGGCTGTAATTCACCACGGACGCCTGCCAAATAATGGGAAATAACATCTGCAATGGACAGAACAGATAAAGCATAATGTTTGAAATATTTAAGATTAGTTTTAATTAAAAGCAGAAGAATAATCTTCAATACTGAATACGAGCTATCACAAGATCCTGGCTGAGCAGCAGATATAATATTAAACATGACGTTGGGTTTAAAGATGAAAAATATTTAAAAAAATTAAAAGTCCCACCAAACAGAACATGAAAAATAATTTAAAGACAATTGAAGGATTAGACTGTGTGGGCTTATTTGTTCCTAAGAGTAGAAATTCTCTTGAGAGATGTGTGGTCCAAGATCAAGTTTTCTACCCTGAAGCACCACAATGAACATCTACTTTACAACTGATTTTCAACAGCAGCAGGACAGCACCCTGAAGTAG
The DNA here is from genome assembly GCF_023634155.1 of Falco peregrinus. Classification (NCBI taxonomy): domain Eukaryota; kingdom Metazoa; phylum Chordata; class Aves; order Falconiformes; family Falconidae; genus Falco; species Falco peregrinus. The sequence goes on from NC_073722.1 coordinate 14,030,365, forward strand.
TTGTATAGAACACCAGACAAATACCTTTGTTAAAGGGCAATAAGAGTTTACAGTTCACCTTTTACTTGAAATTTCTGATCAGTTTGAATAGTGAGAAACACATTTTTAAAGGAAATGCACAAATGCAGAAAACAAGCCGATTCCTTTTATGAGGTGTTTTCTAATTAAAATGTCTAGATATTAGTTTTTCATAAATTCATTGCTTGTCATGATAGTGCTTGTTCTAGGGTGAATGACAGTCAATTTTACAGACTGCTTTCTCCTCTGCTGCTTCAGACAACAAGATTATATAAAACTCCAGCACAAAAATGTGGTAAATATTGAAATGAAATAGCCATTATTTATTTGGTCAATTCTGTAAGCTAGATATTGTCCCCTAGACAATAAACTCAAGAAACCGAGGTAAGTCCCTTTGTTGAACATTCCTTTTAGTTAGCAGCAACTTCAGTTAGAAGGATGTAAGTTTTTCATTACAAATCTCATCTTGCTTGGATTAATTAGCTAAGTTTATATTAGCTTTACTTTTTTTTTTACTTAAGCTATAACCATTATTTCTTTGGGGGGTTATTTCACTTAATTATTAGAGAATAAATTGACAAAAACTAGAGAAGTATATTGTTCTCACTAGCTTGTTTTCAGTAACCCAAATTAATTCAAGGAATTGCATGAAATTCCATATAGTTTTCTCAGTGAGCTTTTTACTGATATGTAATACCAGGCTCTCTGTAGAGCCAAACCCAGTGCTTTTCCTTCTCAAGTTGCATTAGTTCAACTGCTAAACATGAAATAAGTAGCAGTGAGAAGTCTGAGCACTACTTATGCTAAAAAGACACCTCTGAGATCTATATGCAGCAACAGCAGGACTACTGCATCCATGCCCACCCTCACCTGCAAGCCAAGTAACTTACCGCAACCCATCCCCACCAGCAGTTACTACCCTCCAGGTATGCCAATTACACAAGTGAATCATCGATACATTGGAGATCAATTCCTAACTCAATCAAAAGCAAGTAATAGTTCATATAAATTGTTTGTAAATCAGCCTGTCTTGTCTAGGACAGGTTTGTGTGGGAGGAAAAAAAAAAAAAAAAAAAAAAAAAAATATCACACAGTTTGTTCAGCTGCCAGATCTAAGCCATCACTGGGCTTTCCTGAAGATGGGGGATGATAACCAGTCAGCACGTGACGGTAGGCATGTTCAGTCAACACTAGACCTGTATCTACAGCCATAAACTGTCTCAAGTGTTGCAGAACTCTCATGCTCTCATCTTACATGATGAATTTTTACCTTCTGATTTTAAAAGATTTTAATAAATGGCATGTTCAATGCTACATTGCATGCATCTGAAATTCACTCCTAGAAGAGTTTTGTACATCAAAAGAAGCATTCAAGAAAGAAATTTTCCTAACTGCTCCAAGTCAACCTGGTTTTATCTACATAACTGGGAAATCACTGATCTCATTAAATTTACTTCAAGTATTAAATATTGGCTTAACTGTTCCCTACTATAATTAAAAGTGGTAATTCACTTCAGTGGGATCAGAATTCAGATATTTAATGTTTTGAGTGATCCCAAACTTACTTTCTCATTTCATATATAATTATGTCTGGATTATATCCTCTAGCAGCATCCAGTATCAGCATCATTTTCAATACTTGGGGCTTTTTCGCCCCTCTTCCATTAAACTAAACCACACTAATACTATTGACTGGCTGCAAGAAATGTTTATCCTTTGGTGCAAATGGAGAAACTGTCACAGGTAATTGTTAGGCTGACGTAAAACAGCTTGTTGAAATGTCAGCCTGGAACTACAGCAAATATGTCATGTGAAGGATTACTTAAAATTTACTTCAATGAACAATGTTTAATGATGGTTTATACAGTTTTATAAAAGCACCTTAACACCTTTCTGATCTAAAACAGAACACTTAAGTATTACAAACCAACAGCAGACCACCCAATACCTTTGCCTGGAAGCCTCAGCAATCCTGTCTTTGGAGTACAGTGTACATATTCTTAATACTATGAACATTTTAATTGCATTTAGATTATTATCTCACACTCGAGCAAAAACCTATGGCATTAATTAAGTAGTAAAATAATGCGGTAGTTAAATATTAAGTAAACAGCTATTTTTGTGTATACCTGCAAAGGAATGCAAGGCATTCTTGTAATTAATCAATCAGTGTTTAATAAACATTTACATACAAAGAAAAATTAGGAATAAAAGCCCAAAGGTTACCATAGATGAAACCAGTCGGGCTCTCTAAGCACAGCATTCTACTGCATGTTATAACCATGTGCTCTTCAGAGCCCCAAACCTGCATTTCCAGGCGGTGGAAAAGCACATGCCGACGTCAACCTGGGGTCACTCCAATGATCCCAAAGAATTCTGATGCATTATACTTAAGCTGCAGAGCTGAATGGTAAATTCAAGAAAAAGAGACACTAAAATTCATCTCCATAGTTCATTCACATACCAAAACACAGTAACAGCAAAGATGACCAATTTTTCTTTCAGTTAGACCTGATACAGCAACAAACTCTTGGGTTTTGTATTACTAATCCAGATCCACCGTGAAAATAGGAGATATAGAAAAACCCACTGGCCATTTTGAAGAAAAGACACATACTCACAGCTGACGATAACTGAAGTTGTCAGAATTTCCCAAGAAGTTTACCACATTAGCTTCTCACTCTCTTTCTTTATAGAACAATGTGATCGTCTTGCCACCCTGACTTACCGCAAGTGGCACTCTGCTCTGTAGCGAGGCCAACCTAGTTCACAAGGTGGTGGTATAAATGCCTGAGCACCTGTTTCACCTGCAGTCCTTGACTCAAGACAACGACAATTATTGCCAGCCATTTCTTTGAGAGGTGTGGATTTGTCAAGCAATGGCCTGCTGCCTAGAGCTGTGGATCACTTTCTATTAGGTGAAGCAACTAGCTGCCCTCCCAGTAACCGGTAGCTCTCCATGGTCCTTCAGTCTTTTCAATCACTTCATTTATTATACACAGGTTCATGCATTTTTGTTAATCAGTCCTGGTAATCTGGACACCTGGCTCTGCCTCTAGTGTATAAACAGGTTTCACGCCTAAATCATGTTTCAATTACTTCCCTTAAACTGTAATAGCACAGATGAAGAAAAACAAGTCCCAGGAGTAAGACTCGCTTCAGTTCTTGACCTCTCAAACTTTGTTCGTATCAGATTAAGCCTCTGATTCTCAGAAAACTACGTACATGCCAACTGTTCAGTCTGATAGTTTTCCTGTCAGGCTATCAATAACTTGGGGATGAATTAGAGCTTTAAGTACCCCGCAGCCTAGTAGCATGCCTATTTGCAAAGACTAGGGCAACTACAGAATTAGGCAGCAAGTGATGCTTTAAGTGGGTCACTCATGTAAGTAACAGTCCGGGCAAGAGCCTTCTGAAGTCTAACATACAGAGTTCCTATTAAAAAAAAAAAATAAAAATTAAAATCAACAGAAGTCAAATATTCCACATTTATACCAAACAGAGCATGGAAAATGGCATGCACACAGATCTTCAAGCCAGACTGCAAGCTAGTATTGAACTTACATCAAGTATCCCATATAAAATGTAAGGTAGCTTATCCCTCTATCTCTAAAGTCTATGCTACACCTTTTTGGTAAGGCAAGAGCAAGCACCAAGGCAGTAACTGTAAAGTTTCAGTTGTGCACCTATAGACACAGTATCGGCAAAAGTATTTTCTCTACTGAATGAATTAGAATAGCAAAACCCAAAACATGGTTTAAAGTGGAATTACATACAGAAACTGCATTACTACAGAATTTGATTTTAAAACAGTCTCATTATCTGAAAATCTTCTTCATGTGAAAGAGAAGACAGACAAACCAGACATGGCTTCAACTTCCAGCTCTGCCAGAGACTCCCTATGCGAGCTTAAGCAAAACATAAATGTTTTGCTGTTCTCCATTTCAGAAACCAGGAGCAGCCAATACCTCTTTTCTCCCTCTCTTGTCCTCTGCCTTTTTTGTTTACACTGTGGTACTGAGAAGACACACAGACATGACTTAGTCAAAACACAGTTACTCTTATTCATTTCAACAGGAGTTCCTCACTCAACTGGTCACTCAGTTACCTTCCTCTCCTTAGTGTCTACAAAGAAAATTAAGCCAAAGTTTAAAGAAAAGCTTTTTCACTTATACTAGGAAGCAAATTTCTGTTCTGCAAGGCAGAAATGCCTAGTGTGGTATTTTCCAGAAAAGTTTTTAAAACCCTAAATTACCACTATTTGAAGTGATGATTCTGATCACTGCCAAGTCATGATGTCTTACAACAAATACACCTTCCATTTTTGTCTCTCATTGATTTCAATATTACATTAATCTTATACTACTCAATATTTATCAGTTGTTTCTCATACAAGAGAAAAACAGAGAAAGACTACTTGGCAGCAACACCCTAAATGACAAAAACAAAAGGTATGGAAAACACAGTCCAGTAATCAAGGAGTGATATTTGCTGTATTATACAGCTAATCATAGCAATTCAAACACAATACACTAATATCCTTTTTATGGTACTCTAGTTTTCCAGTGAGTGCATTTAGGATTATGAAGTGCTGCTTGCTTTGACAGTGAGGGACAATGCTCCAGTTATGGGGGGGATCCATGCTGTACAAGTTAAAACAAGATGATTTCTACCTTTCATTTCTCATCTACCCTACAATTCTGCTTTTGATACTGCATTTAAACATAAAAGTTCAGGATCTATGTTTATAACTTGCAAAAAACCTTTCAACTTTTCAGCCATAGTGCAACTTGCGATTCTCTTGCTTTAATACGAAAAATGTAAAATTCAAAAGACTGAGACAAAGTCATTATGAGGTAACACTACAGTCAGACTACAACACAAATTTGAAAACCCAAGACCTAAAAGTACCTGTAATTCAATATGTAAAGGACCTAATTCAATACTCTGTTGAAATTAATTAGCAGTATTCCATCAACTTCTACAGAAAATAAGTAAATTAAGTGCTCATCCACTTACCAGAGTGGGTTTTCAAAAAAGCAAAGCAGGTTTTAGAGATAACATTCTGAGTCTTGGACTTTTTCTATAATTCATTGTTAAACAAAATAGAAAGTTCATGCCTTACTAGGTTTTATAAATACCTCTGCAGTTCCCTCCATTTTCCACATCAGTCACAATGGACTATAAATTATCAAATATTTAAAGTTATGACCACAATAGGCCATCACAGAATAAAAGGTGGCCTCCTGGCTACCTCTCCTCTCCCTGATAGCATTACTCTCACCGTACAGCTCTGAAGAGTTTTACAATGTTAGAGAAACACACAATTCTGAACTCCCTTGGTTCAGCTGCTTAGTTGCTGCTTGATAAACTAGCCAATTTTGATACCACTACAGTAATAATATACCATCCACTGTAATCTCTGGCTAGGGGAAAAAAAAAAAGAAAAAAGAAAAAAAGAGTAGCACTGTAAAGAAAGTATCTGTCTTTATAAACAGGGTTTGTAAAAACAAATTGGGAAATTACTCATGGGTCTACTGGGAAAGCCTTGTGATCTCGGGGTAGGGGAAAACAGAAAAAGCCTCTGAAACATCTTTCACATAGGGACATACCTAAAGTACATACTGCATTGGATTGTTTTAGTAAAAACAGTTACTCAAGAGTCATTTAGCCTGAAGTATTGGACATTACTGAATACAAATACACACCCGCTTCCCCTCTCTAAAATCTTTAATCGGACATGCCACTGAATTTAATTCAATTCTAAACTTTGAATATCTTCACTTAGTAGTCAGCTTACTAAAATCAATGCTAAGATTGTATGTTTCTCTTTGACAAACAGCAAAAATTCTTTTCTGAGCATACACCTTGTTAAATTTTCAAAGTTTATAGAAGTTTTTTTCCATGGATCAAAATTATTTAAGATCAGTTACCCTTGTAAGCAGTACACCTTACTCATCCACATTTAGAGGAACCAGCCAAAATACTCACAAAACTACCCTAAGGTTTAGGCACAGAGTTATAATCCTGAGCAAGCCATGTTTGTGAATATCTTATTATTTTGTCCTCATCACTTTGAAGAAACAGTGTTTGCTCATCATTAAAAAAAAAAAGGTATGCTTTAAGCTGGCAACAAGTTGACAAATGTCTCTTCCTAGCATTCCCTGAAGTTAACATTTGTAAAACCACCTTGTAGGGCAAACAGGTCAATTATTGACTGTGCTTTTTAGAGATAAAGTTATATATTCATTTCTGCTAAGAAGCTGAAAACTTGGACATACTAAAGACTACAAATTCCCAGGACCTGTCTCTTTCTAAACACCAGCCAAAGTGTGCATGTGGGGAAAAAAATAAAATAGTTACAAATGTAAGGTACTGTTAAAAGATGCAAAAGAAATTTCTTTTTCAGACTGGGCAGGAAGTGAATATGAGAAACAAGTATATAAAATTGTTCCCCTTTTCACTAAAAACCTGCAAATCCATAATCAACATCAAAATGGTTCTAGCATTCCATCAGCACTATTTATACATGAATCTAAGAATGTTTATTTTCTCAGATTTTCACTGCAAAGGAAATTCATTCTGGCTTTTCTTAAGATTTGCAGTTTTAGATCTCTAGCACACATTAACAGTTAACTAATTTACAGCACTTACCGACACCTTCCAAAGAAGCATGTGGCTAGGCAATATAAGCTTTAACTTGATTAACATTACAAGAACTTTCTGTTCTCAAACCATCTTTGGAAAAATCCGTACGCTCAACAATTTTGGTGCTCAGTCACATAAAATTGCTCTTTGAAGTTATAAGTAAGATACCAGACAATTGTGTACTGGTGGGGGGAGCAAGAAAAAAATAGCAGCTAAACACAACATATACATAGTAACTCCCTGCAATGGTTTGGCAGACCAGTTTATCCCAATTCACAGAAAACATTTAAAATGGATTTAGAATAGCCACTGCACTTGTTTTCAAGTAACGCTGAACATCAAAGAGGAAGACAAACTGTAGTAATGAGTTTGCATTTTTATATATGCCTTTCAGGCATGGTCATACATTATTTTGTCAGCAGCAGTTGAAGGAGTCAATAGTTGTACTCTCCCTTCTAATTTACTGCCGCCCTCATCATGACTCGCTGTTCACTCCCACAGTCTTACAACAGATTACTTGCTTCCACCCAGTACTAAGAATGCATTTATTTTAAAGGGCCAAGGAAAGACCAAGGATCTGTTATCTGTTTCACAGATGAAGTTCAGCAAACAGCCACGGAAGCGTCTCAACCATGGAGATACCAATCGCTGGCAATAAACTAGAAACAACATATTAAAGCATGCAGCTTCAAACTAGATCACCTGTTGACAAAATAAAATGTAACTCTACAGCCTTAACCTTTAGAGAGCCTTGTGTACCTTAACATCTACTAAAAGACTGCATTAAATTTAATTTGTAAGTAGTTTCCCTTCTCAACAGTAAAGCTTAACATCCTCTAGTTTAACATATGTATCATAGGATGTTAAAAATATCTGAACGGCATCTATGATTTCAGAGTAGCAGGAGAAGTAGTTAAGACAAGTTTCCGCTTATTCAACTGCACTTTCAGGAATAACAATTCCAAATTTGAAGCCAATACCAGCACCTATCCTGCACGGATTTTGGAACCCTGAAAAATCAGTATGAGCAGGAATAGCTCTCTAAAGATGCAAAAATGATACCTACTGAGGCAGGACAGAAATAAGCATAATAAGACTGCACTGCCAGGCCTGTTCCTAGTCTACTGGGTAATGTTTGTCATTGAGCAATATTACTTTGACTTGATTAGCCTAAAGATAACAGCTTCTGCTTTGAACTGTGTACCCTTATTTGTTTATGTAACCCTTGAACTGCTACCCGAACCATTCTTGGGGATGGTTCATGTAGAATGTATTCATGTCCTTTTGAGGACTGGTCTTCTGTGAACTAATTAAAGAATAAATGCAAATATTATTTAAGTACATAATAAATAGAATGACATGTAAGAGAGAAGAAAACATTAAAGCATCTTTGAAACAAAATATTTTAAGTGTTACTGACCAGAGTTCAGAAGATGTACCAGAGAATTATCTGTGGTAGAATCATTAGAGTAGGGAACAGTGGGTTGAGAATACAAAGCTAGGATAGATAACCACAATCTTACCTTCTTGGAGAAAATGGAAAACTGCATGACTAAAAATCTCCTTTTGTAAAAAAATAAATAGATTTATCAATAACTTATCAAGAATAACTGAATAAATGTATTTTTGGTGGGTTGTTTTGTTTTGGGGGGTGTGTGACAGAAAAATACTAAGTGGTACATAAAAAGTACAAATTCTGCTTCAAATAAGTGAATACAAATGTACAACTCCTTAGCACTATAACAAAATCCACTGAACTAACAGAATTGGTGAAAAGCATGAATTCAACCAGCTTCTGATAAACAGGAATTCTGCTGTTCATACATCCTTTACATGGAAAGGTAAAGTACCATTAAGGTCCTCCTGAAATGAATGAATCCACACTTAAATACAGAACTCAGGCTAGTCATGGACTTCTCTAAAAGGTTCAGCATCAGGAAATGCCTATTTTAATTACCCTCCTAAAGACTCTGGAATTCAGCCAGTGGACAAAACTGTTCAGTAAAAAGCTTACTTCATAAGTATATAAAGTATTTTAACAGCTGAATCTTTATCTTTCTTTGACAATCTTCCTGTTTTCCTCCATTTCACTTCCTTTCTCCTCTGGAGGATGCGGTATCATTGTTTGATGAGCCTCCACTATTACCAGCCTTTCCTTGATAACAATTAAGAGGAGTGTCAGAAGCTTTTCTTGGCTGAGATTAGTCTGGATTTACCATCAGCTTTTATGGTGTTAGAAGGAAGAATGGGTCTGATCAGTACTGAACATTTTAAAAGAAACTCTTGTACTTCAAGAGCCTCTCTTGCTAAAATGTATTTAATATTTTAAAAAGGTGAAATAACTAGTAATCAGATTACAAGACATTAGTAGAGGTGTTAAATATTCCTATTCATAGCAAGCAGACAAAGCATACACTGTCCTTGCCTTGTTCTTTACTTAAGAACATGTTAAAGAAGGTAATCTCACACTCATGCTATAAGTTCGTGTTATACAGTTGATTTCTCAGTACTTTAGAAGGTGCATTGGACCTTCAGGTTCATTCCTACTGTTACTGTACTCCTAATTCTCCTCCTGTTTTGAACAGCAACATTTAGATAACCTATACTCGATTTATCTACATTAATGCATAGGCTATATTCAGTTATTTGGAAAGGTTGGGTTTTCTTCATGTTGTTGTGATCTTCATTGCATTATTAGTTACTGGACCAGGCTCCCCAGGCAAGTGGTCATAGCTCCAAACCTGTCAGAGTTCAAGGAGTATCTGGACAATGCTCTTAGACATATGGTTTAGTTTTCGGCAGTTCTGCAAGAAGCAGGGAGTTGGACTTGATGATACTTACGGGTCCCTTCCAACTTGAGATATTCTACAATTCTACGATTACTTTACAGTTACAAAGAAGGCTAAATCCATGCAGATGATCATTAAGCAGGAGAAAAAAAAAAACCCAAACACATACAGAAAAGGGTACAACACATTAACATAAGCAGTGTCAGGAAAATACTACTGGCAATGTCTTTAAACCATGTCTGTTCAAGAAGAATGCTCAAAAAAAAAAAAAAAAGGAAGCAACTTCTAAGTAAAGGAATGAACAGTAACACTATAGAATGAACTGTTTCCATGCATGATCATTAGGGGAAGAAATCACCCCAAAAAAACCCCAATTGTATTATATCAATTACTGATTTCCAGTCACAAATAAGTTCTTTTAAAGTACCCAAGCTTTTTTTGTAATTCAAAATTACAGACTACAATATACTGTAACACAAGATTATCTTTATTTCAAAATTGTACAAAGTATAAACAGAAAATATAATTACACTGCAGTAAACCCTGCCCTTTAACTATTTGAATACTTAAACAATGATACTGCCATCAAAATATGCCTTTATTATTTCTCATCAAGAAATTTTATCTTATTGAGCGATACATCATGAAATCAATTGTTGTACATCTAGGAAATTTACCAATAGAGCTCTCTTCCACTGGGGTGTACACTTTGATTTGTCTCATGTGAGTGTCTCTTCCATTTTGGTGATTCGCTAGAACAGCAATCTGAATCATAAATGTGCGAATAGGCTTCTTATGAGTATCTGTTAAAGGAACATGAATCCAGCCGCTTGGTTCCACTAATTCAAGTTGCTGCCAAAAACAAGACAAAAAAGCAAAACATTCAGAAATTGTTAACATACTTAATATAAATGATCAGATATTAAATCTGTTTTATAGAGCAGAGTCTTCCAAATCAGATTTTAGTTACTTTTTTAAATGAATTTGATATAGTACAGTGGAGTAATCATAGCTAATTTACTGCTGGTGTAATTGGATGCAAGTTGGTTCAGCTGGCTACAGTTCTGTTTGCTTTTGCCTTTCAGAATCTACCCTTTTTTGTACCTTAACATAAAAATCAATATAAAAGGTACAGACTTGAGTATAAATCCAAGTCAACACAGCACTACTTGGAGCTTGTTACTGAAGTACACTGCTCAAAGATGACAAAAATATGCATCTTAAGTTGTTTTATCTAGGCAGTCTGAACCAATATGCTAGAATGACTTACGCAGGAAACCAAATCCACACAAAATCTGGTTTGCAGAAATTCCTTACATTATTAGGGTGAGGAAAAGGAAGGTGACAGAGGAAAACATACAGGATAACTCGGACTTCATCTCATCCGTGTGTCAAAACAGAAGGCTGGCCAATTAGTAATTGCTGCACAGCCATTTATCACATTCTAAGGTCCATTTTGATTTGGCTTTTATACAACAAACCAAGTGTGGTTTTTTTTATTTTAATCCTACAGAAACTAATGTCAAAGCATTGGAAAAGAATTGTGTTTTGTTAACTCTAAACCACATCACTGACATCAGCAAGCTGAAATCAAGCTAGATGTTATGCAGAAGTGTGGTAACAGCTTTGTTTAAAGCTTGTTGCCCAACTTCAAAGCACAGTTCAAAACACATATGGAAGAGTACACAAGTAAGCAGGAGTCTTGAGGGGGAAAAAGCCAACCCCAAACCCAAAACAGTTGTCCACAAGCAAGTGGATTTCACACAGCTAAGCAAGTAAGACTGCTGTTCTTAGCAGTCAAGTCCCTCTAAGAAAGTTCTATGCTACAAGCAGCTCAAAATGCCCATCTTTCTCCTGAAAATACTGCATGACAAACATCCTGTCAAATGCCTTGCCTTTGCTGAAGCTTTCAAAACACCATCTGAGATCTACTGTTTCTGAGGCAGCAAACACCCTGAGGGAATGACCCAAGAAACAAGTTTAAAGTAAGTTTGATGACTACTTTAAGAGATCAAAAAACTCTCTCACACCTCCACCTTAAAAAAAAAAGGAAAGAAAAAACCCACCACAACCCAAAACTCTCCACTGCTGCAGACTGACCAACAAATAATTTCCAAAGCATTAAATTCACTAAACCTTAGCAGCAAATTTTTCACTCCAGAAGATACGGACTTCCACAAATGCACATTGACTTACTTGTTGTAGCCCTGTGCCTTTCAAAAATCTTTTTTTTGCATAGGAAGCATCAGGTAACAGTTGGTTTTATGAAGCGATTAAACTCATGTACTGTTGAAGAGGCTTTGTAATGGGGAAATTTATCATGGAGACGTAGTAGTCAACGGTTTGATTAAGTATGCTTTCCATCTCCACAGTGAACAGAAAGGATGAGGATCCCAGTAATATCATATTCAACTAGTACTAAGGTAGAGAGGCTATTTTAGAAGATAATTAAAAGGTTATTGCTAACTAAACTTGAATTTTAGTATTATTCTCACTCTCACCATTTACAAATTTTGACTGCTGATTCAAAGTGGAAAATTCAAGTTCCCAAGGGATTTTTATGCTTGGATCAGTATGAAATTGATTAGTTAATACAGTAAAAGAAAAAATTAGCACTTTCTGTAAGTTGAAATCATTGGTTTCAGACAGATCCAATATAGTTCAGGTTGGCATGCTTTATTGGGAAAGAAATTGCAAAGACTGAAATAATGACTCCACCTCCAGAAACAACGGATTGGCAAAACGGGAGTATTTGTACAAAAGCAAGTTGGATGCTTACTAAGTTCACAGAGAAAATCACATATTTTATCTCAAAAGAATTATTAGGGTCATGAAGGTAAGCATTGGAAAGTTAAAAGTTGCAAAGGTTATTTTACTAATGTAGTAATATAGTTGTATCTTATTAGATAAACTTTTGATTACACGTTTCCCAATGCTTTGTTTCACCCCTGATCAATGGGAGGTGGTCATATGCTTTATTTATGGCATGTTATTTTTCAGTTCTGCTACAAAGGCCACCAATTGCTTCATGAGCCTTTCTACAGAAGGGACAAGTAATTTCTACATCTGTAAAACAAAGTTTCACATTAAATAAGCCATTAGGTTAATTAGATTAAAATATTCCCTAGTTCCAGATGTCAAATTTCACATAGTTTAAACCTGATTTTTAGTAACATACAGTATTTTACATGAGGCTTGGCTCCCACTGAGTTCACTTGCAGTTACAAGTGTCTGCATTTCTGGAAGTTGTAAGTGTTCTCAAACCAGCTACCAGAAGACACAGTCTGAGCAGCCACTTCAGAACAGTTATTTGAGCGCATCATGTAACAATACCACGACTAAGCACAGATTGCACACAATTCATCAAGCAGCATTCAATTGCCTGAGCCACAAAGCCTTCATTTTTATTCCTGAAATCTCTGCTTCACTTCACAAGTTCAAACTTCTGTAACATATGAATACACAACCTTCACCGTAGAAATCTATCCTGATTTGTCCTCAGAACAGACCCCTTTCCCCGTTGCAATTAAGTAGGTGCTACTTGGACAAAGCATGCAACACTTGTAAATAAGTTGGAAGCTGTACTACAATGTATTAAAGCGCAAGAGGTCTAAGTTAGACTTAAGTGTTTAAAAAAAGTGAGCTCTATTTTTGCCCTCTAAAGAACAGTGTACTGTGACATTTGAGTTTAACTTTTTAAATTGATGCCTACCTAGTTCAGTAAAATGATTAAAACCTTGAGACCCACTCAACGACTGAAGTTTAAATATAACAAACCCCAATAATTATTATCTGAACATCCTCTAGAAAAGGAAGTAATATTTTGCCAGTATGACACACATTTTCTGCGACCAAAGGAGTAGTACAAATCAGACACACACACACACACACACATACTCTCCTAAATTCTTCTTCTCCGCATCTGTCATGTTCTTTTAGATGAATGAGACAGTTTCCTTTTCCAGAGGACCCAAGTCCTTCAGCAGGGATGAACAGGCCATGGGAATAGGCGGTGGTGATACATGACAAAGTGCTGTCCACTCTTAGTTCAATGTCAGCACCCGGATCCAGCCATTACAATTCCTAGCAGAAGTAGGATGAAATATGCAGCTCTACACTGCCTGGAGCACTCCCAGCGTGAACAGAATCTAAAGGAAACTTACTGTGAAGTTTTAAGAAATTCCTATTAAGCCCATGAAAATGGCAACCTTTCAAAGCCTTGTAAACCGGCCTGGAAATTTGGGTGGATTTTTACAGGGAGGCAAAAGGCATATCCTCAACACAAAGGCTGAACTATTGCCAAATTTCAAATCCTTGCTTCAGAGCTTGGGGGCACTGGAGCATCAAAGGAAGACACCAGAATATTCTCACACAAGCAAAATAACATACTCTTCACTAGCCTTATTCTTGGAACAGAACTGCTTTGGCTGAAACTTTAAAAAAAATTCAACCCAAAGCAGACATCTGGCATGGAAAAATCCTTATGAACTGAACTTTGGCAAAAGCTATAAAGTAATTAAGAGTTAAGCCTTAAAAAGGAAAGGGTCATGCAACCTTAAATACAGGTGGCACTAGCATCTCTACCTACAGTAAATACTATACTTTAAATCGATTTCAGTTGACTTTGCTGTCAACCCTGTTCTTCAAAACCACTAGCCACTCTATAGACATACATATATGTTTCACCCCAACTCTACAGCATAAGGCCATTATGAGAAAACGCCAGATTGTTTCCTCCTATGTAGGTCATTAAGAATCAGTCACAATTAACTGGCTTCCAGGAAAGTTTTAAAAATCAGCTGTATTATTAATTACCCGAGTGAAACTAGACATTGGAAGTTCTACTGTTATGTGTTTGCCCAGCAAAGGTTAAAAAAAATGGAAACAAAGGAAAGAATCGATACAAGTTCAACATTAGTAACTCAGGACAGTTCCTGCAGCTGTAGACTAATCTTACATACAACATACTAAAAGCCAGGGTTGTGGAGGGGATGGACTTCTTTTGTGTGTTTTTTTTGTGGGGTTTTTCTGGGGAGGAGGAAGGGGGGTGTGTGTTTGGGGGGTTTTTTTGTTTGTTTTTCTTCCATACTATAGATTTTGTGAAAAGTGGTAAACAACAAAAGCATGAAAGTCAAAATAAAGGAACAAAGGGATAAAAATTGAAGTGGAAAAATCACTCACCTGTCCTTTGCTGCTGCAATACACTCTTATCTATCTCTTCTCCTGCTTTGTCTCCATCGCTTTCTTACTTTTCCTGTCCTTTGTGTGCTACAGCTTTACCTATGGACATATACTCCCACTCCAGTAATCCGTGTTATTTCGAAAGCCAAAGCACAAATAATATTCTCAATGGAAATCTCTTCCCAGGCCAGTTTAATAGCCCTGTTTCTTCACTTTATTGTACATTCCAGAGGTTCTACAGAATTCCATACACATTTGGCAAAGCTACTGTTGCAACTAATGGGTGTTCTACCATAGTAGATGCAAACCACACAAAATATGTATCAAACAAAAAAATAATCAAGGCCAAAGCAACTTGACGCTACAGCTCAGAAAGATGACTGAACACAAGACCAGAGATTTTACAAGGAAGCTTGTTCTATACTGCTATTGCTGGCCTCCTTACAGGGTAGGCAGGAAATTATTTATCCAAAAGAAGGCTTGTCTATTGTACTCAATCCTATTTAAATCGAATATTGACCTCTTTTCCATACCCAGTGATATTCTGCTTAAATTCTGTGAAGTCTTCAATGCAGCATGTAACAAACTGCTACTTCTACTAGGCTTAGAAACCCAGCCCAAGTGGTTTGCTATATTTACAGGAAGCTAACATCCTCAGAAAAATACATGATTTTTGTTGCCCTATGAAGATATCTCTTGTGAAGATACAGAAAGGAAAAGAACTTGCTATAAGTAGTTTCATATTCAGGGTCACTTTACAAACACATCCCAGAGCATAAGCTAGACAGGGCTCCCAGATTTCAGAGGATTAAGTTTTTCTGTGCATGTTTAAGAAAAATCAGCCTGTTTTCTTCCCTGGAGGGAAAAAAAAAAAAATCTCTTCTGAACACACATACTGACAGAAAACTGAGAATTACTGCTGCCGTCACAGCTTCAGCATGATACATGATTCTGGGATATTGGTACCTCATCACATTTCCATTTAATCATGTGTACCACTAGATCTAAATGGCAACAAATATTTCTAGCGGCTGCCTCTAAAACAGGCTGCGAAACCTAACAGTGCTTGATATTGCTCCTACTCTTCTCATAAAACTGTTAAAGCTGCTGCTTTTTATTTTAGTGACTTAGCCACCTTTGAAATGAAGAGGAGTGGCTAGACTCTTCTTCACAAATACAATTTTCCTTTTCTATGTGCTTAACTATTTCTTACCATAAAGTCATATTAAAAAAGCCTAAACTTTTCAGAGGAGAGGTTCTCAACAAATAAAGCATTATTCCAACCAGAAGAGGATTATAAAACTAAGTTCCAGAGAAAATAAATGCTATCTTCAGAAATGAAATATTTATCAATATAGAGATTTTCTCCGAGTTGAGAGATCAAATATGGGAAAGGCTTTTCCCTGTTTAGCCATTGTTTCATTACAGCTATCCAAATATGTTTCCACGACTGGGAAGGAGAAAGAAGGCTGGCTAAATTTCCAAAATTCTCTTTCTGTACCTGACATACCCTACCATATAGCTACCAGGATTCAGAATCAGTAGACCTCTGCATAATTCCAAGTATTGGAACTGTCAACACATGAAGTAGCAGAGCTTGGGTTTCAGCCATCACTTCACTTAGGAAGTAAGAGAACCAGTTAATAGCAGTGATGCACCAGTTCCAGCAGAAAAATGAAGCATGTCCAAAAGAAACTTTGCAAGTTCCAAGTGAGTCAAAGGAGGGACACCACATTAGCAGCTCAACAAGAAACACAGAAACACGCTCAAAGGACCCACTGTGAAAAGCACACTTCTTTACTCTAACGAAGCAACGACCACCTAAGGAGGTGGCTCTGTGGTCTTAATCAATCACCTACTTAAATGGTCAAGAAATCTAACTTCAGTCCATTAGGTAAGAGAAGTTTTCCATTCTTCCAAATAGCAGTTAATGAAGAGTCTAGAGGAACATAGTCCACCCCTCAGGAAGATTCAACTATGGATTTGGGCAGACAGGAGACTTGTTGCAGAATAAGCTGTATTAGGCAGTGAAATTTGCAACTATTAAGAATTCCTATCATATATAAGCTTTATGTTCAAATGAGCTGAAAGTAGTAACTTTTTGAAAGACTGGGAAGGTTTACAAAGAGAAAGGTCAAAAAGAATCCTTGCAAAAAGTTTTATATAATCTCATTCAGACTACTGTGCTCTAGATTAAAAGTAGTAAAAATTAACCAGTGTCCACCTGTTAGAAAGTTGTATCCGATTAAAATAAAGACAACTGAACATACAAGCCAAGCTAGAAAGAGTAAGTAAGGTTTCCTGATATAGATTACCAAAATAAGTATTTGTCAACAGAATATGTATCTGAGGCTAGAAGCAGCATAGACATCAATTAGACCAGAGACTCTGGAAACACTAGAGAAGTGCTCAATCAGCTCAACAAAAGAGGGGAACACTATGACAATGACAAAATATATTAGGCCAAATTTTTACAAATGCGCTAAATTTTACTTCATTTTGCACAGATCAGTTTTAACCATATCTTGCCGAGTTTCTCTCGGAATCATTTGTACCTGTATAAATCAAATACATCAAGTGTGCCAATTCAGTTTATGCAATTAAGCTGTTTGCAAGTGACAGTGTATATATGTCCAGAATCACCCATATAGCTTGTCTTCATTTCACTCATTTCTGAGCTGTTGAATGAACTAGCAGGAAGTCTCACAAAAATTAAATATTCCTTAGAAAGTGCTCTGTAAAGCAAGGCTTCTGCTTTATTATGACAAGCAAAAGCAGTCACCATCACCTTGATAACCTTTCACTGTGAACTCCTGGTAAAAGGCAGACATTTAAAAACTGGACTTAGAGCCTTTGATAGGGAAGGAATCTGCTAAGACAGTATGTTATCCCGCTGTGAGGATCTCATCCTTTGAAGTATGATCAGCAACGTTTTAAATACACTTTACAAGTTGTGGAAGAGCAACAGACTGAGGTGCAAAAAGGATCCAAACCACAGAAAATTTATTTTTGTAAAACAACCAATACATCATAAATAGCATAAAACCATTAAATTGGAGGCTTGTGTAATGCTTGGGACTAAAAACACAATGTTTCTGCATCACTGGAAACTTGCAAGTAGTTTTCACATAAGACCTGCAATGGATGGATGGAGATCTGCAGCCACATTACTGACACAATGCAAAAAAAGCTATCGACAAACTGTCTGAAGTCTGATCAGAGATTTATTCAAACTACATCCTGCCCCCAGCTCATTGCTATAGTTACCAACATAAGCATCAGTATGAGTTTGCCATGGCTATCTAACAGGAACTGTGATACAGAATTGCCAGTGGGCATTACCTCAGGGACACAAAAATACATTTGAAGAACTGGAATTCATCAAAACAGCATCATATCTAACTCCTATACTGCCTAGTGGTTACCTACATAAAAAGAAAAAAACCAAACAATCTCATTCTATTCTCATTTCCTTATGATTTAACACCTAAATTACTATGGTTTCTTAGAACAATGTAGTTTAGCTGCTATGATTGAACCTGCCACACCTCCAAGAATCGCAGTTACTGCAAGTAAATAGCTACTCTACAAGAATGCATTGAAAAGTTCCCAGTGTTGGTAACCAGCAAGCCATATCCTCCTTGCATGGTGGGCCAAGGATTAGCATCTATAATGCTTAAATAGAGATTCTTATAGTGCCTTTCCAAATTTAGTGTTTGGATTACACATGCAGCACAACACATGTTGGAAAATGTCAGTGGGTAATATCACATTGCTACCCTGTAGATCACAGAAACAGGTATGTTTCTGAAGTAAGCAGATGATGTCAATTGAGCTATGACAGAAGTGATTCACCAGCCAATTTATGAAATTGCTTGACTAGTCCATTTTGATATTCTTTAGAATCATGTGTCCTGATTAGAATTTCCCCATACAGTAAAAAAGCAAGAAACCATTTGATTTGATTCTGCTGAAAAACCAATGCAATCTCTTCCCAGCTGTTCTCCATTGATTCAGACAGAATTTCAACGCTACGATAGGAATAAACCTAGGAAGAACACAGCACTGAAGTTTAATCCATGAAATGTTAAACAGGGAAAGTGAGGTTTCACATCATTATTGCCTTCCTAGTTTGTCTCCGAAATCAGAGGAGAAACATGTAAGAGGACAACAATTAAATCTTAGATGTGATAGGAGTCTCTGGTGAGTACGTACGCAGATAAAACTATTGTCAAATGGGTGAAAATGGGATACAATTGCACATGCTGTGTAACACCAAAAATTTTATGGCATGCACTTGCAGGAAAAACAGCTGTTTCAAAAGTATCAAGTGATAAAGAATCGTAAGTACTGATGTCTGCAAAAGGGTCAAGGCTGTACTGAACTGCCTGTATAAATAACTTCTGACAGATGAAATCACTTCAGTGGAAATTCCACAGGCTGATAAAGAGATGGTCTGGACACGTCTGGAGGGGGCCCTGTCCGTGGTACTTAAGCAACCACCACCCTGCCCATCACACTCGCACTGCTGTATCTGCTCACAGTACCTGACAGTAACACTTGTACAGTCAGGTACACGCAGCCTGAGACACAAATAAATAGCCTGCCAAATGGTCAATTACTGTGGATTTGTCAGCAAAAACTTTTTTAATTGTTATTTCAGAAAATACTGTCTGCTTAACTCTGGGTGGCAGAAAAAAAAAAAAAAGAGCAAGTGAAAGGAAAGAAGAAAAAAAAAAAAATAGACAACAGTCTTTGAATACTTCATCTTCCAGAATTTGGCTGAAAACAACTCTCCATTCTAGAAAACGTAACTACAGAAAACATCAGGAATTTGTCACAAACTGTTTGCTAGGAAAGTCTCCCTGGAAAGAAAGGAACTGTTTTCACATTTGTTGAGGCAGATATACTTATTTTTTTTTAATATGTTCTGTGATGGACTACGCATACTAAGCTCAAAATTAATTGAAAAAATATATGTCAAGATGCATATGATGTTTCAGAGAAGGCCAAACGTTAAATAGGCTTAGACAGTTTGCTCTCAAGTCCCACATCTTCAAAATCCTTTTTTTGTTGTTGAGCAAGGTCACTTGAACTTTCACATAATAGAGTTTATACTTGACACATCCATAAATTAAGTCTCATTAGAGAAGGACTGTCTGTTTCTGTATGAAGTGGCAGCCAACCTATCGACTGGAACTTAAGAAAAACACAAAAACTTTCTCCCTGTCCCTTTGAAAAGCTGCGTGATCAAATTAGCAAACAGTGACGACAGTTTTGTATGGAGTTTCACATGGGCATGTATGGAAAGAAAGTCTGAAACACTAAAGCAAATCTTCAACCCACAGCAGGAAGCAATCTATGTTTAGTTTGGTTTCAGCTAAAACAGATTTCATCTTAAGAGGAACCTGTTGCTTCAGAAGAAATCCCATCTCCAACTGAAATCAGTCATAACAGCTGTGAAATTCTGGATGTCTAATGAAAAATGGCTTTCAGAATTCATTTAAGGATCAGTGAAGAGCAGAGGAAGGGAAGGCAAACATATCCTAAAGCTCATTAGTATTCTCCTGCTGGGACCTACATCTCATTAACCAGCTGTCACAATAGACAGGAACGTCATACCTTTGATGGTGCACTGCTATTAAACTTTGAGAAGACTCCGGGTACCAAGGGAAATCCTTCAGACCTACAGGGACTTGGCTCCAATGTGAATCTCAGTTACTTCCCTTGAGCTTGGCAAATAGTATGCTGAAGCTGAAAAAGCAACAAAAAAAATTCTTGAGCTTATACTGTAGAGTGGTGGCCTGGCTGACAGTGACAAAAATAGGTAATGCCACCCAACACAAACTTTCTGCTTCAGTTTGCCTACTTCTGGTACCTAAGTTGTTTAAAGTCTAAGTTGCAGACATACTGGAACAGACTGCATCTGGACAGTCTCGTCTTGGAAATGAATGACAGAAAAGCCATTGTTTGCTGCAAGCCTTTAAACTTCCCAAAATTCCAGCATTCTGAAAGAGGGATGAAGGATATATTTATATTATTATTTACCCAAAACCACCCCACGGTACTATCCAACTAAAATTATCAGTAGCTCAGAGTATTGTAGATGCAGATGGGAGAAAGGAAACTGTACATTTAAACCCACAAAAAATTACTACAAAAACATAGAGCCAAGACTGCACATTTAGAAACTAGTACAAATCCCATTTAGTGAAATCAAACATTTTATACCTTTTTGGAAACACTTCAGATCATAAAAGCTTATCTTACTGCAAAGTTTTTTCATTTCACAGACAACTAAGGAGGAGGCCCCATATACACAAGATAACAGGTAAGTATCCTGCTAAGTAGGAGTCTGGCAGATGATGAGCAACTGATACAAGTCATTCTTGGCATGCTACGTGACAGTACAGAATAGAACCAGAAGACAGTAACAATTTTATGTTTAAAAGAAGATAAACTGTTGTAAAAATTGATCAAACTATTGCATAAACACGGAAAATGTGATTAACAGAACTGTTTCTTCAAAAACCCTTCCAGGAAGTTTTACCTGATCAGAAGACAGGAAAAACACAGGGAGACTGCTTTATAGAAAGGAAGTGTCAGACATTGCCACAAAAAAACCCCAACAATTCCCCAAGTTCATTCCAACAAATGGTACTATCTGTATTCGAACTTTCTAGTCACAACACAAAACAGTGACAGAAGTATCAAAAAACCCCTGTCTGGTTAAGCATATGGACTAAAATTTTCATAATAAAGGAAATGGGGTACAAAGTTCTCAAAAATTACTCAAGATAACACATTATTAGCCCATTAATTTAATTTCTTAGTCATGAATTTCAGTTCCCACCACCCCGCAACAGTACTGAAAAGCCCTAAGATTGCCCAATTCCTGTACTGAGATCTAAAAACTTTAGTCCCTCTTCAAAGCAGCAGCCATGCAAAATAAGGACATCTACAATTTCCAGGTGAGTCAGGCTGCTCTCAGGGAATATAGCAGCACTTCAACCATCTACTGAAGAGAGGCAGGGGAAACCAGGAAGCAGGATAGCAGCAATGAAAGAGCTATACAAAGAGAGCAGAAAACAGATTGAACAAGAGCAGTGGAACATGCTACAGCAAAGAAGTTTGAAAATATATTTTAAAACCCTCAAAGTTCAGGTGAGTTTACATTACAAATGGGACTGCTGACTAAAGAACAGGGCAAGGTGTTAATATTGGCAGCTGCCTTTTCATAAAAGGTAACAGAACACCACAGGATCCTACAAGAAAGGAGAGAATAAGCAGAATTTCCTGTATGCAAAGAAAAAAAGTGCTTAACAAGTAATGATAGTAGGATTTTCTTGTAAAGTGATGGCCTTATAAAAGGTAATCTTAAGATGACCTTGAGGCAAACAGAATTAAGACATCAGAAACAAGGAGACTGAACAGCCTAAATGAAGAGGTTCTATCAATTTTTCCAAACCAGAACTGCTGGGTACGAGCAGAAACAATATACATTGATTGTACAGATGCACTGCATTAATTTATTACAAATGACAGTTAAGTGACTGGAAAAACTACTGAGAAATAACTAATCTTACAAAGGTGCAGAGGTTTGCAAAATGGATGAAAACTGTACTTCTCATGTCTGCAGTTTCCATTTGTCCTAATGTTATGATGGCATGATATTATGTTTGTGTGAAATACTATGTTTTTGTGAAAGTGCAAAAATATCAGCTCATCATTTACCTTCAGAATTGTTCAGCCATATCCAGGAAATATGTCTAGACATAGCTACAGTTAAATTACACAAAGAAAGTGTTTGAAAAAATCAGATTATGCAATGAATATTAAAGATTTAAGTGTCTGAAAACAAGTCGCACCAAGTTAATCCCATATCCAAGCATGTTGATAACTTAGCAAAGATAGCCTAGTGATTACACTTCATGCCTTGCACTTTGCATCTCAGAGAATGCTTGAATGCTTCAGAAAATTACAATGGGAAATTAATAAATGCAAGAAAATGGGAATATCATGAGATTTTAGTAAGTCAACAGCAGTAGTAGCAGCCAGCTGCTAGCTCTCAAGCGGCCTTTATAGATGAGGGAAAGAAAGTACACCTAAAAGAAAAGCATTCCCCTCACTGAAAAAGGCTCTTACTACACATTAACAAGAACTAGATTTCTGATCTTCTACCAGAAGACGGGCCCACAAAACTGCATGGCTCCAATATTTTCTCTGTTACACAAGAATGTAGCTCCTGTGATTTTATTTGTTAGAAAAAAAGACTGCAATAAATTATACCCAAGTGCTACCAAATTAAAAAATCCTACTTCTTTTTTACCAGCAAGAGAATAAGTTGTTGTTTTGTAAGACACAAAAACCACTGGGGTTAAGTGAAAGCATCTCTCCTGGTTTCACAGGAATTACTTGTTTCTGAGCAAGCAGGGAATGAAAGGGGGTTGCCCCTCCTAAAATCAAGGAACATAAAGACCCTAAACCTATATAAATAATTAAAAATGCTGCAGAAGTACAGTATACTAAAAAACTTAAACATTTTTGCATTTGAATAAGGACTCTGTGGATGCAAATACTCAGTAAAGGCAAGTAGGGTGAAACCAGATAAACTGTAACATTACTCAAGTTCATTATAGCATGCCAGATTTCAATAAGCAAACGCAGAATAACATTTCACAGGATCGAGCGCAGATGTAATGCTCAACTCGAGGAATATTTACCCATTGGAAACAAATGCAAGAGACTGTTGTGAAAACTATTTGTGTAAATTTAAAATGCAACGCAATATCTCATCTGAGAAAGATCCCACATTCATAAACACATCTCACTGGAGATATATTTTTGTACAAATGAACTTCAAAAGAAGAAATAGGAGTGTATCTGTCAGAGGTTCAGCTGGGTAGTTTTATGAGCCAGAATACACTTCCATAAATTTGCAAAGCTGGAACCAGAACTGTTGCCCAATGGAAGCATTTAATTTTATACCTACATGCGATTTTTTTCTTTAACATAATGGAACAAACGCAGTAGAGTTTTACCTTTTGCTTGTGCCTTCTTACAAATCCACATACAAGTGTGTCCAGAAAAATGCAAGCTTATGTTTCATTGTTTAATGTGGAGGTCAGACTCTGGAGTCTACTCAGTCTAGATTATTTCTGGAGTTCTTTCTAGGAGTCAAAGATCCCCCAAGTGACCATCCACCCAAAGAATGTACAGTTCAAAAAGATATTCAGATGGAGCTATATGGTGCTGGGCTAATGACTACCATACTGCAACAGCATGTCTACTATAAACAGCAGTCTGGAATAGTCTTAATGCTATGTTCAACAGATGTAAGAATATCAGCTCTTCAGTAAACTGTATGGGAATTGAAATAAAATTGCCTTGTGTATGCTCCTCAAGAATGAGTGGGCAATGGAAAAAACAAAACAAGAATGGCGTAATTGAAAACTTCCTTACTAATAGGCCTACAAAGTCCTAAATCTAGAGTTACTGTTGGATATCATCTTACTGCTTAGATACAAGAAGTCAGTAAGAAGCTGATCGAATTGGATTACAAATATATGTGACTTGCTGTATATCAAAGTCCTGTGGGTACATATGCTCCTCTGCTTAATTTAATTCTACTGTGAGAGTAAATCTTTATCTCCTCGTAACGGACAATATAAATAAAAAGAACAAAGTCTAATAATTCCACAATAGAAGTTCTTAACCTAGCACTGCTAGATTTACGCAAAGCCGATTTATGAAAACCTCATACACAGTGACCGTCATAATCACAACAGAAACCTGTTCAAACAGAAGGAAACCTACCTGATGATTTTACTAAATGATTTCTCCCGATATGGAACTGCAACTCCTTTCACAACAATGAAAAAACAGAATACGATTTCGTTTTACCTTTCTAATTATCCTCAGTAACATCACCTTGCTAAGTAGTAACAAACGAAACTCAACATAAACAAACTAGGGTTTTCTGCATTTGCTAGTAGAAATTATCAAAAAAATTCTTTACACACACAGTTAAATTTGACCCAACTGATACAGATGGGGAAAAAAATTAAAAAAGGTAGTAAGTATTAGGGGCTAGAGCCTCATGATTCACTCAGACCGAGAACAGCATTCATAAAAATCCTCAATAAAAACCGTATTTGCTAACATTCCTTTAACATGACACATAAAACACTCCAGAATTCATTCTGAAATAAAATAGGAGTGGTGAGATAAACCTAGTTTCAGAATCGGACAAAGGCAGTTAGAAAGCACAAGCCCTCGAGCCAGACACATACGCTACATTATCACTCTCATTCCACCCTCTCTTGTGTGTTCCTGCAGAAAATGGGAAAATCCTGGGAAAGGTTTTTCTGTTTCAAATGCATGGTCTCAGTTATCTTACGACAGAAAAGACAAAGAACAGTCCTCAAAGGGAAATAAATTATACTTCAGATCATAGAAACAATTTCATGCACTACTTGAGATAAGGAACAGGATAAAACCACATGCAATTTCCAACCCACCCCACAAAAACAAAACCCAAAAAAACCCCCCCACACAACTTCACAAAGAATACAATATAGACACTGTCTAGCAGAGGTCTCAAAGCTCCTAGCAGACACATCATTCCTGATCAAACTAACATTTGATCAATCAAGGGAGCAAGGTCTAACTCTAGAGAGGACTGTCATGATATCTCTGAAGCAACTAAATTTTTTGCTCAGGAACTCCGTATTTGTTCTGGATATTTACCGCTTACCAGGTAGCATTTTCTTCTGCACCTTGAGGTTTGCTTTAACTTCTCATGTGAACAGCATCCCTTTCCATAACTACTTTCTTAATGACACTGGGAATAATCTCAGTTTTCCACTAAAGTGTTAAGCTCCAGGAACAATGAAAAAAATACTATGAAGTTGAAACCCTCTCATATACCTACACGAAATGCATTTGTTTCTCTACTTTTACCTGAAGAAAAAAGTCTGTCTTTTCACTGTTAGAGATACAGAACAATACATTCTTACTACTGTTTATGCATGCCAATACTAGTTGTAAATTTACGGAAATTTCTGCTTGTTTGCTTTGGTGCTGGCCTGACAAAGCATGGCCACTTCCAGTGCATTTTGTGGATTTGTTTTGGAGTACTACAATTAGTTAAATCTGATTGAATTTGCACTGATGTAAACAAAAGATACTTACAACATGGAAGCTCCACATAGGCCAGAAAACAGTAAGTGGTGGACTAATTGGCTCCTAATTTCTTCTACATAGGGGCCACTTCCTCCCCCCACCCCACTTCGAAACTGTTCGGTGGTTAAGATAGTAACAGGATGTTCCCAGCTGCTGTTGCCTGCAAGTTAGTAAGTGGTGGTGCACCAGTTGAGATGACAGCATAGGACTTTCTTAGTTCTTAGGTATCCTAAAAAGTTCTCATTCCTTTTGTATCTTCTTCTTTTATGCTTAGCCCGGGTTAGATGTCAGCTGCTGGCTCTCCTCTTTGAAGGATTTTAATACTGTGTGCTAGCAGTAGCACCCAGAGGGATCAGAATCTTTGATTTGACCTTTCTGCATGTATCTAGCACTTCCCACTGTTTGGAATTATCTAGTACTCCCTCTAAGGATTTCTTTCCGCAATCAAGTCTGTGAGGATAATCAGGTAAATAAAAGCAGATTATTTATTATGCACTGACTATCCTCCCAATCCTGATCCACAGTTTCTGGAAAAAAAAATAGCTTTAATGCTACTGTAAGTTATTTCCAGCTGGCTAGCAACCTCTCCAGAAAGAGAAAAGCAGGAATGAGTGAGCGACATCTTACTACCATCTTTGACACAAAAGAACTCAGTTTTAAATCTTTCAGTGAAGATGCTGGCATTCAGTATTGGCCTCCTACAATGTTCCATTACATACGGGATCCAAAACCAGAGCAGATAATCAGGTTTTGGGGAACTTCAAGGGAAAAAAATATGGCTGTAGAATGTGGTAGGGGGTAAGAAAAAGAAGAGGAGATAAACAGCCCTCTAACGGTACACGGGGCCCTTTACTACAGGAAAACATAATTTCCCTTTCAAGTGCAGGTCGGTCTGCTGATACCAGGAAACACTTCTCCAAGACCTCCTCCCTAACATGCCACTCACTAGACATTAGAGTCCCTTGTTCCAGTTTCTTCAGTGGTACCTACCTTCTTACTCTGCTAAATGACTGGTAAAGTCAGGTGTGTGAATTCCTCCCAGAATATTCACCACTCCCCCTGCGCTTCCCCAAAAGCCAATAAACGATCCAGCAGGCAAACAAAGGCGGCAAAGATTTTCAGCTTTCGTTAGCTCAAACCTTGACACCTTATGCGACCAGGAGCTACTTCAAACATTCAAGGAAAAAAAAAACTAACTGCCAATCCATGCAGCAATTTACCCTTGGGAACACACACAATTAAAATTGTTACCAGAAGCTTTCCTTCAGATCTTTACAAGCAAGTAAAACTAAAAGGGATACATGATGTTGTTACAGCAATTAACATTGTATGGAAATTCAGACTGCAGGCATTCCCCTAGTGATCAAAAAAATCTAATTCTGTGCTCAAACAACCTGTTGACCCAATTCCTGCAATGGATTGTAGCACATTTGTTCACAAGAACTTATAAAAGCAGTAAGATAAACAGCAGATTACTTATGAGTTTAACAGACAACCACACCTGGGCAGAAAAGCATTATGCTTTAATCTGAAAAAGAAATTAAGATAACCTATACCTAAGAAATAGTCCATTACCGTACTGATAACAGCAAAAATGAAAGACATACATGTCTGCAATTACTTCACTGAAGGAAAAAGAAACACATGTACATGTATGTAGCTATGTGGTCACATGACATGATCTTAACTGCAGTTGAGGGGGGTAGGAACCAAAGAAAACAACCTACAGGTGAAATCAGTCTGCACTTTTTTTTTTTTTTAGATAGACAACCAAAAGCGTAATTTCTGTACTGGCAGGCTTCCACTGACATCATTTGCCACTGGCAATTATACTAGTAGAAGGACTTTAGCAGTGTTTATTCAGTAAGATAAATAGATAATTATCTTAAGTATCACGGTAATCTATCACACATTACCTAGCTTGAACTTTATGATCTGGTTTAGAATAATTTCCTTTTCTCTTAACTTTTATGAATCTAGCAAAAGACTAGAAACTAATCATCTGTCCCTGCATTAAACAGGTTGCCTACCAGAGTCTCCAACAATATGCCCAAGTGCAGAGAGATTGAAAACAAATGAGAAAACAAATGTTGCTACACACTATGGCTTGCAAGTGAATAGTATTACATGTTTTGTAACTACAGTTAAAAGGAATTCCGATCAACTGAGAGGAGTGATCTGATTGAGCACCATGAAGGCATTCTAGATGAGCCTGCACACTGAAACCCAGTACAAACTGTAATGCTGGATGCACACGTACTGTTCTCAAATGTCGACTGGACAACACATTTGCATTAAAAAGGAGGGGGGGTAGGGGGAGGGGTAAGGAAGGGAAGGGGTTAAAATATTGAAGCAGGGACACTAAGTGTTTGAGTCTTTTCTATGATGCTATCATCTCCCCTTCCACCCACCCACGTTATTGCTCACTCCCATGTTCAGTCTTCAAGCAGAACGCTTAAATGAATGGAAGAACATCAAGCTCACTCTTGATACGTTTTTTATGTTGCCAAAACCAAATCTCTGCCTTTTTCTCTTGCTTCTGAAGCATTAATGATTATCTGAAAGAAGTATCTAGTGAGCCTACATTGGTAAACTGTAATTAGAGATCCCTAAAAACTTTGAAAAACCATTGACCAACAAATATCCCAGTACACTCTCCAAACACAGAACCTTTATTCCAACAGGAACTTTTAGTAAAAAATGATGTGTGAACAGCAGACATTGATGTTCACAGAAGCATACTGCATACAACCCAGCAGGCGGGTTTTCTGTTTTTTTTGGATTATGCCCTGGAGGTGCTGGCACAATGGAATTTCAATACCATAATTGCTTATTTCTCTGTGTGCCAGCCTCTGAAATAACAGGTAAAAACAAAATAACAAACAACAAAAAAAAAAAAATCCCCAACACATAAAACAAACATTCTCTTTTTAAATTACAGGAATCACAAAATAAAATGTTTTTAATTCTCTAGTTCAAGCAATGTAATTTATAACCCTGACACAAACAGAGAAGCAGCACAAAAGGGAAAATACAGAAATAACATAACGTTCCCAAGGTTCAGTTTACAAGGACCTCACACAAAGTTTTGTGTGTTTTTTTTTTTTTGCAACTCTTACTAGAAACAGTATTATTTGCTAAAAATGCAGTAGCTGCCAAAAGCTATGATCCATCTAAAGCAAACATGTTTAAGATGGAAATAGAGTGTTAATGCTGAAGAAAGACAGAACTGAGTATACAAGTTTTCTTTTAAAAGTGTTGAAGCAACTGCAGTACAGTGTTAAGTTTATTTTTCATCTTTCTGAGCAAAAATTGATTGCATTTGCAGATAAGCACCTAAATTAGAGAGAAGTACATTAAGACAATAACAGAAGTAATCAAATTTCAAACTTTCTAATTAAACCTCTTTTTCCTGCAGAAGGTTATTGGGAATTCAACACTAGCCTTGGTTCACATGATAGAACAATGGGAAAATTTTCCGAATGGTTGAACGCTAACCCTGACAAGTGTGGAGAGCCAACTACAATACGTTATATGGTAGCATAACCTGCCACCCACGTTGCTGAGAGAACAGCTTTCAAACACATGCACCGAGCTGTAAAACCACAAAATCCCTTATTACACATTGTCCCTTACTTAAGGTGAAATACACTATCCCCCGCCTTTTACAAATCTTGGTGCTTTTTTTAAACCTTCATCTATGAAGTTTATTTAGCAGCTAAACTAGACTGTTTTTCAGACCTTTTTCCCAAATGCCATTTTTCCTGTTTTGTTTCCTAACCAAAATAAAATGATGTTTTTATAGTACACAGCAAAGCCTGTTATGTCTTCTACTGTTGCTTTTTTTTCTAAATACTACCTCCACCTGTGTGACATTGTCCAACTTTTTAAAAGGAAATTTCTGATACCTGAGTAATTCATTTGTGAAGACTTATTTCTGGAGTAAAATATTTCCTTTTTTTAAGAAGACACGTGACTCATCACTGGTAAAGTAAAAAATGGTTCCATCTGATTGGAAGACCAGATACTCTGCTATTTACTGCGATTCTTTTCCAGTGTTATGCAATTTGAATATATTAAAAAATATAAAACTGCCACAGTATGCACAGTTATAGACATGACATTCATGTAAGCCAACCATTGCTGTAGAATGACAAACATACTCCACCCTCATTACAACATGCTGTAGTTATTAGCCAAACATCTTTGCCTTTTCTGAAAGGAGTACGTTATAATAAAAACACACCAGCAAAACAAGTAATACAAGGGGACCTGAGATATGGTAAAAGTAATAGCAATTGTTAGAAAACATAACTCAATGTGGGAAGTGAACTGCTTGATGATTTGGTGAACGCATGTAGCCTCACACCACAAAAAAAGATCACTGAAAAATGCTTGTATATAAAACTTTCTTAGTTAATTATTCCCCACTACTACCCCACCCCCCACCCAGATTGTGAATGTTTTGACATTCTTGTTCTGAGTTAGTTCTTTCTATAATTGCCTGGTTTGCACTGGTAAAATTTCAGTCTACCTAAAAAAAAAAAAATATATTCCACAAAGCCAAAGTAAAGCTGTCTGCTTTACCAATGTCTGCTGCTTGAATCATTGCATTCCACAATAGTTAGAGGATATACACAGTTTCTTCAGGGGTTTCCAGTTGCAACTTTGCTGGCAATGGGAATTTTATTTGCAAGTGTTTCTATTCTACTGACAAGGTCAATTAGTCCACCCAACTATTGGTTGTTCTGTCTGATAGCTCAGTGTATTTATTCAAGCAAGCACTTTTATAACCCACAATTGAATGCAGACAGTTACCCTTGTAAACACGACTGTCCACAGGGATTTTCACTACATTTTGGGCATGTAAAAGAAAAAGATGCTTTTTCTTCCCTCAGCCTGATAGCATGTAAATTTGATTACAACTTGAATTTCAGGGAGTGAAAGGCGGGTGGGGGGCGCTACCGTTTTAAATATATATGATTTATTGTACCTAAATATACATATTTGGACCAATTTCTAGGAGCTAAAGAACACAGACATTTGACTGATCCCTCTAGGAGCTCCAAAAGTTTGGTAATGATATCAAAGAGAGAGATCAGCATCTCTGATCT
The DNA here is from genome assembly GCF_023634155.1 of Falco peregrinus. Classification (NCBI taxonomy): domain Eukaryota; kingdom Metazoa; phylum Chordata; class Aves; order Falconiformes; family Falconidae; genus Falco; species Falco peregrinus. The sequence continues at coordinate 14,061,299 of NC_073722.1, forward strand.
ATCCGGGCATTAAAAAGAAAGAGCTACAGTTTAAAAGAAACAAAGACATGCTATACGTAGCACTAAGGGTTAAAGGCAACATAAAATGCTTTCACAAAAGCCAGAAGGGGGTGTTGGAAATCAGCCGCAGTTATTGGTTAAAAAAAAAAAAAAAAAAAAAAAAAAAAAAAAAAAAGGACTATTCCACAGCACTTGCTAGATTTTTTGTAGGTCAGCAGCACAGCCATGCCACTGACAAAATGTGCAAAGAGAAGTGACAGACCCTTGTTTCACAGACCTTTCATTAACACATATATGTAACTCACTTCACCCTTCATACAAAGTATTCTTGCAAAGAAGAGATTCTTCCTTTTTACTAGTTAGGATTGGTAAAGGTGCTAGTCTATAAGTACACGGCTCTTCATTACTCAAGTCTTCATGAACAAATTCTTCTGGGATATAAAGAAGGTAAGAAACTATCATGGAAAACCAGCAATCTTTCATGGCTGTATTCTACCACTTTTTGTTTTTTGCAGTATCTGTAGAATACCCAAAGCCAACTGAAACCATCTGGGCAGTCTGTAGTATAGGAGACAATCAAGAGATAATCAATGAGGAAATATGGATTCCACAAATTAATAAACCTGGTGAACAACACAGAAGTATACACAGTATATTAAATCTCTAATAGCTATTTTAATCAATTTTAATCAATATTAAAGCACCACTGACAACAAATAGCGTTACCAAGAAAAGTTGAGTTAGTATAACAAACTGATGAACAAACAGGAACAACAGGTTTTAGGGACTGGAAGGGGGAGTGCTTTATTTTGGCTTAACTGAAGTAGGAACTTTTATATATAAAAGTGTGTACGATGCTTTACCTTGGCTTTGTGGAATATTTTTTTTTTTTTTTTTTTTTTTTTTAGGTAGACTGAAATTTTACCAGTGCAAACCAGGCAATTATAGAAAGAACTAACTCAGAACAAGAATGTCAAAACATTCACAATCTGGTACCAATGAACATCACAATTACAGGTTTCAGTCAGTTAGGTATAAACTGGACACAACCCAAAGTGGGCTTTGACTTGACATATTGGTTCAATACCATAGGCAATCTGCACAGACAAACAAATCACTTAACCTTTCTACAAGATGACTAATATTATTACCATTCTACAACAGTATTATCATCCTACATGCTTCAAAAGTGTTGGAAAATACACTTGTTTAAATTTTTGGTTTCCCATACCAATTTTTACTTGTTGTAAGGCCACAATACTAACCCTAATTTCTGAAAAAAGCACCAATATCAACAGTTCAATTATTTGGCACTCTCCTTCTCCCACACAGAGCACTATCTGCAACCTGCTCCTGTCTGCCAGAGAAAGGACCAGAATTTGTTGATAGTATTATTAGAATACACTACTGGAGGCTTGCATTAAAGTTTATGAAAAATTCTTTCATCATGTTGGATGACAGTTTCCCTGCATTGATAATGTGCGCTTTTTTTTATCTGAAGCTTTTAGCCATCCATACCAGAAAAATATTTGATAGAAGTAAAAGATAAATCTCTTCAAATCCACCTACTAGAACTTCATGCAGAGAGAAGAGGTGAAATGACGTAACCAAACACTCCCTACACAAAACAGGTATTACACAGCATAACATAAGGTAGAGTCAATTTGATTATTAAATTATTTTGTCTTTTTCTCATTGGCAGTGGAGAGGAAAGCTCTTTCACTTTACGTGGAAAATCATACACGTTTTCTAATTCCTTTTCCACAGTGGAACTTAGATTGAACAATCATGAAAAAGGTTATAATTCCAGGCAAGGCTTTCACATACATGTAAAATTTTGTGCTTCAATCAGTTCCTAGCCTCCATGTACTTGAGTTCCCTTGAGGAAAGCTCTGTACTTCATCAAGTTCCTGCCTTCCATGGAGCTGTTGCCACTTTCTTTTACATGGCTTTTCCTCGGCTTCAGAAGGTAAAGTCAGACTGACAGAATTAAAAATACAGGGCCTCTTTAATGTACCCTTGCCTAATTGAGTCCCTCTGTGGCAAGAAAAGGTTCCTTCATAGAATTGTTTTTGAATGCTGGGATACAAAACAAGAATATTTTTCTACATACAACACATACCACAGCATAAAAAAAAAAAATGTTTAATTTTCCTCTTTTTTTTCCTCTAAGACCCAACAGAAGACATGTTTATTTCTCTTTAAAGCAGCATTTCACAGCAAGGTAAGATAATGCGTAACAATTTTATGATGTGTGGACCAAAATAATCTTCCATTCTTCAGAATTCTTCTGAATCTAATACGGATCTCTATTTGTATACATGTAACTCATATGCACAAAAGCCTATTTCAACAACTGCATTTCTCACGACTGCATAGTAAGCTCCATTCCAATGTATTTTCATTCCAGGGTACAAAAACCAGGAAAACTGCAATCCTGTTCATAATTTCCACAGTTCCAAGCATGTATTAGTTGATTTCCATAAGCATAAGAACAATGAGCAGGTCATATCATCTACCCTGATGATGACGATAGCATGGAACAGTGATGCTATGCCATTTAATTAGCCTTTCTTTTGTAGAGAGAGGTTCATATGAAGACCCCAGCTGGTGACTCACAAAATATCCTCTCTTCTGGAAGTGGAAATGTGGAGTACAAATCTACATCAAATGGAAATCACCCTGCTTCCTAAACTTGACTACTACCCTTGACATCAAACACAAGGCTTAGTAACTAACCAATACCAGCAGATCATTCTACTCCCCTGGTTTGCAGATTTCCAGTACTGGTAAATTTTTTACGTAAGGAAGAGGTACCATCTACATCCTGATGAATTAAATCCATACGCAACTAGCATAGCAGCAAGGTAACAATCAAAATGAACAAGCTTATGAGATGACCTAATCTGCAGAACATCCCGGACACAGATAAGACAGAATACAGTTTGAAATTCTATGAAACTAAAGCTTACTCAGTCTTTTCTTAGTATCAAGTGTACTTTGCAGAAAGCAGACAATATTTTTAATTGACATTCTGAACCCAAGCAATAATTACGGGTCAGAAATGCATCTTTCCTTATATGGAAGAAAACATCAGCATTATTTCCTCAAATTGCACCAGGGGAGGTTTCAATTGAATATTAGGAAAAATTTCTTCACTGAAAGGATGGTCAAGTATTGGAACAGGCTGCCCAGGGAAGTGGTGGAATCACCATCCCTGGAAGCATTCAAAACAACCATCTAGATGAAGTGCTTAGGGACATGGTTTAGTGGTGGACTTGGCAGTCTTGGGTTAGTGCTTGGACTTCATGATCTTAAAGGTCTTTTCCAGCCTAAATTATTCTATGATTCTAACCAAAGTACTTGAAGCCTAGTCAGGAATCTAAATAAAGCAGTAACAACTCAGTACTCCATCTTCAGAAGAAAGCAGTTTAAAATGCACCTTAGAGATGTCTGATCAGAGACTCGGAAGCAGTACATTTTCTTGATTCATTAGCTTGCAACAGTCCTGTGACAAGTCAGCACCTAACTGTTCCTCGGTATCTAAGTTTACTCCACATACAGAAAACAGGTTGAGATTGCCACCTGCTGAGTTTCAGAAAACATCTAGGAAAGTCCAGCCTCTCCGCTACAATCACTGGACATTACGGGAATAGAAAGATTCAATTGGGTCAGACTTCCTTAACTTCCTCTCAGAAAGGCTTCCCAGTTTTGTCATTCCTCTGGTTGATAATTCCCTGTTCTAGTGCAGAATCTCTTAAAACAGTGAAGAAGCGGCCCTGTCCGTGGTGCTTGGCCACAACACCATGCCACCAGGGAGAATGCTGCGCTTGCCACAGCTCTGGAGTACCTGGTTACAAAACACCAGGCAAGACCAAAAGGGCTAGAAAACAAACTGAAAACAAAGTTGACAGCAATTCAACTAAAGACAACAAAAAGCTGAAACAAAGGACTCACACTGTTGCCAGGAAAGGTGTATTAAGGGCTCTCACCTGAATCTTCAAAGTCATCTTCAGAACAGAGTCTTGTTGAAAAGGCCAAGTAGGCTTTTGTTCCAGAAGAAAAGCATTGGGCAAGTCAGTTAAATAAAGCAGGGCTCTTCCAAAACAATGTTTAATACTTTGTATCACTCTGATGCAAAGTTTACTACACGGGACCTCCAGTGACCAACTGTCTTTTTTCCTACCTAAGGGCCATCCTTCCCTGCGTAGTGGTAGAGCATGGCACGCCTATGAAGGTTGTTAACCAGGGGAGTTACCCTGTTCCATGAGCCTTGCTTCAGACTTAATGGCTTGCCAAGAGCAAACACCTTGCTTAACTAGGTTACACAGAGCCGCGATGCTATCTGCATATTTACTCTACTGCATAGGGAGCACACACTCCCAGCCAGAGGCTTCCCGTTCCCCCTTCAGTGGGTTATTTCTGATCATTTCCTTTTAGGCCTGAACTTTAATACATCTTACCTGCCATGTGGATTATTATTACCTGTGAGCAATTTGAAAAACAACGTACAAAAAGCAATGCCACATGCTAGCAAAGGTTTGGTCCTATGACAAAGCTTCCCAGTTTCTCTGAACTACACAAACAACTAAATGAAAAACACGTCCTACTCCAAATCAAAAAGCATGAGATATCCAAAAGCATGCTGGAGGAATTAACTCCTGCTGGGACAGGAAGGAAATTATACCTGTCTAGTTGCATCTTACCTAGTTACAGCCAAGACATGTACACCACATTCTGTTGTCGAGTCCTCTACAAGGCACAGCAGAAAACTTTGTCTCTTTCAGGAGGGGTTCTGGCTCTTAAAGCAACTTTAATTTGGAAATTAAGCAGCAGTGGCTTCTCAATGTGAACTAATGTAATGACTAACTATTTCTAGAAAGTCTGACCCACACTTTCCCAATGTCTTGTGTTAGCCAGTTCTACATCTTTGGATTTACAAGAGTTTACAGGTGTCTTGCTTTGCTGTGTAAAGGCCCTACATTATAGGCTGACAGCAGAAGCGATTGAAACTACTAGGTGATTATTACCCAAAAACCTATCTGCACTTAGCATTACAACACTTAATTTTTTCATGACAAGATGAACTGCTGATGACCTAAATGTCTTGGAAGGCAACAAGCTGGTGACCATTATTTGAAGAGACCAGAGATCTCTTGCAGCCAAGATTTCACTCACATCCTTTGTGGCAAGTTATTTTCACATTGTGAGAAAGTGTAATAATTTAAATCACATACTGAAGAGTCTGGATACTGTTCCAGAAGTGCCTCTACGGACTACCATCCAGACTGTTTGCACCATTATGTGGGGGAATTCTGAGACTGGAAATGAGAAAATATCTGCTCTTCAAGCTTGACAGCTGTAATAAAAAGGCATTTAAGTTGGAAGAGGCGGCTTACTGCACACTCTTAACTGTAGTTCCTTCAGCCGAGCAAGGGAATAATACTGCCAGATTATGACAGCTATTCTCACCCATTTAATGGGGTACAAATGACTTGTTTCTCAGAGGGGGGGAAAAACCCACCAAACCTTTTATTCAGAAAATTTCATCTTACGTTCCGAAAAGAACATGCCTGCATACTAGACAAACTAAAGCTAATCTTATATTAGTGATAAAAACAAGCCTAACAGCACATTGCATTATTTTGAAAGTTAGACCATTAAAAAAAAAAACCCACATCACAGAACTTTCATTAGACACTATGAGCTGGGCAAGCATCCATGGAAAAATATAAAATCATTTAGCTGGATTTTCCACCCAGTTAATCAGTCCTGAAGCCAATGGAATCACTGTATAATTAAGCAGATTTCTCTGAAGAGCTCATAACAGTTCACACTGTTTTAACAACCTGCCTATGTGTCAGAGAAGCTGAAGGAAAGAGAAAGTTTCAGGATTGAAGAAAAATTTAAGTAACAACCCAAGTATCAAACGGTTTAAGAAATATGAAAATTGATATCCATATTTAACATCACAGTGGTGACAAAGTTAGTCACTAGTATTCTACAGCACTGAAGTATTGTATCTCATTAAGCAGCTTGACCGTGATTTCGTCTCAGTTTTGAAATAAAAAAAGCATATGAGCATGTGGTATGCATAAGAATGACTGCTCTCATGCAACATATTACAGTCATATTAATATACTATAAAAGATACTAGCAACTTGTTTAATTTAGAAGTGCCCTTTTTAACTAAGTACATTATGTGTAAAATCCTGTGTTTAACAAGAAACTAGCCAAAGAAATACTGCCTGAGAAACTGCCTAAGACTGAATAGAATAAGCTTATTATACATTTTATTATTATTCTAAGTTATTGTTTCTATAGAACCTTAACAAGACACATATCCTAAAAAGTGGAAGTTTACCACTGTATAAGAAACTTAAGCTATTGCAGTTACATGTATAATCCTGCACTAAACATTATTATAAAAGGATAACTGAAAGAATGGACAAGCACAAAAATCAAACTGCTAATTACAGACAACAATGACATCTAGTGGACACTCGGAAAACACACCCACAGCCCAACAAGGAAAAGATCATCTGCTGTTACTGTTAAAAAATGTGCAATTCCCAAATTGCTATGTTACGATTAAGACTGAATTTGCAGCTGATTAAGGTCAAAGTAATGTGATGAATCATTTCTTTCAAAAGAATATTTAATTTAAAAAAAAGATTTAGGATAAAGTATAGGTCAACACCTGAGAGATGACAGATCATTCACAGTATATAGATATGTAACAGAGGCATACATGTTTATTACACTTTCCATTCCCACTGCATCTAAAACCTACTTATTAGTTGCTCTTGCTGGGACTTCAAACACTGGAAAAGGTGAAAACAAAAATCCCAAAAGTAAAAATTCAAACCACTATTTAGCACCTCCCTTTTCCTCATCATCCTAAGCCTTCTGTTACTGTAACACCTGCCATAAGGGAGGAAAGTTGAACCCTCCCAATATATCAGTAGCTGCTGAGCTTCAGAGAAGAGCAGTCTGAAACATGAGGCTACTGTAACTCATAATTAGCAAAGATACCTGCTCATGAGTAGTTCACAAGGTAAGCTACAAATATCATGGATTATTTAAAATCTGCTTTTACCACTTACTAAAAGGCTAGCAAAACTAAACAGTTACAGGAACTCAAATCTGATCTCAGTTATTCCATCAAAGAAACTTTTCCTAGCTAGAAGTGTCACCATGAAAAAAAATACTGTTTTGACTATTACACTTACGTAAATAAAAACATTCACAACATACTACAAATCTATGTCCCATTCGAAGTCTTTAGCATCAAATGTCATATCTACAGAAATGGAAACTGGATTTTGCCTCACTGTTAAAAACAAAAACACTGAATCTGTTCCAAAATTTCTACATCTCAGTGACTGTCCAGTATAAAAAACCAACTGCAAAAGATTAGAAATGATACTTGTAAATTATGGTAAGATGTGTTCATAAATGATGTTTTACTTATGTTAGACTTACCCATTTTAATTGGTATCTTGCATGCTTTGTAGATCGTTATGGTAAAGCGAGTGTTGCAATTCTGCTAGCTCTCACCATCAGTAGTGGCTAGAGTCAACTATTATTAACAAATATGTAGTAGATTCTCACTTATATGAAGATTCTCTAACCAGCAGAAAACAAGCAACGTTTGCATAACTGATAACTCATTATTAGGCTTTGTGTCCCAGTTTCTTTTTGCCAGGGTGTCAAAGTAAGCTTTGAACCAGATGCTACTAGTTAGTAAGAGTACACGCAGCTTCCCAAAAATGAAATCCAGACTCCAAAGACATATAAGCACCATACACAGGCATAATTAAAACCTGTAGTTTTAAATTCTGATTCCTAGTCAGGCTCAATAGCGAGCAACCCATTCATAAAATAAAAAACGCATGAATTTGACTTAAGTCTAAATACGTAAGTATTTAAAAGCTAAGTTTCCCTTTTGATATATGCAATGCATAGGGTTTGCAGATATTTTAAGCGAGATCAGTTTAACCATTTTTAACAGCCCTGTTCTAGAAAACCTCAGTCTTTTATTCCATTACAGGTATATCAAGTCTGTTCTAGAACCATGTTGGTAATGGACCCTGAAGAAAACCACAGAAACCAGCCTAGTAAATTTGCAAGATAAAAACTAAAAGCAAGTATCAAAATTAACCCAGGCATTTCCCCCCTTCCAAGCACAAGGTCATATTTTACCTCCAAAAACCATTTTACTACATCAGATGTCCTAATGAGAGAGGACTATTTTAAGACAGAAAGCAAAGCACCATTGACCTACCCGGATTTCCTGGAGATTATGAAAATTATTTCCTACTCTGACAGAGATTTTGCTTGGAGTGTAACTTTCATCAGATTTGTAGTCTGCATAAATACATAATGTCTTCACTGTTGTTTTTCTTCTGCAAGAAGCAAAAAAGCTATGTAAGCATCATACAGGAAAACATTCAGGATAGTTATTACAAACTAGCAAAAACCTAAGGATTGAAATGTTCTAAAACTTAACACAAGTGTGTCTACTGATTTATAAGAACTCCACTGTTAAAGCAGCTAGGTGTTTTTCCACATTGCTATGCACACAGAGTTGATTTTCCCTGCTCCCCTTTGTCTGCCTTCAGAAGTGTCAGTATAACACAAAATACAACAAAAGGCCAAATGCCAACTTTCATGTGATAAAGCATGTTTAGCTTATCAAATATGGGCTCTATTACTATACCAAAGAGTCCTCCAGAAAGCAAATAAAAAAAAAAAAAAAAAAAGGTGACAAACTTCTCACCTCACCTTAAAGAGTCTGGTTAAAGAAAAAAGACTGAAAGCATCCTACACAGAACAGAACAAGAAAAGGTTTCTCAAACCTACCCTTCAAATTACACTCAAAGACAGAAAGTCAGGACAAAAATGTCACCTTAGGAAGGTAACTGAAGCTGTTACAAATTACATACATAAAACCATTCCTTTTTGTTCCTTATTTAGGCATTCAGTAACCATAACATTTGAAATCCTCATTTTTATAAACACTATCTAACTGGCTTCTTACCAGCTGGGTAACAGGATTAACCCTGGAGTCCTTGCACTTCCAGAATTCCTATATTGGTGAACAGTAATAAATACAAAGTTACACAGAACACCCTAACCCATACAGAGTAATTTTTAATACCTAAATTGGATGTTCACCAAATGAGGCTGTGATCCATCTGACTGCCAGTAAGTTTCTAGATTATCATCTCGTAATTGATCCACTCCAAATCCTAAGAAAAAGAAAATGTAATAGTCTTGAATATCCCATTTCTGTGATGCAGGCACCACAGATACAACTTTTCTTCAGCTATTACAAACCAAAGGATGTATCCTCAGTTTTAACATAAGGAAATATTTCTAGATAGCTGAGTTTTGCCTATGGTTTTGTGACCAAAACTGCGATGTGGGAATCTGTCAAAGTTCATTGCTTGAGTGTCTTTATATTCTTATCTCTTGCTGAAGTCTGTGGGGTTTGAAATCATTCAACATGTCCTGGAATATCAAATGGTTAAGTAGTAATTCATACTAATTGCAAGAACAATACCAAATGGTTAAGCTTTTCCACATATTCTATAATCTAACTGCTGAACTAAAGGAAAATTGTTATCAGAGACCATTTGTTTATTGTAAAATTTTAGCCAAATGCAAAATTTTCTTTTCAAATATTCTCCTGAAATATTTGTACCTTTTCAAGTTGGTGACTAGAACAAGAAATAGATGCAAAAACCAGTATTCCTGAAAGTTAATACTGCCACATTAGAAGAAACAACTCCAAATCTTTTTTCCATTCCCTCATTATTTGTCTTTTGAGTAATCACATGCCTTTGTTTGCCCACATTAGCTGCAGTTTTAATTCAGCTGTTTAAGTTTAATCTGCTACAAAAAACTGTCTTCACTCTGAAGCAACTGAACTATGGTATTTTTCTCCAGGACACCAGAACATCAGACCGAAGCCATTCAACGTGAGCTCAATATGGTGGCATAAAGGGATCATTGACTGCAGGCTGCAGCAAGATACCAGATCAGTTCCCAGCAGATATTTCTGAAACAGCAACTCAACCACCTCAGATGGTAAGAATACAGATTTTCAGGTATTTTGAGCAGGTATAAGCTATCATTAACTGCACCTCAAGACCATTTACAATAGTCCCGTTTCACTTGCAGGATTTAGAGAGCTACAATATAATAGCCAAGCCCACACAAAGTTCAGACAGAATGTTTAGGTCATCCAGCTGCATGGCTTTTCTAAGTCAAAAATTGACGATACCCAGGAAAAATGCCAAAGCATAGTAACGATTGCACAGTGCTGGGTATGTTTCTGCTCACATGGTTGTGTTTGTTCACTGTGCAAGTAAAAAAAACTAAATCAGTATAAAATCAGTAAAACATCTGTTTTGTTAATACGAGATATTTCCTCATTGTAGGATATTTCTGATGTAATTACCACTTTCATATTGCATCAAATATAGACTAGGCACAAATCCTTCATAGTAGTGTCCTGGTTTCAGCTGGGACAGAGTTAGCTTTCTTCTTAGTAGCTGGTGCAGTGCTGTGCTTTAGATTTGGTGTGAGAACAATGTTGACAGCACACTGATGGTTTTGGGTGTTGCTGGATAATGTTTATACCAAGTCAAGGACTTTTCAGTTTCTCGGGCCCTGCCAGCAAGAGGGCTGAAGGGGCACTGGAAACTGGGAGGGGACACAGCCAGGACAGCTGACCCAAACTAGCCAAAGGGATATTCCATACCATGGGATGTCATACCGAGTACGTAAAGCTGGGGGAAGAAGTAGGAAGGGAGGGACATTGGGCATTATGGTGTTTGTAACCACGTAACCATTACACATGATGGAGCCCTGCTTTCCTAGAGATGGCTGAACACCTGCCTGCTGATGGGAAGTAGTGAATCAACTCCTTGTTTTGCTCTGCTTGCATGTGCAGCTGTTGCTTTATCTATTAAACTGTATCTCAACCCACTAGTTTTTTCACTTTTAGTCTTCTGATCCTCTCCCCTATCCTGCTGGGGGGGCTGGGGGGAGTGAGTGAGTGGCTGCATGGTGCTTGGTTGCTGGCCAGGGTTAAACCACGGTAAGTGGCTACCCTTATACTACCAGCAGTTTTACTGCTACACTCTGTATGTGTGTTTTCTTATCAAAACGTAAACCATTATATATCCTAATAACAAAAGTGTACACTCAGCTTTTTACATTATTTGTTGTGCTTTTACCTGGCTTACAGGATGAAAGAGACCAAACTGCTTGTGAGCCTATTTCTCTAACAGTACCAGTCCTCTCTAACTGCTTTGGATCAGCACCAGGTGGTGTCTTGTTTGGGGTAGTCATTTCTAGTAAAAGAAAACAATGAGTTAGTTGATACATTTTTAGCTTGATGGGAAAATTAAAGGGTTATGTTCATTCATATAGACACTTTAATTCTCTGGCCTTACACTTACATATAGTCTTCAGAATATGTGCTTTATACATGTATACATATACATTTTTGCATGTCTGTAGAATCTTTTATTTATATAGATAACAAAATACTATACAAGTAAAAACTTTATATCTTTAAATAAAAGGTTCCACATACATCTCAATTTTGTGTCCTTAAAAATTCAATACAAACTTGGAACAATTATAAGACATATTGTACATTCTAATTCATACACACAGAGTTAGTCAGGGTTTCAGGGTGGGTTTTTTTTTTTTTACTTTTTTGTTTGTTTTTAAGAAATTAAAACAGATCTTGTTGATTTAAAGGCTAGCAATACAAATTCGTTTCCCCTTCACATACACTTAAAGGGTTTTCCTAACCTGTAAGTTCAGAAGTCTAATCAGAAGCTAGAGCAAACCTGTCCTCCTGGAGATGCTTCTCCTTAAGAACAGGAAATGAGAGTTCAAACAAATTGAGTAGTGTCTAATTTGGTAGGGATTCATCATTAACACATTTACCCATGGTCCACTTCCTTAACTTCATTTGGAATCCTTAATCTGTGATTTGCACTGCTCAAGTTACCACATTCAGCCTCAACACCTAGACTACTGCTACACATACTACAACATAATCATGCTGGATTTCACATATTATGGAGCACTTTACTACTCCCTAGACTTTTTTTAAAAAAGAAAAAATTCCAAAAGAAGCATAAGTCCCATGCAAGGAACTACATTAAAGTTTAAATTTTAATGTAAAACACTCGAGAGCCAGGGAATTAAGAGTTAACATCTAATCCTTTGTTTACATGTGTAACATCATATTATGCTCTTATTCTTGGGGAACATCTTCCTGCCTAGACAGCAAATGAAGTATTCAACTAGGCTGGCGTCCACAAGATCCAGACCTTACCCACTACAGAACTGATAAAAGGCAGAAACAAGACTTTCTATGTAACAACAACACTGCAGCTAAAAACTTGTCTGACACAGGAAATCCGAATTCTGTAGTGCACATCCCTGTCCATACCAAACATTTTCTATTGGTCCTTGGATAAGTTTGGGGTTTTTTGTTTTTCTTGTGCAAACAGACTTGAAAGACTCCCAGGTTTGGGGGTTTTTTTGCTGCCTTTGCATATACAAGACTGCAGTCCTGACTAGCATTAAAAAAATCTGAAAAAAATAGTTACATGTACAGTAAAATTTAAGTACTGGCAACAGCAAGCATCACAAAAATCCACAAAGTCCTGCTCAAACACCATCCTCAAAAAAGTCAGTTGAACACTACACATAATCCCACATATATCACATATATATTCATATACTCACAAATATACTAATCTTAATGCCATCCAATCAAAAAACTTCATGCAACAAGATGTCTGCCCATGCAGAAAAGTTGTTAAAAAAATAAGCTATTAAAATTAGACAGGCAATTAATTAGTCATTTCTGTAACAATACACTAGCACAGAAATCTTTCCTAGTCACTGTATTTAAATATTACATTCTTCGTTTTAAAACCTTTATCAGATATTTATGATAGACTCTTTTAAAATGTAGCTGTTCTCTATTGATTTGGCTACACCAAAAACCTCTATTTCCATAAGTAACTTACTCTGGTTACTGCTTAGTACAACTTTAATAAAAGTGACAAAGGCATTCTAATCTTCTAAAAATGTAAAACAATTTCAGAAAGACTTACAAAACACTTAGTTCACAGCTACCTGAAAAAAAAACCCAACATTTTTCAGAGTGGTTTGGATTCACGGAACAGACCTTCAAAAAATCATCTAGTCCAACCCCCATCCTACAACAAAACTCAAAATATGTTTATTAAGCATTGGGGAGACTTTTCCCAGACTTATTAAAGCTCAAATCACCCACTAGTCCAAACTGTGCTATTACATTTGTGACAATAAATCAACTACGAGAAGTTGAGCTGCATTCATGTTAATTCTCAGATTTATACAGAAACCAAAAATGCCTTTCTTAACACCTCTAAAATATATACATAGAAAATCCAACTTCACAAGGTAAGGCTAAATTATCCATTTGATACAAAACATCTCTTGAGTATCACCACCGGCAAGTCTTCACAGTCCTTCATTATTTTGACTTCAAGAGAAAAATAACAAAAACCTCCAAGTCTGATAGTCACACCTTCATTCCAAGAAATAGCTATTGTCAGATTACTGAAAAAACCCAACCTTAAGACATAAGGTGTATACAAAACATCCCACCCACCAAAATAAGGTAAATCACAGAAATTACATTTTACATCTAGTAATTTTTTGAAAAAGTATGCATAATCAACTTTCTGAGATGATTAGAATTTTCAAGTATGCAGAATCCCTTAAGACAATTAAGTTGAAATGTCTTATAAGCTTCAGTGTACACAGGAAAGTTCTACACAAATGCCAAGATTTGTATTGTACTGGTTCACAAAAGTTTGAGACACAGATTTTGAGGGTCAAAAATGTACAGCAAGAAACGCCATCCAACTTTTACTATCTTAAACCGAGCTCATTTCCTTCTGTCTAACAGGCAAAGCTGCTCAGAATCCAGATTTCAACTCCAAACCACTGCTGACACAAGTCAACCACAAATTGTGCATTAGTAATGTGAAAAACTGAAAGTCTTTTATGTTTGAACTCATGAATTGAACTAATCAAGTCAGCTTTTCATGACAGAACTTCTGTTTAACCAGCATAGTTAGTAATAATACATTCCGGATAGTTTTGCTGAAGGTTCCCAATACTCCTAAGAATTTTAAGAGCAGAAAGCTTTTACTTTACAGCAGTACTAAGGAAAAATAATACTGCAACAAGCCAGCTCACTCAAGTGAGACTTCTTGACATTTTACTAGCAGAAGTACCTCACTTTGCACAAGACACAAATACTTACCATTAAAAGCAATTTAAGGCACCAATAAAAAAACAAAGCAAAATGTTTTCTTAGCTCAAGGAGACAATGGAATGAGAATCCCTATTTTTTTCAGGCTGTGTAAAAATAAGTAATCTGCCTAGAAGCCCTTCTCCTTGACATGTGCTGAAAAATGGAAAGACACACCTCATCTATAGAACCATTGGCTGGAAGCATCTCCAATTTTCCAATTCAGTTATTCCAAAAAACCATTAATAGGCTGCTTTACTCATGAACAACATTAACATATATGTCTCAATGACATGGCCAACATCACACTTTCATTTTGCCACTTCCCACTATATGGTATGCACATCCTCTGATCAAGACAAGGCAGCAGCTAAGCTCTTCTCCACCCCTTCCTCCCCAACTCTTTATCCCTCAGCATCTTCCTTAGAGAAGTTTGCTCTTATCTAGAGAACACCGCTGTGGAGTAGCAGCCATTAGAAATGTTTTAACAAACATACGGTTTATAAACAGAGTGGAATGGATTTAAACAGTTCAATAATCTACCTTTCACAATCAAGACAGAGAGGTCACTCTCAGAACACCAGTGGAACACATTTTTAAAAAAATGCTTACTTGAAAGCAAAGCCATCACTAAGCACACACATACTCTGCTGCAACATACTGAAGAGAAGATAAAGCATGATACATCGTGGCTCTTTCCTATTGAAGCTCCATAAAAATCCAGGCTCAAGGAAGCTTTTGCAGATTCCAAAGCAGTTTTCTTGAACTAAAATTTCTAATTCCACTATGTTAGTACACACAGAGCTGTTTAAACACACACCTGTAAGGACCTGTGAGAGACCAGATTGTCCTCAACAGATACCAGCTTCAGTGTTTCTGTCAACATAAAAGCCAAATGTTTCACTTTAACCTAACCTAAGCCTAACCTAAGTATTACCTTCTAAAAAAAAGCATTATTTCTTCTCTTGCTCCAGAGAACTCAAAGACTAAATAATCACTAGCCTTCACATAGCAACCCTTTTACAGATGTGAGGGCACTCATCAAATTTGCTTAGTTTCTTCTTCACTAGTGTGCCCATGCCTTTCAAGGTTCTCTCAAACCAAGTTTTATAAACCTCATATTCTTGCATAGTCTAGAGATCTGCATACTATGGTTAAAAAAATAGCCATACCACTTCAGCTAAGGCCCTTAGTTAGAGCAGAGCAATCACTTCCCTTGTCTTTAATCACATCTGTTAACATACCAAAATAACATTTGTCTACTTGAAAGGACATTACATTATTGATTAATATTTGATTTCCTATACACTGCAGCACTCAAGTACTTTTTCGGGATACGGTTTGCTGTTCAGTAATACCCTTACCACTACTCATGCCTTGGATTTTTCGTCCCTTTGTTCACTTCCTCCCTCAGTTCCCATTAACTAAGCTTAATTACACTGATTTCCAATCTGCTATCAATCTTCTCAAGATAATTTTGAGTTCTGACTCTGAGCTGTACAATCCTTGCAATCCTTCCAACTCCGCAACATACCTATTTCGTGTTCACCTTTACAGAAAACAATGAAAATACATTCAAAGCAGAACCCGCCAGAAAGACATTTAGTGACACTCCTGTTTAGAAGTGAACTATTTACAAGTCAGCTTCAAACAGGAATTTTTCAACCAGCTGTAGACGACCTCAAAAACATTATTTTTAGACCACATTTCAGTAGCTTGTTTTTAACAGTGACCCAGAGAATAGCAGAAACCCTGTAAAACTCAAGACAAACCCCTTATATTCCTTCCTCATTAACTGCATTGGTTATTGCAAAAACAAGTTTGATCCAGACTGTTCTTAACAGACAATGAACTAGTTTGGTTTGTTTGCACATTGTTTTTAATTGTCTTCTACTTATCAACAAATTCTCCTCCCAAGCCACCTCCCCAGAATTTTTCAGGGGATCAAAGCTCAGCTAGCTTTGTTTATTTGGTTTTTTTTTTAAACTATTACTGACTGCATTGCCTTCATATTTCATTCAGTTTTAGCAATTACCTGGCTAAAACTTTTCTATCAAAACCAAACAAAGGTTGCACTGACCATTACAGCACTTTTGCAACATCCCTGATTTATAAGGCTGTTTTTCGTTCTTCTTAATAGAAAGGGATTTCATACCTTTTTTTCAAACCTAAGGATTCTCTGATTTTCATCCTTACATTACTCATTTTCCCTCACAAGCTCTGATTTTCTTTGGATGGCCCCTTGTTGGTTTAAAGCTTTTAAAGATCTCAAGATATATCTGGAAACTAGTCTCTTACTATGCTTCCTGGGTTTTATCCAGGTGGAAGATTGAACAGTAACATTGAACATCGAAATTACTAAGATTTAATTAATATTTAACAATGATAGTGTGCGTTCAGTAGCAACCTATTTCAACAACTAGCTCACCTGTACATTTGATCTCTCATATTATGCTCTCAATGCAATTTTAAATACCTATTACTTTTACTCTGCCTTCAGTATATTGCTTTAAGCCTATCAGTGAAAATTACCTTAAGTCCTTCACTGTCACAAGTATATTTCACTAAAAATAAGGTAATCAGAGCAACGGCACAAGAGAAGTACATTACCAGTTTTATACATATATCCCTAATCAATCTAAACGAATACATTTTTTACAAATGTATTTTTGTACAAGCCCAGGCTTCTAAAAGTACCTAGTAGGGATATAAGCTGTTCTGTAAAGGATGCAAGCACTTCTTTACAAGTGCTTATGCAAGTAAAAGCAGCCTTGGAAAAACACTGCAACCAGAGGATGAAGTCAGTTTAACAAACCAAGCTGCTTTCACTCAAGCTCCTTGGTAGCCTTCCCCCTACGACTTCTTTATAGGGCTTTCAATTGCGAATTTAAGTACCATTGATTAGCTTTACAACACTGTACTGTGGCCCCATCTCCCAAGCCCACAAAACGCTTAAGTACTGGAAATAAATCAACACCACCTACTCACGAAATACATCGGCTGTGCTTAATCACCAGATCACGCTCCCCTCTCACAGCTGGGGGGAGTCGCTGAGGGAGGCACCCGGAGGAGGTACCCGATTAAGCAGCCCCCAGCCGCCCACCCGAGCCAGCGGCGCTTCGCTTCTGCCCGGGCACGACCACAGCTCCCGCGGCTGGCCTGACACCTGGAGGCGAGGCGCGGGAGAAGACGCACCCCCTCCACCTCACCCCCCGGCCCGGTCCCCGTCACCGGCTGAGGGTCGGCTACAAGCTACGGTCGCCGCCGTCCTCCATCTTCTCCCTCCCCACCCCGTCCCCCGGGTCGGTACGGAGCAACGTCCCCACCTGATCCTCGAAGCCGCTGCGGTGGGTGAGGGGGCAGCAGGGCGGGCACCTCAGCGCGGGGGATCACCTCAGCGCGGGCAGGACCCGTCACCTTCACCAGGGCCCGCAGCCCGCCAAGGAGCTACCGGACTGGCTCCCGCCGCGCACGCGCAGAACCCCGCACGAGCCCCGTTTAAAAGAGAACGGCGGGGGGGGGGGGGGATGAGCCCGCGCGCAGCCGGTGAGGAGGGGCCGGGCCCGCTGACCCCCGGGGGTTCCCCTCAGCGCGGAACCGGTGCGGCCCGTAGCGGCCCGCTGTCCCCGCAGGGAGCGCTGCGGGTCGAGGGTGGGCTGCCGAGACGCACCTCGCGCGTAACGCGCCTCTTCCCGCGGCGTCACCCGGACGCGGCGTCACCAACCGTCACATCCCCAGCGCGCGCGGGCTGATCCCGCCCCGCGGCGGGAGGCGCCGCTCTCTCTCCGAACGGGCCCCTTCTCTCTATGGTGAGCCTCCCTTCCCTCCCGTCTTCTCTATGGTGCGCGCCCAGGCCCCTCCCTGCGGGGGCGGCGGCCATCTTGGCCGGGTGGCAGCGGCGGGAGCACGTTGCGTGCCGGCCCGCGGGACAGGGGAGGCGGTTCCCCGCTGTGGCCCGGCCCGGGGTGCGGGGGCGCCTCGCTCTCTCCCCCGTTTCCCGGTAAGCGGTCTCCGGCGAGGCGGGTGGGGGGATACCGGCGTTCTCGCACGGGAGGGAGGCGGGTAGGGAAGGGGCCCTTTTTCCCTGCCGGGAGCCGCCGCCGGCTTCCCGTGCTGCCGGCCCTGCCCCGCCGCCGGGCTCGGCCCCCCGCCGGGGCCTGGGGCTCCCCCCACACCCCGCGGGAGCGAGGCCGTGTGGCCGCCCCTCGCCCGGGCGTCAGGGCCGGCTGCTCCCGGGCCGGCAGGCGGTAGCGCCGGGCTGCCCTGAAGCCGTTCCCCACGCCCAGGGGGAGCCGGGCCGCCCGCCCCGCTGCTCCGGGGCTCGCTGCCGGCGCGGGCAGGAGGATGGGCCCGCGGGGGGTGGGAGGCCGCCCCCGCCCGGGCCGGCACTCCCGCTCCGCACAGGCAGCTGGCCCTCGCGGCGGGCCGCCCCTCACCTGCTGGGCCCCGCGTTTGTGGCGGCTGTCCGCGCCGTGTGCCGGGGCGAAGGGAGGCGTGCCCCGGGCATCGCCCCCTGCCCGGAGCCCGCCAGGGCTGCTGGCGCCGCCGGGGCCGGGGGGGCGGCTTTCTGCTGTGCAAGCAGGGGAGTACCTCTTCTGGAGAGGGGGGAAAGCCGTGTTTTGCCCTACTCTGGGGAAAGTTACTACCCGTGTGCCGGCTCGGGGGTGAGGTGATGCTTCTGGCAGCATGCTGAGGTAACGGGTGAGGCTGCTTGGTACCGGACGGGTGCGAAGGCCGGAGGCCCCGGCAGACAAGCCCCTGCCGGAGCGCGGCCGTGGCCCCTCAGGGTGCACCCGGCTGGGTCATCTGCCGCTTTCCGGGGCCGTTTTCCACTTGTGATTTGTTTCTTTGCTCAGGTTTCCTGAGCAAGTGGGTCGTCAAATGTCTCTGCAGTTTTCGTGCTGATTTATGGGTTTATTCTCATGCGCTTTGCTTCATGTTAAAAGGAAATATTAAAGGTTGAGTGGTAATTAACGCTGTGCAGCACCAGCGAAACACACCCGCTCGTTATGCTGCGTCAGTATATTTGACCATATGCTTTTCACGTTAACGTATTTATTTTCATATTCATGTTGTGCCTTATGAGTAATATAATGAGTTAAATACAGTGAGGAGGTTCGGGGCTTGTTTAAACTTATTGGACGTTGCCTCAGTTTCTCAAACAAACGCCGAAACCTTAAGCACAGCCTGGTTCTTAATTCTTAGTAGATTTTGTTTGGGCCCGTAGCATTTATGATTATTTCTGCTTTGGCTCTTAGAAGTTTAGTAATCTCCCATATTGCATATTTGAAAACCTGCACTTTGTCTTTCATTTAAATTTTCTTTGGGTATTCTAATTCTTGATTTTCTTGTTATGGAGTGACCCTATGTAGTCCGTTAGCAATGCACTGAGAGATAATTTTTGAGCTTAATGCTTTTCAGAGGAAAGTGGAAATGCTGCACATCCTCACTTCATTCCACAGCATTTACCTTTGAGGTCTGATGAAATGTAATTTAATAAAATGTTACCTGTTTTTCTGCAAGTTAACTAAGGTATGGCTCAGTTCTGAACTCGGATCTTGCTTTCACATCATTTAGTTGAATTGTCTCTGGTTATGTTTCAGTCTTCGTTTACTTGTTTCTTTTAATGTTTCTTTATGTCTGAATAATTCAATGCAATTACAGGTCCTTCATGGTCATAGTTGACTGGACTTAGTAAATTCTAATGTAACTCTAAAGCCTGTGAAAGTAATAAATGTTCTTAATACATTGCATTTGCTCTATAGATTGTATATTGCTGTTTCCTTTTGTGATGGGTAGCAAGGTTGTCTTATGTGCCTTCTTTTTTTTTCCTTCTGGTTTGTCACAGAGAGCAGCAGTTGTCAGAAAGCCTAAGAATGCTGACTTTAAATGCTTGTGACAACATATTTTGTGTCTTGTTTTTAGACATGTTTTAGTGTTTGTATTAAGTGTTATAATTGGACTTAATGGGCAGCTTTTGGCTTCAGTACTACTGTCAAGTTTTTTAGATTTTTTTTTTATTTTGTTTTATTTGCTAGCAGTTCTTATTCCTTCTCATTCTTTCACCTGTGTCATCGGTCTGTTGTTGTGGAAAGATTTTCTCATGTCACTCCATCATAAGCCACTGATTCAAAAATAACACTTTACTCTTGTAGTTAATAAAAAAATTAATGTTTTTTTACTTTGGTTTTTGTCCTGTTCTTCTTGATTTGGAAAGGAGAAATACAGCTTCTGAATACCAGTTTCTCTTGCCCTTAAACTGCTGACTACACTTAACAACTGCTATGCTGTATTGTATCATATGTATATTGTATGTGTTGCTGAGCTGTGTTCAGTGTATTGAGATTTCTGCTGTCTGCATCCTGAAGTCAGTAGATCCTGTTTGGTATGTTAAATGCCAGCAAAGTGACTGCATATAAATATGTAATTTGAGTCCCGTCTGGTTTTGGACAGTGTTTAATTTGCTCTAAACTGTCATTTCTAAGTAGAAATTTATTTTTCTTTCTTGTGGACCATTATCATCACAGACTTCTGGACAGTCCTGGAAATATTGCCGAAGTGACGGAAGTCACAAGTATTTATTTTTTTTTTTTCTGAAAATGGTTTAAGACCACTGGAGAGTTTTGGATAAACTTACATTTCCATCTTGTAGATGGGACCGGGGGGCATGAGTGTATGTCTCCATGCTGGTTCATTAGTTCTAGTCTCGTCCCCTCCCCACACTTTTGAGTGCTTAGAGTACTTGCCTCTGTGGCCCCTTCAAAACTCTTCACCACAAATGGGCTTTTTCCCTTATAAATAAGTTAGAAGGAAAAAAAAAAAAAAGAATCTTAGACTTGTTTTATTACTTACCAACCATGACTTGATTCAGCAATGGGTAGTAGTGCAGACTTCAGTCTAATTATCCCACTGAGACTAGGTGGAAAGCTTGCGGAGGTAGGTGGCAAAAACTAGTTGTTTCAAGCCATATTTGATTTGGTCTTTTAGAGCAACCCCCATCCCATTTTCCTGCTTTGATGCTTTAAGCCAAACGCGAGGGTGGGTGGGTGGCCGAGGGGAGAGTTTGTCCCATCTGCTGCCGGCACTGCTCAGGCGGTAACCTCAAACCAGAGGTTTGGGAGGTTGGATAGCAGAGGTAAGCTCCTCAAGTGTGGCAGCTTTGTCTTTGTCTCGCTTTTGTAACACATAGAAGTAGCATACGTACCAGTTAGAGCTAAGATAAGAGAACCCTGCCAGAAAGAAAAGCAGTGTGGTCTGGCTGCTCATACTCGGCCACAAAGGCATTGTTGGAGCAAGGGCGGACCCAGATTGGGCACTTGCCTTGGAAAACCAAAGGGAGAGCGAGTGATTCACCCCCAAATACTCTATGCACTGTGAACAGGACTTTTAAAAGCACAGGGATATATTCCCAAAGAATGTGTCTTTATTTGAAGCACTAACAAAATCCAGTATCTATCTCCTAGAAAGTTACCCTGACTCAAAGATCCTTGTAGTTTTTAAGGATAAGACTTTCGGTTTCTTGTTGTCTTATGTAAGAAAAATGTATTAAAGTGAGAATTGCAAACCCGTTATTCCATTCCTGTTGGTCTGGTCTATGGATGTAATTGCAATGTTCAGCCCTACTTTGTCAATCTGGTCTGTTGGTACAGAACTGTAAAATCACTTTTAAAAATACTTTTTTTAAAAAAATCATTTACTTGAAAACATCAACTATGTTATTAGGACACTTGGGCTTAGGAAATGTTAAAAGATGAAAGAAAAAAAAATGTTACAAGTAAAAAGTGCCACAATAAGGTTGGTTGGCAGCATGACAAATAATTACATTCATCTATATCTGGTGAAGAATATATTTTAGACATTGATTTAAAAACTCTTTGGACGTTGAAAAGAGAAATAAGACTACCACCTTCAAAAGGAACTACTTAAAATATTCATAATTATGGTAATAATGGATTTAAAGATACAATAACCTCTTCATTTCTGACCATTGCTCCTTGTTGGATGCCAGTCTCTTCCTTTCCTTCATATTACAGTAGTATCTGTAGGATTCCTTCTATCTAAAATTCACTGGTGTGTTTAGAGAAGAATGGAGTTTTAACGTGATAAATGTGCCGTGCACCTGTTTTATTCTTGCTTCTTTCAGGAGATTGGAAGTCACAGCCTTTCTTCGTATAATAGCTGTATGTAGTAAATAGTCTCTAAACCACTGCAGCATACTTTAGATTGGTGTAGCAAAGATGAACTGGACATCCAGCAGGAAATGCTTTCTTTAATAAGAAATGTTGGAATCCTTTTCTTGGAAGGAAGCGCATGTGTGGGCCATGTGGAAACCTGAAGTATTTCAAGACTCCTTCCCAGTTACGTCTTTGAACTACTGATACGTATTGCATTGAATTGCAATGTTTTTGAATTGGCATCGTCTGTAGGGCTGCTATCACTTTATTTAGCAGTGCTGAACTGGAAATGCTTTGTACTTTGTTTATGGTCTTTCTTTAGACCTAAAAAAAAAAATAAATAATCTGTTTGTCATTTGTAATCGCTTGTAAACTTTGAGCGCCTCATAATTCAGTGGGCTTGTTCTTCTGCAGCGGAAGCAAGTAGAAAGAGTTGTCCTTAGGTGTGTGTTGCTCATAGGAAGTTAAAATCATTATTATTGTTATTCTCAGTACTTTGTGTAAATATAAATGCAATTTTAGATACATTCCATCTTTTTTTTTAAATCAAGAGTTAAATTTAAAATTCTTCATCCTTCCCTGCCCTCTGCTGCAATTGTTGACATAAATTCCCAGTACGGTCCAGTGCTTGCCAATGGGCATTATAAATACCTAAGCAAGAGAAGAGACAGTTATGTAGAGGCATACAAGTAGTGATTTCACTTGAGTGCATTTATTTTTTATTTCAGGAATGTTTAGTCTAGTGCTCCAAGACCTTTCTGTTCTAAAAATAAAGTAATTTTATTAAGAATCTTGCTTATTTTTATTGGGATATATTATAGTTATTGGTGCCATGTTAGGAAATGTAGAATGTAAGTGTAGTTATTCAAATACTAATAGAGCTTAAGATAAAAGAATGAAACGTCACGTATGTTGGTTCACGTTGCTTGGATTACTTTTCTATATGCAACTACAAATCTTCACTTTGAAAGCTAGCTTAAATTTTACAGTATTTTAATCATTTAATATAGAATATTGGCATACAGTTTGAAAAAATATTATGATCAGATTCTTGGAGTAATAGTTGCAGTCACAACTTGACTTGACCAGACGCTGTAGCATGAACAAAGTTACTTTATACAAGGCAGCTTGTGAAACTGGAATTTGTATACATTCTTCTGTTCTTACTGTGACATGCTTTTCTTGGAAACAAATACATTCTCACATATAATCACAGGTTTTTTTTACAGCAGAGAAACAGTAATGAAATAGAAAGCTGATGTTAAAGATATGTGCCATTATTTACACATCAGCACCCTTACTACTTGTATCTGAGACTTTGCCCTGTTTGCCATGTTGCTTAAAAGAGAGGGAAAAATCAAATAATTTTTGCTTTTTTCATTTCTGAACTCTACTAGCAATAACTTCAGATACGTATGTTCTTCTCTGTGCTGTCAGTAATTATGGTATCTTTTGGAATTTTTTTTTCCTTAAGATCTGGAAGATTCCCACTACTCCTCAGAATTGGTGTTTAACCTGAAATTGTGCATTATGGCAGACAAATTAACAAGAATTGCTATTGTCAACCATGACAAGTGTAAGCCAAAGAAATGCCGTCAGGAATGCAAGAAGAGTTGTCCTGTGGTTCGAATGGGTAAGAGATGTGATTTAACAAAGTATTTAAGAAGTTGGAGAATTTTTAAATAATGTTCTACTACAGGGGTCCTCAAACTTTTTAACCAGGGGGCTGGTGTGGGGATGAAGTGGCAGGCAGTCATCTGCGGCTGCTTGGTTCCCCCCCAACCCCCGGCAGGAGGGGTCTGTAAATACCGGGGGCCAGATTTAGGACCCTGGGGGGCCGTATCCAGCCCACAGGCCGTAGTCTGAGGACTCCTTTTCTACTAGAAGGAACTAGGTTTTTATAGTTGCTAGGGTTTTGTTTGTCATTCATACTTCATTTCATAAAGCCTTTAAAGTATCACTGAAAGCATGAACAATTTGTAGTAATAACGCCACTCTTCAGTTCTTTGGATGATCTGAAGCTTCAGTGAACATAAATCAGTTACATGTTCCTCTGGAATTTAGTAGTACTGGCAAGAATTCTGATTAATCAGAAACGTTCTTGAATTAATCTTACCGTTTTTCACCAGGCAAACTCTGCATAGAAGTCACATCACAGAGCAAAATAGCGTGGATCTCAGAAACACTTTGTATTGGTTGTGGTATATGCATCAAGGTAAGAGTGCTCTTTTTAAAGTGATACAGTTTCCTTATTTTGCTGTTGTATTTATTAATGCATACTGTAGCTTCAAAAAGCAATTTTGTTTCCCTGAATAATCAGACATTGTTAATTATTACTGTTTATAGAAGGTAAAATACTGTGTCAGCTTGGTGAACCTGGTTGGGTTGCAGGGTGTGGGTTGTAACTTTTTGTTTGTGGCTTTTGTTAGGTTTTGTTTGTGGCTGTAGACACCTAGCAATAGAAGGATGTTTTTGTAAAAGAGCTAGAGAATATATGCAGCATGCCTTATTGGTATTGTAGGCTGATAGTCTAAATTGCTAACTATTTATTTGAAAACTGTGGCGTAGAACTTCTTTGGAAAGTTGATTGTCTAAATGCAAAGGAAGTAATCTGGTAAAAGTTCTTTTAAAAATATTTAAATCCACAGCTGGGGGCTTTGCAGAACATTGAATTTTGTTAATAAGTTGTTCATGTACACCAGTAATCGATAAATTTCTTTCGATTACAGAAATGTCCTTTTGGAGCCTTGTCAATTGTTAACTTACCTAGCAACCTGGAGAAAGAAACAACACACAGATATTGTGCCAATGCCTTCAAACTTCACAGGTATTTTATTTTTCAAATCAACATAAAAGAGACAAAACATTCAAATTTTTGATAGTCTAAACATAGTGCACATCAAGGAGGCATAGTGCACATCAAGGAGCTCTTGGTTGTTACTTCAGTAGCTTCTTTTTGAATGTTAATTACTTTTTTCTTATTAAAAAGTCTTAAAATTCAATTAAACCTGAGTGTTCATTTTACAGAGCTCCTGTTTAAGGAACAGACTGCTCTTAAGTCTTTCTGTGATCTTCTACTTTTAAGGACTATTGATTTAATTTGAATTATATACTGGCAAGTTAACAAAGTAGGCGGAAATAAACAGAGAGTCTTAAAACAGGTTGTAACATTTACTTTACCACCAAGTGTTGGTGTCTGATGGCATTAATATAATCCAGAGTTATCGCTGTTGTGTACAGGTTGCCTATCCCTCGTCCAGGTGAAGTACTGGGATTGGTTGGAACCAATGGTATTGGAAAATCAACTGCCTTGAAAATTTTAGCAGGAAAACAGAAGCCAAATCTTGGAAAATACGATGTATGTATCAGCAATAAACTACAGTTGGCGTTACAGATAGCTGTATATTTTTTCACTGAATTTTCATTATTTGTGAATGCCATAGAATTTGCGAAGACATTGGCGCTTTCCCTATTAACAGCCAATGACGTATTCCACACGAAACGATAGTAGAAGGATGCTAACAAAGGCTTTTTTGCAAATTCTGTAGAACTTTCAAGAAAGATAAGGATTCTAATTATAATTGTAACTCATTAAAGATAAATATCAGAGGTAGGTTTCTGTCTGTAAGTCCCGCTTAAGGGTGGGGTTGTTTTTTATACCAGTCTTTTAAAATGTCAGGTTTTTTCCCCGGCACAATTTACCTGTTCCTCCTCAAGGGATTTTTGTAGCTGAAGTTTTGGATTTTCTTCAACGTTTTTATCTGAACAGCTCTAGTGTCTGAACGCTTATCATGTATCCTTGTGATCTCTTGGGCTTTTTTATCTTTGATTCTTTTGAAGATGATCTCTTAAAAAATACGTTGTTATCATAAGTTGTTGTTGAAGGTATTTCCCACTGTACATTTTAATACCGAGTTCTGAAAATCTTCAGTTCTTTCATGTTGAGAGTTGCTTAGAAATTTTGATGTATTTTTTCTAGGCATAAAAAAACTTGTAATCTGGTGGTCTTCAAGGGAGATCATAACCCATTTTCCTGTGTATTTACACAAAGTTGAACTGTGCAGCCAGCAGGCAAAATAGCTTATAGCGTTTGTTTGCCCAGCACTACTCCAAAGAGGGAATATTAGAGAAAAGACTTAAATTGTAACTATTGTGACTCTTCTTATCAGACAGTATTTCAATTATCACCTTCTCACCTTCAAATTACATGGTGACAATTGAATTCTGATGCTTACTTTTGTCCTTCAATAAGGACTTGTAGGAACAAGTGTGTTCAAAATTTGTTCATCAGTTTCTTTAGCTGAAAGAGTAACATTTTCATAAATTATTAATTTCATGGCTGCCACTTAAAACTACAAAGAAATAATAATTTCCCAGCTACATTTTCCACTTTCTTTCAAGTTTGCTTTATATTATTTTGTGGACTTCTTGTTTCAGGTGGTAGTATTGCAGAAATAGCAAAACTTTTGACTTTCTGAATGTGTTCTTAATTGAATTACCATGCTTCCAAAATCAGACTTCCCTGTGAAGAGCCAAATCAATATGATCACAGAAACACATGGTATGAATCGAATCTTCCATGTTGCTTCTGCTCTAAAACTTACCAAGCAGTTCCTCTGTGTATTTGCTTGGTTTGGAAATACGGCTGTGTCGCTCTGTTTCCGTGCTGTTTACCATCAAAACAATTAACTCTGCACCATTCAGAGTAGTACTCTGTGTACAACAAAACTGTACAAGTTGGGACTTTTTCTTGGCTGATTGCTCTGAAAAGTTCCCTTTTTGGTTTTGTTTGGTTTGGGTTTTTTTCCTGTCATTTTTCCTTTATCTTCTTCTGTTTCCTTGGAATGAAGTTTGCTAGAAGCAGAGAAAGTGACCAAATTTTATTGAGTTGTTTGTGCAAGCTGATTTTATCAGTCCAACGATCTTCCTTTGGATTAGCTGGATCAGATCACTAATAAGTGCAGTTAAACTAATCCATGCTATCATTTTCTCCATGAAGTAGTTTCACTCGTAGCTTCTTAAGTGTCTTAAGGACAGTTTTGGATGTCCTAGGTGCAAATTAAAAATCCTTTTTCTTGAAGGAGCTAGTGACACCTGGAGAAAAAAATCTCATTCTACCCCTTCAATTTGCAAGTTTACAATTTTTCCTCTATATATTTTTTTTTAAATGGAAACTTTGCAGAGGCAGCATAACAGTTTGGTAACTAAATAGATCAGAATTTAAAAAATTTTTTTTTATGATTTTTTTTTTTAGAACGGTATAAGCAAACACAGGCTTTCTTTTTCACAGGATCCACCTGACTGGCAAGAAATTTTGACTTATTTCCGAGGATCTGAATTACAAAATTATTTTACCAAGATCCTGGAAGATGACCTGAAAGCTATCATTAAACCTCAGTACGTGGACCAGATCCCTAAAGCTGCAAAGGTAAGAAATTTCGTGAGCTAAGAAGGCTGGGAGCTTCTCCTGGAATACTTCTCTTGTGTTTAAAGATTTTATTTAGCAACATAATTCAATGTCAAAAATCCACTACTGTCTGAAACTTATAATGTTGAAATACTGTTTTGGTGGGGTTTTTTGTTATTTATCATGCAGGGAACAGTGGGATCAATTCTGGATAGGAAGGATGAAACTAAGACACAAACTGTTGTATGTCAGCAACTTGGTAAGTGATTTTTGTGAAGTCAAACTTCAAAGCATGTAAGAAATTCATATATACTGAACAAAATAAAGTTACTACTAATGTGACGGTAGATTTAAATTACACCAGTTTAAAAAAAAATAGAGAAAAAAAAGGTATTTTTTAAAGTCTAGGGCTTGCTGTAAGCATATCTGAACTAATGTAAGTAATACTTTCAAGTGGCAAAGGCAAACTAATTGATACATGCTAGTTAACAGAATCTAATGCAGTTTTTGTGTCATGGTAGAAAGTGTTTATTTTTAAATCTGGAAAAATTCCAGTTACCATCTGCCGCTTTGCTTTTGCTTGCTTGCTTACAACTCTGGCAAAATCTTAGCATCCCCTCTTTTGGGAGCCATTGCATATAGAAAATACCGAAGTACAAAAAACTTTTTCTTCCCCCACAAAAAGCCCTGTATAGAACTAATTATAATGGGAGTAATACTGACTTCTGAGAGTAATGCAGTTAAAAAGAACAATTTTTGCATAGTCTAGCCCCAGTAATTTTTTGTATTTATATATATATATAACAGTAATGTTTTGAATTCAGTTGTTGTGAAATTTAGGTGTTAATGTAGGTGTTGCTAAATTAACAGGGTTCTTTTTGGTAGATCTGGGTGGTGAAGGTGGGGGCTGCATTGTACCACTAGGAAACATGGTCTTAGAGTCTCGCTTAACTTACCAGTGAAACAGTGTATACTTGAAATTTGCTGTTCATAAAGATGATGAGAAATTACAGGCTTAACCCCTTTGCTGTAACACCTGGGGGGGAGTTGGTTTTCCCGAAAATCAGAACTCTTCAGCCAGGTCTATTGAAACACTTTTAAAACTGGTATAATTTCCTTTTAGGGCCAGAAATCTTTACCAAATATTTGGTGGAAAAACAAATAGAAATGTACTCCTCCTGCATTATAAGTAGCAGCCGTACCAATTAATCAGCTACTGCTGCAGAGAAGCTGTAACTTGCTGTGACGTACAAATAGCATGATGATCCTTCTATATAAACTGAACACTTATTTTACTACTTTCTGTTTTTTCCTCTGTGTAGGATGTCTGCTGTGATTATACATGTTTCTGTAGGTAATAAAAATATGAACTGTTGTGTTGGTTATAACATATCTAAAATTAACCACTTATTTGCAGACTTAACCCATCTGAAAGAAAGAAATGTTGAGGACCTTTCAGGAGGAGAACTTCAGAGATTTGCTTGTGCGGTTGTTTGCATTCAGAAGGCTGATATGTATGTTTAATATACTTCTGTTACACACTGCTTCTAGTAATCTGTCTCAGAATATGGTCCTCTAATCCACATTTATTGTTAGAAATAACACTTGTTTGAAATAATTTTTAAAAAATAATTTTGAAAAATAAATATTTTTGACCAACTGTGCAGCCAAGATCCACATTTACTCTATATATAAGCTCTGGATTTTTTATACTTTTAATTCATCTGGCTGGAAATAGCTAATTTCAGAGGCCAGTGTTAAATTTCAGCATCACAACTTCCTAACCTTTTCCCTAATCCCACATAAACGTATTCAGTTTGACAGTGTACCTCAGTTGCCTCTCTGAATAAGAAATGAACAGATGCTTCCCCGCTTCTGACAACTTGTGTCCCTCTTCTCCTGTCTTGCAACCAGGAAATTACTGTGTAGTCCATGGTGTTTCCTGACTCCTTGGAACCAAGAAAGCAAGATCAGAAAAGTTGGAGGGGTTTGGGTTTTGGTTTCTATGAATGTCATGATTTATTTTTTTTTTTCTGTTGTTTGGGTTGTGGGTTTTTTGTTTGGCTGAGGGTTTTTTGGTTGGTGCAGGTTTTGGTGGATTTTCTTGTTTGCTTTGTTATTTCGTTTTTCTCTTTTGGAAGATGTTCTTCTTTCAGTCTCCTTAAGCATTTTTGCACTTTTTAGTTCATGTTAAATTTAAGCCGAATCAGAACTGAATGCATGGGATTCCTAATAGATTGCTGATTTCTCGTAATATTTGGTAACTGTCGGAGCTTTTGGCAAAATAATACTTAACTTGAATCTTTTAACAATTTCAAGTGACAGTCATCAGAGGTTCAGGACAGATGTCAGTACATAATTCCCATTCTTTGTCCCTTTTTCTCATTATAAATAATGATTATTTAATGTTTGAAATGTTAGTATTAGGTTGAAATAACTAAAAGCCTGCATTCACCAAGACTTAATTCTTTCTTTTGGGGCTAGCTTCATGTTTGATGAACCTTCTAGCTACCTGGATGTCAAGCAGCGCTTGAAGGCTGCCATTACTATTCGATCCCTAATAAACCCTGACAGGTAAGTACAAACTTTAAATGTCTTGCTAGACTGTAATAATAGGTGACTGTTTACAGAGGGAGGAAACATCCAGTCCCTCTCCCTAGAAATGCTGACTTCTCAGTATGGTAGAGTAATACATGTTTTAAATATTCTAAGTCCATAATATTCTATTCCTTTGCATTTTGGAAACTTATTTCCTATCACTTCTGTACTATTCCGGCATTTTGTAATAAGGATGTGAAAATGCAGGTGGTTATTTTTCACCTGAATGTTGCTGTTCCATCCCCTTCTCACAAAGATTTTTTTTTTTTCTTAAAATGTGGTAAGAATTTTTTTGCTCTAATCAGTCAATATCCTTCCACTTACTGTACATAAAAAAGCTGCCAGATTACACTGAAGATGGACTCTCAGCTTGTCATTCACAATGTCTGTTTATTGTACAGTTTAAAAAAAAGCAGATCAGAGATTTGAACTCTGTTCTTATTTAGTGTAAAGCTAAGAAACCATATTAAATGAAAACCATGTTGATAACTTTTGATTATGCAAGTCTAGAGTAAGAAAAAAATGTGTCGTATTGAAGTATCAAAGCATCTCTCTGGCTCTATTTTTCAGGTACATTATTGTTGTAGAGCATGATCTAAGTGTGTTAGATTATCTCTCTGACTTTATCTGCTGCCTGTATGGTGTGCCAAGTGCTTACGGTGTCGTTACTATGCCTTTCAGCGTAAGAGAAGGTAATTCTTAAATCTGTCTCTTCTAAAATGTACCAAAAGAATTCTATGGAAGGAAAAAAGAAAAGGTGCTAAAATGCTAGTTGTCATGTGAACATGATGTCTTTTTACTGTTACAGTTCAGTAACTAAAAAAACACTTTTTTATTTCGTGCAAAATCTCTGGTTGCTGTGATCCTAAACTTATAACTCAGCCCAGAAGTCTTAATTGTGAAATGCCCTTTGCCTCTCACTATGGACATTATTTTTATACTTGCAGGTGTTTTGTAAATAGTGGAGTTTCACAAAAGACCCTATAAATAGTAGAGAAAGTATAGCAGAGATTTAGTACAGTACAGAGATATGTAGCATTCGACTGAATTGACCACACTTGAAGCACAGAGAGTCAGTAATAAACTGTTTTTGTGAGAATGGGTCCAACAGCAGTAGTTTCTTTAAACCCTACGCACTTTACTAATACTAGGATTTCAGGAAAAGCTTCTATAGCCTTGCTGTAATTTTAGTAAGATTTTTCTTCATTCAATTTGCATAATGTACACACTTTCCATTAGGAGGTTGTGTTGCCTTTTTTAACTTGCCATTTAAAATCCAGTGTTCTCCTTATCTAATTGGAATTTACAGCCAAGAACTGAAATTCGTCTTGTCTTGCTTTATTGTAGACTTCTTTTTAATTATATTTTTTCCCTCCTTCATAGGCATAAACATTTTCTTAGATGGCTATGTTCCAACAGAGAATCTAAGGTTTCGAGATGCATCTCTGGTATTTAAAGTGGCTGAGACAGCTAATGAAGAAGAAGTTAAAAAGATGTGTATGTACAAATATCCAGGAATGAAAAAAAAGATGGGAGAATTTGAACTATCCATAGTAGCTGGAGAATTCACGGATTCTGAAATTATGGTGATGCTGGGGGAAAACGGTAAGTGCAATTCTTGTTTGAAGCTGTTCCTGCAGCCCTAAACATTCTCCTAAAGCCCTTTTGCTGTCTGGGGGCCAGGCTTCAAAACCACTGGGTTTGAGGCAGGTCGAACTGCTGGTTTCCTAGTGAAGATACCCCACCATGAGCTCGGTCTCTGAACAGTGGGAACTTGAAGTTATCGAATGTTCACGCCATTGTGTTTCTCTGTTACCTCATTTTAAGAACTTAAGATTGGCAGGGTGAGCCAACAGAGATGGACCTGGTGAGCTTAGCCAGATGTCTAGGCTGTTGTAGCTTTAGATGTCTCTTCCATTTGGAAAAGCAAGTAATAATGAGTATTGCTTGCTGGAAGTGAGTACAGGAATTCTCAAAGCAGTCTAATTTTAAAATACATTCTTTATTAAGTCTTTTTTTGTATCAGTGACTTAATTGTTAGAGGTCCAAGTTGCTAAAAAGTCTGAAGTAACATGTAACTTGCATTTTATTTTAGGAACTGGCAAAACTACGTTTATCCGGATGCTTGCAGGAAGACTTACACCTGATGAAGGAGGTAGTGCTTCAAAGCTTAGCTGAAACCCGTTTTAAAGATCCTGGGAAGGCTTTTGTTTTCATGATAAAATTTTATCTTCTTTTTAGGTGAGGTCCCAGTTTTAAATGTCAGCTACAAACCACAGAAGATCAGTCCTAAATCTACAGTACGTTCAAACCTTGTTTATTAAGTATTGTTTCCTACAAAAAGCATGTTCATAGTACACGGGTAGAATTTCTTTATGCCTGGAACAAAAAGCTCCACTAATTGTATTTCTTCTTGTTTTCCTGTGGCGCAGTACATAAAAGTGAGTGGCAATGTTTTTCTTCCAATAGGGAAGTGTCCGGCAGCTGCTGCATGAGAAGATTAGAGATGCCTATACCCACCCCCAGTTTGTAACTGATGTAATGAAACCCCTTCAAATAGAAAACATCATTGACCAGGAGGTATTAACGGCCTGAGACAACATCCTAACTTTTCTTCAATTCTCTACCTGTACCGGAACTAAATACGGCCTTATTCCTCCCACCCCGGCAGGTTCAGACATTGTCTGGTGGTGAGTTGCAGCGCGTTGCATTAGCTCTGTGTCTTGGTAAACCTGCAGATGTCTACCTAATTGACGAACCTTCGGCGTATTTGGACTCTGAACAACGTCTAATGGCTGCTAGAGTCATTAAACGGTAAAGTATACACGATGGGGAAAAAAACCTGAAATTTTCAGTACTTTCACAAAAAGTTTACATTCAGCGCTCTTTGTATTTCTATTTCAGTTTCATTCTCCATGCTAAAAAAACAGCTTTTGTGGTAGAACATGATTTTATCATGGCTACATATCTTGCTGATCGTGTGATTGTTTTTGATGGCATTCCTTCCAAGAATACACTTGCAAACAGGTAAGAGATTTGTTTGGATTAGTAAGCAAGATAAAGAAGGGCAACATAGAAAGAAATAAATTATCAGAAGCAGCAACAAAAATAAGGAAGTGCAGCGTCCCTGCCAGTGGAAATTCAAGCCACATTTGAACTGATCCAAGAGTGTCCCAAGGGTTCTGGCTTTTGTTCTGAAGTGAGGACTGACCCACACGTGGAAGCTGCCTAGATGGAGTTGGAGCATAGTTGGAATGTAACCAAGCCCTCAAAAACAAGACCAGCTCCTGGCTTAAACTAACCTTATGCAGCTGTACACCAATGAAGTTAGTATCAGAACAGAACAAATAAGTGGTATCGATTGAAAGGAATGAAAAAAGGACTAATTGTAAACTGTGCTTATGAAAATAACTTTCAGATGTATTAAAAGAAAGCAGTGTACTAACTGAACCTGCGTGCAAACCTTGTCACATGCAGGTCTGCACAGCAACATAAAGGTACATGATCTATGACCAGTGTAACTACCACGTATTTGATGTGAGCCAAATGAAGTAAACAAGGCTGTCTAGCCATGTGTTACATGCTGCTAGCCTGGTTTTGATGGTAGTCTTCTAAGAACAAACTTATTTGAAGTCACAATCACTTAACATTTTCTCAGCATCAGTGTATGTTGTGATCTTTGTTTTACCCTGCTAATGGTGCAGCGCTCTTTTTCTTTAAATGTAAAGAACCAAGTGTTCCAGCACACATAGATAAAAAATAAAAAGCATGTAGAGGTAGCAGTCTGAAGACTTGTAGCACCATGCTGAGATAGTGCTGAAAGATGAGAGGAGTAGTTACAACTTCTTGCCTGAGATGTAATTTGTCTGAAAGTGTAGCCCATCCTGGTACATCCAACAGCTCGCATTTGTGTTACTGCACCTGAGTGAGCTGTCTGTAATCTGCATTGTATAGAATTTCTGAAAACGTAGCTGGAATGTTCTTCTCTCTTCGCAGTCCACAGACTCTTTTGGCTGGAATGAATAAGTTTTTATCTCAACTCGAAATCACTTTTAGAAGAGACCCCAACAATTACAGACCAAGAATAAACAAACTCAATTCCATCAAGGTAAGAGAGAAACACCTTTACCGTGACGAAGCCATGACTGTTCAATATAAAGCCAGGTTTTACAGTAAGCTACAGAACAAAAACTAACCTGGTAGTTTTGCTGTGCTGGAAAACAGTATGTGAAACGAGTAGTAAGAGGAATAAGTAAAGTAGAAAGGAGTTTAGGTAAGTGTCTTGTATTTCAGCTATGTTCAAGTCTGCCAAAGGCTACTTCAACTAATACTGACATTCTTTCTCTTCCCAAGGATGTGGAACAAAAGAAGAGTGGAAACTACTTTTTCCTGGATGACTAAATACTGAATCGGAGCATCTTCGTAACTGGCATGTAGAAATGCATATTGGAACCTAAACATGTGTCGATGAGAAGGCTCAATCAGGTTTTAGAACGCTTAATCATTTGGAGCTTAAAATCTCTTGCTGCGTGTAACATCTGAGACCAGTAGCAGTGTAAATCCTAGTCCAAGTAAAACTGCCACTTTCTATATTTTGGTGACACAGCCCTATTTTCAGTGTAATAATTTCGAAATAGACCACCTTGAAATTGTACAAATGAGTCTCCTGATTTTTCAAAATTTAAGGGAGGTTTTCACTTCAATATATCCTACTCATGTACCAAGTACTGACTGAACTTCCTCATTTTAAAAATCTTTGAAGCTGTTTGGCATTTAAGAGGGAAGCCTACCAAGAATGTCAAGCTACAGAAGCAACTCCTGTTTTAAAAAGGTTGAATCTCTCTGGATGAGGGTGTCATAAATAAATATCCTCCTAACTTATAGCTCTCTTGTGACATAACTCAAGAACTTTGGCACTACTAATTCAGAAGTGTGTTTATTTATATCATGTAGTCATGTACACCTTTTTGCATCCTATAGAAAAGAACACACAAAAGATGGAGTACAAATAATAGAAAGATACACTTTTAGTCATCTGTGCCTGTGCATCTTCTCAGACCTAGCTACAGAAGAAAAACCAATTAAATAAAGTCATAGAAGAAAACACTAAAATCCTTTCAATCTTCTCTAACTTAAACCTCCACAGTAAAGAAAGGTTAATGGCTGTTTTTTCCAACTCATTCCCTTTAACCCATTCAATCATCTTTGAATAGAAAGATTAAGTTTTTCCAGGAATTACTTTTGCCTAAACCAAAAGCTTTAATCCTTACTGTAGACAAAAATGGAGGTAAATAAAAAAATTGCTTATCCATACAATGTAAGGTCCTTCAAGGAGACAGAGAGAAAAGTACCTGTATTTAAGAGGTCACTTCCAAGTTAGTTGTGCAGACATGTAAAACCCCTTTCAGCTATGTATCTTAAAAGTAAGGAAGGGTATTTTCCACGCAACAGTGCTTGTCTTGCCTGCATTAGCATGTGAAAATCATTATAGTTTTGCTCTTTATTTACGTTTTTGCCTGTTAAGTTACAGAAGGCAGTGGTCTGGTGTTTTATAACCTTGGTAGTATCAGGTGTTTATATATACACTGCCCTGTCTACCTGACAACAGAAGTCCACCTCTGTTACACCAGGAGAAGTACTCTGTGAAGTACAGGTGATGAATGCAGCCTTATACCACCCCCACCCTGTGTTTAGACAAAAACTTCCAAAGACCAACTAAAACTTAAGTCATACAGATAAGTAACACATCCCTTTGGACTTGAGTTCTGCATCTTCTGTTAATCAGTCCTAATTAGGGTAAGGGAAAAGATGTTTTTTAGCAAACACCTGAAACTGTATACCTCAGTTCATTATATGCTAGATGTTACATGTAGTCCCCTACTAACCACTGGGATCCTGCAACCTTGCCCCAGGTAAAGGGTTTGGCTAATCAATCGACAAGTTTTTCAGCAAAACCAGAGAAAACCATACTTAATCAGCAAAGGTGAAAAACAATACTAGATCTGCTCATTTCAGTCCTCAACTGCCCTTGAATAGCAAGGCAGAGTTTAAGCTCAGCTTGAATACTTAAAGTCAGTTTTTAAAAGTAATTCGAAAACAGCACGGCTTTAGCAGTTACTGCCATGCCTACGTTTTCCATTATTTCCCAAAAGTTTCTGTAGACCATGTACTGCCTTTGTTCTCACAACAAAGCTCGTGATTAAATGCCTGCTCTAGTACCAAATGATTATTTTGGTGACCGCTGGACAGATTTGGGCTAGAGCTAGAGTTACGGTTTAGAACCTCCCAAGATGCCAAGACGACACTTGAAAGTCTTCATAAGTAGCAGACATAAACAGAGGACCGCAATGGTATTGACTATTAAATCCCTCTCTACTTGCTTAGTTTTTCAGGTTGAGAACTAAAGATTGCCTCTTTCAAAATCTTGAATACTGAAAACTATTTCGATTTTAAAAAAAGCCACCCACAGTACAGCCCCTACCACTATTCTGACTATGAAGTAGAAATCCAGTTTACATCCCTGTTTAGTTCACATCTTGCCTATCTATAGTTCCGCTGCTCTCTACAAATGGCTCTATCAACACCAAACATGCATTTCATGTCACTGCAACAATTTCAAATACATAAATATAATAAAGTGAAAACACAAACATTTATTTTAAGTAGGGTTTTATACATGGCATGCATCTGAAAAGAAATCACATAACTCAGGTTTCCTCAATCTCAGACATGAAAGAAAGTGTACCATCACCTCTACTAGTATATACAGAGATATAAAAATATACACAACAGTTAATTTTACAGAGCAACAGAGCTGAGTGAATACTGTGCACACTGCACTCTCCGAGTTTGGACAGCTGAACGTCCAAACTGCAAAGGCAACAGGAACACTGCGGAGATCATTATCGGGGTCAGAAGAAACAGCATCAGAACTCTGACACAGTGTAAAAATATAAGGCAGAAGCCACTTTCTTCTGAATTGTAGGGAAGAGCAGAGCACACAGACTCTCCATCTTGCTTTTAAAAGTAGTTCCAGCAAGGAGTTGTACATGCAAAACAAACTTTGCATCAACAGTGCAACAACAAAAGAATACTGAACAGTAGCTCCATCATACAAACTTAAAAACACGTAACATGTACTTTATGCATCTCTCCTCACAAAATATCTAGGATTTGTCAGTGCATTAGTGTTAAAGTGGCATTAAAAAAACTTCTGCTATTATAACAGATGCAGAATTATTTTGGAAATGCATAGCATCTACATTTTTATTGTCTTTGTAATTCAGTTGGCATAGGCACCATTCTAGTCACACCAGTATTAAGAATTCTTGGTGGAAACAGCCATTCTTACCAATTTATACACAGCTATTCTTGACTGCTTGTCTTTTGATTTTGATTTCAACAAATAAATGCTTTTTAAAATTCAAAAATATACCCTATGAATATGAAAAGAACTATATACAACATACCTAAGACACAGGGTTAGCTGGCTGCCGTACGTGTAACACACTGAAGAGAAACATTCAAGTTTGATTTTTTTTTTTTTTTTTTTTTTTGAGATGAAAGGCCTTTGGGTTGGAAGCATATCAAAGACAACAGTGCAGTAGGCTGAGAATTCCTTTAGCTCAGTTCAGAACTAAGGCATTGTATGATAAAATATACAGTTATATTTGGTGCAATGTTACTATCAATTTTAGAATCTAGATCACGTCAAATGCTATAATTTCTCACTCTAGTAAACATACATATCCATCCTCTAACACAAACTCAAACCTTTGTGGGGAAAAAAATAATTTTCAAACACTAAACCTATTTTTTTTTTCTAATTTGACATTGAGGAAAAAACACTAAGCCAAACAATAATCCCCCCAAAAAAATATGCTAGGAGTTCAGATCCTCCTTGTCTTTACTCGCCAGAAGTTAAAACATATCCTTGAACTTCACTAAAAACAAAGATTAAGATTTTTAAACTGCTACTTCCAATTACTTCTTGTATTTTAAAGTCTTCTATTATCCATTCATTCTACGCTTGATGCCCTCTCTGATTATCTCCCAGTGCTGCCCTTCTCCTGTCATTCCTGTACGGCCTTCCTCTAAAGTTTCGCTGATACTGGTAGCCATCATCTCTGCTTCTGCTGGGGGGTCCTTTCCAGGCTTCCTCGGTTCTTTGGAACTGGTATCCTCCCCTGCTGGAATAACCCCACTCAAGTCTAGGCCTTCTGCCTCCATAAGTCTGGTTATAAAACTGCTTGGATCTACCGCTTCTCAGCATATCTGAAACTTCACTCTCATCTTCAGAGCTCTCTTCCCTCGCTCTCTGTGCCCTGCTTTCTGTCTGCAGATTGCCAGCACCCTTGGAATCTCTACCTTTGTCAGTCTTCTCCTTACGACCGGGAATGCTATTTTTTAGTTCGTTTTTTGATGGTTCTGCCGACAGCGGCGGAGTATTGGGCGCTGCTGTTTGCTGCCTCTCAGTCCCCTGCATCTGCAGAGAACGATTTTGCTGCCCAGCTGGTTTTTGCTTAGCAGGAGAAGCCGAAGGACAAGTTTGCTCCAGCTGAGGTGCCCTAGCCGAAGTTTCTTTTGGGGCGCTGCATTCACCGCTTCCACCTGCCACAGGGAATGGTACAGCGTTTGAGCTGCTGCTGCTGTGAGTCTTCTGAAGCTGTTCCACAGAGTTTACGACAGGAACAGGAGGGCTGCATTCTTTAGCCACATACATGCTTGCAGAGGTGCTAGCTGTTGCTTCTTTGTCCTCAGGTGAGATGACAACATTTGGTCTTGCTACTGAATTTTCAATGAAACCCTGAACTGGGTACCCATACCAAAAGTGAGGAAAGAAAGGAGATGCTATTGGAACAGCTCCTAGAAAGTGATTGTGTCCAAAGGGTGGCTGTGGGAACATATTTTTCCCTCTCAGGGACTCCTCATAGTTTGCATGAAGCGCTTGCACTGCATTCTCTGGTTCTACACAGACCTGTCCTTGACTTTCTGACACATGAGCTGTCGGTATAATCAAGGGCAGTGATGGAGATCTATCAACCTGGGGGATTTGACCACTGGATCTGGCCTCGCTCTGAACAGGAAAGTGCCTGTTTGTTCGTGCAGTTTCATTTTCATTCTGCGTCGGCGGAGCCTCCTGGAACCAGGCGTTGTGCGGATACACAGGAAGGGACATGTTTGGGTACATTCTGCAAGCAGCTAAGTAGGCCTGGTGCAGGGGGTACAAGTAAGAATGCGGTGCCCACATGGGACAACTGTATGCCTGCAAGATGAGGGGAGGGGGAGGAGGGGAAAAAAAACAAAAAAAAAAAAAACACACACACACAACAGTGATTGGTCTTTTGACTGTTCAGACAGACATACAGGTCATTTACCATTTTGAAACAGTTACAGGAAGTAAAGGTCAATTTTTTTTTTTTTTTTTTTTTTTTTTTTTTTACAGTGACTGCCCTCAGTTCTAAATAGCTAGGCCCCAGGATGATGCTCTCGTTTTGTTTTCCTTCCAAATGCAGTCGAAATGGGCAAGTTATGACCAGTAAGAAAACTAAATTACCTTAGTAACAATTTCTATATAAACACATGTTATTAAGTCAAGCTTTAGCTACGCATTTGAAGAGACGCATTTCAAATTCATTTTCCAGAATCACAATTATTCATCAGCAATTTACTCTACTAGCTCACTTCTCAAAATTCTAATGGATAAACAATCCAAACAAGTCACACCATGCACACATTTTCACCTCAAAAAACCCACACCAAACCAGAAGAAAAAAAGAAAAAAAAAAAAGGGGGAAAAGAAAAAAAAAAATAATACACTGAGACCTGGAGTTAAGATTATTTCCCCAAGGACAATCTGTAAAGACTAAAATCCATGTGTACACACACAACCCGCAGACCAGCTTTCTTAAAAGACCTTTCATAAAGCAGGGGGATAGGTTTCTTTAAAAAATACAACACACTTCCATCTACTGGTGAGAGTCACACAATGGACACACAGCATTTTCCGCAGCAACCTTTTCTGTGCTGTTAATGAACACAAGCTACGTTCACAATCCTGAAGTCCTGCCTCCATTCCCCTTTAACGCAACACCTTTCCTCTGCTTCCACATTAGCTAACTAGCATACAATGGCCTACAGTCACACTGCTCAGTTTATGAAGGCAGTCTTTGTGTTTGTACTATGGTACCTAGCAACTGGCCCAAGAGCAACATTGTAGCATGATTGCATAATACAAATTGCCAAATATTATACCTATTTCAGGCCATACAGAACACCACGTAAGGCTGCGGGAGGCACGAGGTTGTCTTAAGAAAACACTGATGTAGGTAGAGTGCAGAGCCCAACAGCTGGCACAGTTGTACTATCTGTAGAAACGGTTCCTGGAGCAAACCCACCCTGGTACGCCCACCCCGTCTGCCTCTCACCAGGAACTAGTTGGTTCACCCTGCACGAGCAGCTGGAAGGGTGTGAGTAACAGCACGGCAGGACCCGGGACCAAGGCAGCGGACAGGGTAATGCAAAACGTAGTTCCCAGGTCTACCACGCTGCCTGGTCACCAGTGAGGAGCACAACTACTCCAACACGGTACTTTGACCAGTAGATGGTGCTGAAGCACCAAAGTGACAGACTACATCCCAAAAAATGCAAAGTACCATTTTTGGTACCATCTCCGTAAGGAGAGTCCCAAACGTATGTAGGCTGATGAAATAACTGCTGTTTAAATATATTTCAGTGATACTTATTTCTGGCTTATGGAATTTCTATTAAGCAAGGAGACTTGTATTAGGCACACAGTTATTAATCCAAGTTTACTTTGTAAGTTGTGCTGAACATTCCCTCTTCCCATGCACAGACACCAAAGAAAATCATTACTTCTGGGTTCAAAGTCATGTGGAATAAGCCTCAGAGCATTCAGCACCTCTTCCAAAGTAGCTTGCCTGACAGGAGTAAGAGAAGATAAAAATGTTTCTTTATGTGCAGAAGGGAGAAACTAAGCAAAAAAAACCCTAGTCCTTACCGAGAAATAGGAAACGTTGCTATTTTGGATAAGCCTCTTCCCTAACCACACAGATTTGCACCACATAAACACATGGACTATTATTATAATTATTTGGAAGGCTAAAAGTAAAATACTGTTGTCCTTAACCTCAGCAGAAAGGAGAAACATGCAGGTTACTTAAGGGAGCATCCACAGGGAAAGACATACTAGATATTTGTACTGCAATGGCTTTGCCTGTACATGGACGTGGTCAAAGTCTGAGGGTCTTTTTATTATACCCTGCTTCTGAACAAATACATCTTCAAACTCACAATGGCTTACCTGTGCATTTGTAAAGCACAATCTGTTGACTGTATAGCCACAGCTGTAAGCCAATA
The DNA here is from genome assembly GCF_023634155.1 of Falco peregrinus. Lineage (NCBI taxonomy): Eukaryota > Metazoa > Chordata > Aves > Falconiformes > Falconidae > Falco > Falco peregrinus. The sequence goes on from NC_073722.1 coordinate 14,103,204, forward strand.
GTTCTCACTGTCACTGTTGAGATAAATTTTATTTCTGTGAACTTGAACTGCAGTGTGGACCACTGCTGGGAACCCGGTTAACAGAAGACAAAAGAAGAAAGTATTTCAAATTTGAAAGTGAAGCGCACAGCTCCAGCAATCAAACACCTGCACTCTAAGTGCTACCAAACACAACCAAATTTTATGGTACCACACACACAAAAACATAAATAAGTTTGAAGAGTTACCTTCACACCGAGATTGAAGAAAAATCTAAGAATATTCTTATCTGGGGGAAAAAAAAAAAAAAACACAACAGAAAAAGATCTATGAAGACCTAAAATATTACACTTCATCTGATCCAAAAACTAGTCTCTGCAGAAAGTTCCATTTCAGTAGAGGAACACTGGTATTAAGCTGCTGCTTGCATGTCTGATTGACTGGAGGTGGTGGGTGCTTGCCACAGTTAAGCTATCTAGAGCACAACCACAGTTTACATTTCAGTTTTAACAGTTTGTGGAACTGAACTTCTCGTTTGTAAAGAAACGGTTCAGTAAAACACCACTGCATGGTCAGACATGGTATGTTCTTTATGGGCATATTCCATATTTGTAGTATGCCAAAACCTATATCCCAGACCAGAGAGGAAATGCTCAACAACTTCCAAGCTTTTGATTACAAGAGAAAACCTGTTACTGTAAAAAGAAAGCAGTTCCCCAGAGAAAAAAAATCCTTTACACTCACAAAACCTGAAGTTACGGTGGGTCAAGCTAAGAACCACAAAATGATCATATCCAATTTCCAGATGTAACCACGCAAAATAATCGCAATGTTAGCAATGCAAACTAAAAAGTTAAAACTCTATTCAATAATCCCTTCCACACCTTACATCATGGAATGACAACGATTAGTTCTTCTGACATAGACTAACAACAGGATCAATGAAGCTGTCCTAATCTACATTTAAAGAGAAGAAAACCTATTAGGAAAAATGGTATAAAACCCGACCCCGCTTCTAGTTTCTCACCTTTAGGTAAGTCTTCCCCAGTATTGCACAGGGAGTAAGAGGGTGCAACGGCTCTTTCTCCCTTTTCAGTAAAAGGGAATCCAGGGTATAGTGGATCCTGATAAGGATTCAGAGTCTGAGGCAAAGGCATTAAAGGCTGGTTAACTGCTTGCAGCGACACAGGAACTCCAGCAACTGGAGCAGATGTTACCTGAGCCTGTGATACAATAGAGTCAGGTCCCGTTGCTGGGGCTGGCATCAATGAAGAAGCAGGTATTTGGGCTGGAATACCTATGGGAAAGAAACACATCAACTATGTACTATCACAAAAGAAAGTGACAGCAGGAAAGCAAGTTTCAAAAGACAGAAGGGAGAAGAAACCAACCACCAGTATTCAGGAAGATATAGAATATCCTTGAGTCGGGAAGTTACAAACAAAAAAAAAAAAAAAAAGACATGGCTAAATGCAGAGAATAATTTTCAGAAAGAGTAAAACAGTTAAGCTTTCCTGAAATGATAAAGCATTCCCATATTTATTTTTAGAATTATTAATACCAGAAGGAAATAGGAAGGGGAAAAAAAAGGGGGGGAACTGGTAAGTTATGTGTAAATCTCTGCAGTTCTCATTCCAACCAGGCATTTACAGTCAACCCTCCATCTGAGCTTCCATTACATGGGCTACGCATCTTCTGCCACAGGTGCGGTCAACTATGAGAGGATTATTACTGTATCATCTGAACACAGTAAGCAGATTTGAAAGCTAGTTCTTGTACAGAAACCCAACAGCGGGACAAGAAATGCAGCACCTGATCCAATGAGCAATATTGAATCAAAAAAAATTCCACGTACCAGAAGATACGTGTAGCGCAGAAAAAACATTATACTGGCTTTGCAGCTCGGGTCCAAATGGATCTCATTAGTTCCAGACATACCAGACCGTCCTTAGTAAATCAAGGGGCTTTAATATTACATGGTACACAGAGCACAAACACATAATCAAGCTTCTATGTGCTGACAGTGTGCTACACTTCAAGCAGATCCTCTGAGTAAGCCCCCTCAAAACTCAACGCTATCCCACTCAGGAGGAAAACAAGAGAATCGAGTACGCATCCCTCTTCCAACTTCAGGTAGGGAGTAAAGCAAACTACACATATGGGCCAATCAAAGATATACCAGAACTCCTACAACTCTCACTAGCTTTCAGCAGTGAGAAACTATATTCCTATAAATGACTGCCTGTGGAATGCAAAGTTGCAGGAAACCGCGGCTCCTGGAAGTACCTTCAATTTAGCAAGACAGTTAAAGTATTTTTCAGGGCTAGTGGTTTCTCATTTATGTTAATATTTCTTCAAACCTGCTGGTCCATAGGCTGTTGGCTCACTTGGCCAAGCTGGCACAATGGCTGGTACTGAAGGCACTGCTGGAGGTAAATGCATCTCAGAAAAGACTGGTGAGGGTGTTGGAGTTAGGCTTGGTAAGCAGTCTGTCAGGTTCTATAAAAACAAAGAGATAACACAAAGTTATTCTAAATCACCATTGCTGGTGACCCTTCATGTGTCTGACTTCCACCAACAAAGGCTCGATGACTCGGTATTACCCAGACTATTGACCAACACCACAGCAAACTATCAGCTACTAACGTATCAGGCTGCATACGTAAGAGATGTCTGAGGTACGTTACACATCACTGTGAAGAACTCTGCACCGAGCTCTACCCAGAACATGCCTGTACCATGACAGCCAGAAGTGTTATAACCACCTCCACAAGCATTACATTTAATTTCTCCCATCCAAAAGAAAAGCCACCCTCACAAATGATTACCAATAACCTTGGAGAAACCTGAAAAGGCAAAAGGTAAAGAAGTTAAAATCACAGCTGTCTTAGCAGAAAGATATGAAGTAGCCCCTCTCAGAAGAGGAAGGATATACTTTTACTTTTCTAGGAAGCGTTGTTCTTTTAAATTCTTTATGTTAGACATAATAGATTCCTAGATGTAAATACAAAATTTCAGCATTATCACCATAGAAATGACTATGTAATTAAAAGCCAGTATTATAATACATACGTGGCTGTGATGAAGCTCCCCTTTGTCTGAAGTCTCCTGACTGGAAAACTTTGAAATCAAACAAACATTTCTTACTTGCTCAGCAAGAATCGGAGAATCTGTTTTCACTTGTTCCAAAGGAGCTGAAGCTTTTGGAAAACTCTCATCTTGACTATTCTTCTAAAGCAAAGTTAGAAACAGACACAGCTAGTCTAACAATAAGACTTACTTTTCAAAGAGGCATTCAAAGATATTAAACCACACTACATACAAAGTGGGCTAAGCACCCAATCACTATTATAACTAGCGTAACATTCTGCTCATTGAAAGGACAGCAAAGGTTAAAAGCCAACAAGAGGCCACAAATCTCCACTGAACTTCAGAGACCATGGTCTGTTAGCACAGCAGCTATTAGTAAACATCAAATCTTCTCTGGTCCCATTATACTGAACATATGGACTGTACTAAGCAGTTACAAATCCAGATTCACAAGTGCTCTCGATAGCCCGGATTTGAGAACTCAGGTTGCAGAGAAAGACTATAAGTATGGATTACAGGGGCTGAGGAAAGCTGACAGCAATACAAGCCTCCAACCTTAGAAGTATTTCACTAAAAGCTGTAAAGCAGCAGCAGCAATCACAGCTCTAAAGGCAGCTATTGCTCTGCTAATCATGTATCAGAGAAGCAATAACATTAAGAAAAAATTTGGTCTTTTCTTTAAGATTACCTCAGATGAATTTGGCTCAAGCTTCTGACTTAAGTGGATCTGCCTGGAATTTGACTCTGTAACACCAAGACATAACCTAGTAAATGAACCATTACACCATTTATGGCTATCACAACTTAAGCCACTTAAAAGTTTGTCTTTCTAAAGTTAAATCTTCAAAACAAAACCTACCTCAGCACATATTACTTCAGAAAACTTAAATTTTTATCAAAGATCAAAGCATCCTAAAACAAACAGTTGTTAGGGCAGTAACAGAGCTACTACTTCAAACCCAGCTTTCAAAGCTCCACAGGAGTTCTTTACTGATGCTTGTTAACCATTTCACTGATGCTTGAGGGAAGCAGGAAAGAAACATAGCTGTCTCTTTAAACACATATCATTCATCCTAAGTCCCTCCTAGTGAAAAAGAAAGTTTGTACTTTGCTTAAAGTGAAAATGTTTTGATCAGCATTTCCATATTCAGGCGTTAAGACACCAGAAGCTTAAAAGTCTTGTCTACTTTAGACCGAGTAAAAGATTGATAAGCTTAGGAGGTTTTTAATGGTTCAAAAGATCTACAAAGTTTTCAGACTGATGCAGAAAGAGTTTAATTTCTCAAGCACCAGCAAACACTTGTTGCGGGGAGATGGTGCTGGAAAACAGTCATGGCATAATCTTCATATAGTAAGAGCTGTACAAGTTCTTCACATTCTAGCTTATGTTCAAAGCTGGTTACCACTGCTTGTTAATCAAATTAATGCACATAAGTTTAATAGTAGCCACTAAATAGATAGGTACTTTTTAAAAGCCTAGTATATGCACCATCACAACTAGACAAAGTAAATTGTAACAATATTAATTATAAGAATTACTGCCAATTCCCCAAGCATCAACAGGAATCTCTAAATACTCATAAGTAGTTTATTCCTATCAGATTTTTAACCTAGTTTCAGAAGAGGCAACGCAATCCAGAGTGTCACAAAAAACAGGGAAACCTGTACATGCCATGCACTTCAGCAAAACCTATCATGACACTGTAGTTAAGAGCTTTCTCTACATGAACATTCTTTTTAGCATTGCTGATGGAAGTTTTCAAGTGAAACAAGTTTTCAGATGCTCGGAGAATGAAAAATATGTAGCATCAGTCCTTGTAAGGCCTTCTTGAACAGTCTCACATGTTGTAAAAGGAACTAAGGAGCACAAGTACCATGAATACACAACAGCAATGCCTCTGCTGTTAGAGATGAGAAAACAAAAACTTCAAGAAAAGGGAGGGAAAGAACAGCTTCTAAGAGGAGGCTAGAGAGTCTGAATTTTATTTAATCAGGAAGGAAAAAAAAAAAGTAGTGGAAGAAGCTATGGTCAAAGTCAATGTTTAGTTACGGCAAAGCTGACAGGACAAAAAACAAACAAACAAAAAGTATCAGTTGCGTTTAGCAGAGATATACTAACTAGATCCTGACAGCCAGCTTCAACTTTCATCTATTACTCACAGAAGAGGAAAAGAAGAATGAAGAAAAGCTTAAAGAGCTTTCAACAGACTGGGGTTGGGAGGAAAAAACCCAGACAAGTTTTGACCCTGTGACAGCTCTTTCTGCTGTAAGTGGGGAGGTTTTCCACTCTTCTGTACACCATCTTCTCCCCTCCTTCTGTACGCTAATTCTTAACCATACCACATTGAATACTTTTACCTGGTTTCCTCTTAACCGACTACAGTAGGCACTCTTAATAATCCTCCCACTGGCACCTTCTGCCACACTCATTGGAATTTCTACAGGATCGAGTTTAGGGTAGCTCTGATAGTCTTTTCATTTCTCTCATACCTCTTCCCACGTACTAAAAAAATCCCAGCAAGGAATCTGCTCTCAGCCACACTCAAAGCAGGAAAACATGTACTTTCTTCCCAAACCACACCTTTGCTACCTTCAGCCTAGCTTAGTCTGGCACTATTACTTAACGATAATTTCCCCGTCGTTGCCTGAACAAATGCCCTGTCTTGAACAAATTCTGAGGCTGGTAATAAAAATAAGCAAACAAAAAAGCCTTTATCTAAAAACATTTATTTTTACCTTTATCCTTTTGCTCTTCCACCTCTGCTGCCCACTTGCTGTTTCTTCTCTCATTATTTGAGAACTTTTTCTGGTTTAAATTATCCACAGTCTGTGTTGCAGCCTGACAGACCGACTGATTCTAAAAAGTTTAGAAAAGCAGAAATATGACTTTATATAAGTGAGATAACACTTTGCCATCATCTGATATGACACTATTATGCCTTCATGACACATAATACCCATGATAGGCAGAAAGGGAGGGGGGGGGAACAGTCATGGTAAGTATCAGATTCATCCACTCTTTCATTCATTGCTAAATTTTGCAGTGTCCTTTAAAAGCATTCATGTCATTAGTTTACATGACAAACAAAAAACACTTCACTCAAGATAGTATAGCTTTAAAACCACATCCTCCTCCTTCAGGTGAGCAAATACAGCATACTGTTCTGTTAACCACAGCTCACAGAAAGAGAGCAACCACCGCCCATTAGGCTTCAGACTTAGTCTGCTCTTGGCAGTGCAAAAGAGCTGTTCATTTCTTCTCAGTTACACCAAGTTACTACTGCTCAAGAACTGAAAGATATAGCACAGAATGTCACTTCCACAAAGCAAGAGATATTTAAGGCCCATCTTTCACCTACGCATTCCTCTCAGCCTGGTTTTTGTTTCTGTTTGCCCTCAGATTTAAATCCAAAAAGCCCTCCATATCTCTAGAATAAACCTTGGTAAACAGCAGCCCTTTTTACCCCTAAGACCTGCTCACTCCCTGCGTGTACTGAGACTCCAACCCACTTTCTTCAAAAACTGCATCAATAAAATAAACTCTCAAAATCTAAAGGCCACCTTCTTCCCTCAGACATAGAGAAGTCCACTGAAGCCAGCTCAGCTCCACGACAGAAAAAGGGAAAGGCTGACAAAGAATTTGTATTACTTATGACACCAGGCAAGTTGTCACACCAGTAAGTTCTCAGGCTAAAAAGAAGAGTCACTGACAAATACAACAGGTTTTATGCAAGCCAAATCAGAAACAATCACCTAGTCACCTCCGCTACTAATTCAAGCGCCGCAATGCCATTTTACTGAGCTATTTCTCAGCTAAATTAAACTGTACTTCAGAGCAAGTTCCTCACCTTGAAGCCTGATCCCACCATACAAAAAAAAGACAACATCTGAGTAACTGTAAGGGAGCACAGAGCTGTCCAAAAACAGAAGGAACATGAAGGAAAATACCCACAGCTTTCAGAAGCTCATGTGTCTACTGTATTTACATGCCTAAAGAACCATGTATGGCGCACACCAACTATTCCCAGGGAAATTAGTACGTATGTGTCTTATCTTGACTACACAAAGTGGTGTAGATTTGCGTACTTCTATGTAGAAAGTGAGAGTAAAGAAAACATCCTTAACTTCCAAATTGTACTGTAATGCATGGACAGCAAAATAACGATTGCTAATTAAAGGTTCATGGGCAAGTATGAAAAATGCACTATTAATCACAATGAAAAAAGCATACACTGGAAAGAGCAGGAAAAGCTTGCTCATCCCTCTGCTGGATCTCATAAAGCGAACGAGACTCTTCTATAGCCTGTCTCTCCCTGCGTTCCTCTGGAGATAAGCCAAAGTAGTTACAATCTCTGCTGCCATGGTTCAGATCCTCAGTTCTCTCCCGGTCTGGTTTTCTATAAAGGGAAAAATGAAATGGGATCACTTTGACTAAGAAATTCACCGGTATCAAACACAACACAAAGCCATTGTTTAGATGGAAGAAAGAAGATAATTATGCTTATGTGATTCCACATATACCAGATCCCTTTCTGCCTACTGCAAGTTACCCACACACATAAAGTTTAAGGAAGAGAAAGAAAAGATTTTGTCCATTATTTATTCAGTTCGATACAATTTTGAAAGACTTTGTAACAAACGGTAATTATTAGATCACAGTTTAAAAAACCAATTCCTACATCAAGTGATCTAATACATTTCTGTGCCAATTGAGAACTGACCACGCCCCCACATGCTACATATAAACATGTAAGAGACAGTTGAGGAAGATTTCTGTAAATACAACAACAAAAGGGAAAATGCATTAGTTTTCCATGTCTGAAGTATTGCCACACAAAAACAACATCACTGTTTTGGCTTTCTGAATTACTTAGCTAAACATCTTGGGATACTTATCTATTTAGGTTAAAGGTGGAAGAAAAACGCCCTTAGAATATTCTATGTGGCAGACTCCAAAGACACCCCAGCCCCATTTATTCCATGAGGAGTTACGATACAGAAGAGTGACAGAACAGACCATGAAGAGTTTGGGTTTGTAACCAAGTACGGAATAGTCTTTTAGATAGGACAGAACAGTAGCAACAATGATGAAAAACTCTGCTGCAGCAGCCCAGTCAATTAAAAAAATCACTGCCGACAAATGCAGGCAAAATGCCGTTCTTATACTCCTTCAAGCGATCAGTAATAACATGAAAGAGTCCTCTCTATGACAGGTTTTGCAGAAGCTGAGGGAAGATCTTAGCCATGCCCAAGAACTACATGCAACATTACTTCAGCCCCAACTAGGAAAAAAAAAAGAAAACAAAAAACCACACACACACCCCCAACACAACCACTTTCCAATGAGAAACTGCAGGTTTGGTAGTTTTCTTGCAGGGAAGATGCTGCCATGCAAGAAAAAAAGTGGAGCTCACGATGATAGCAATTTTGAAAATTATTTTTTTTTAATTTTATTTTTAAATTTTTATTTTTCCTGTGCTTGTGTGTATTCTTAAGGACCTGGAACACCACTGAAGAATTTAACGGCAACATATTTCAAAAGAGCATGTTGGAAGCATCTGAAGCAGACACTTGGGCTTCAAGAAGCTCAGCCAGAGTTCAAGATAAGGAGGATGTTATTTGCAGTTTTACCTTACAGTTTGGGAAGGATTCCTGCATGGAGCTTTTTGCTCAGTTGAGGTCTGATAAGGTTGGGGTCCAGAACCTAAGAACTGATGCTGCCTGGTTCCCACAGTATGCTGAAGTCGAGGAGGTAGTGCTGACTGGGGCTTTATTGACTTGCTCTGATTCTTTGGCCCTCTGCCATCTGCATCTGTAATAAAGAAGTGAAAACAGATACATTTTTTTAAATAATTTTTTAAGCTCTTTGGGACAAAATGTCTGACAATAAGGATTCTGCCACACAAAGACAGGTACAATCCTACCGGGCTGAGCATTCTGACCCCATGTTGGGAAAAACTTTTTCATCTTCTTCCCTGGCACAGTGTTCCAGCCCTCCATAGGAGAGGCCTGTGGAAGAGGTTTAAGGCTCTTCAGTGAGACAGCATGCCTACAAAACAAGGAATTATGGAGAAAAAAATTATATTAAAGACCAGACCGGGGCTTACATAAATTAATACTACATGTTTACTAAGACTGGTGGATCTTTCAGTTTTTGAGAGCATTGCAAAGTCCTTTGCTCTTTATGATTACACTCAAGCAACATGCAGAAAAACAAACCTTTTCTTTTTTTTCCCCTTTTTATAAATAAAACTCTCTGACAAGTTGATACAAGCCTATCTGGTAAAGAATGATCAATCATTTGTGAAGTGAGTATTACAACGTATTCAGGGCAGACAGAAAACCAACAGACTCAGGCAAAATTACCACAAACACTGCAATAGATGTCAAGATTGAAAAACATTATATTGGTGGTTTATATCCCAGAGCAATTACTGCTGTTTTAATTGAGGATGCTGTAGGATGTCCAAACAACTTTACGTTATTTGAAAGGAAGACATTCAAATCTATAATACACAGTTCCAATCAGATTAAATCTCAATTTAAAAAAGGAACAAAGTGCAAGACAATTTATTTTTTATTTATTTTAACAAAAGGAGGTCTGATGAGATTAATGGGCACCTTTCTCCTTCCCTCATTCACTCTGACTGAAAGTGTTTCCTCTTCCCAAACTACACAACTTTGGGGTTTTTTTGCTCCAGAAGAGTTACAGAACTTACAGCAGAGCTCAAAAACAGGTCTTAAACTGCACCCATGCCCACCTCCCGAAAAAAAAACCAAACCAAAAAACTAAACACACCACCCCCCACAATGAAAACCGCCACCACTGCCACCTCTGAAAACAACAAAAACACCCAGCCAACCAACAGCACACAAAAAACCACACCGCAATCCCCAACAACAGCTTTTAACAGTCCCAGCATAGGGCAAACGTGACTCTGACCTAAACAGAAAATTGGCACTCCGTGTGAAAACAGGCAGAGCTACTCAACCAACAGAGAAACTAGGTGCTGTGATGGACCTTTCAATATGAAAAGCTTGTCACAAATCTAACATCTAATTAAAGTGTTGCTTGTTGTGCTTTGTAATTAGGATGGTGTCAATCTGTTTAGAATTGAATCTTGCACAAAAAAATTCTAACAATAATGTACTTACTAGTGTCCTCTGCAAGTAATATCCAGGCTACTTAGCACTAAAGAAAAAAAAGTCTGAATCGACAATCAATGCAGGAACAACCACCCACCCCCTTTTTTTCATTTAGCGTGTCATTTTCTTAACAATTTTGTCATAGTACTGCTTCAAGTTCAGTAGATATACTTCAGGGGCTGAAATTAACTCTGAAGTAAAGTAATGCTGCCATGCCCAGTGTTCAGTTTGGCAATCTTTTCTCTGAAAGAGATTAAGCCCTTACTTTGCTCCAAGCTCTTCTACAAATACAACAACTGGCCCATTCTCTGAACAAACTTCTTGAATATGAGCATTATAAAATTTCCCGTTATGGTCTAAGCGCACCTACAAAGAAAAAGAAAAAACCGCACATAAGCGTCAAATAATACAATCAGAGGACATAACTAGAATACCAGTAACGAGAACTTTTACTTTGGGCAACAGAAGAACAGAGAAATAAACACCACTTAATTCAGTAAATGTGCCAAAACCGTATCTTCAATCCATACTGCTTCTTCAAAAAGAAATACAAATACTGTCAAAAAACAACAGAAAAATCCAGAAAGCTTGCTGGGTAATACCAGTTTATGAAATTCCGCTTTCAAAACTATATGAGAAAGTTGAAGTAATCAGGGTATCAAGGGATTTCAGATTTACTGAAAACATCTTTCTCTCAGAATAAAACCCAAAACTTGCCCTTGTTAAAAATTCATTAAAAGAACTCAGTGAAATCCAGTTTAGTTAAGCACATAAGGAGCACCAATTACTTCTGAAGTTACTATTCAGAATGTTTAAAACAACCAAAAACAGTTGTTCAGACACGATCATCAGTGTTGTCTGACTGACATTGCGTCCTTAAAATTCTTCCATTAAATATAATTTTCATAACATTCAGCTACAACATTTGGCTTTCCAGTTGTATTAATTTGGTCAACTCCACTTTTCACTATTTACTTCATCTTCCCTTCCAGTCTTTTTATGCCATGTATTTACTGCCTTGCCGCATACATATAAAATTTGACAGCAAGAGTATGTTAACTACTAGAGTTTTTTCTACTAATAGTATCTGTACCCTGTAGTAAATACTACACGAGACAGCCTTAGGGCCTTAAATACAAGTTTTAAGCCAGTACTATTACACAATAAATAATAAACTCTACATTAGGCTTTTCTGTTTGTTTTCTGTGGGCTTTTGGAGGTTTGTCATTTGGGGGCGGAGAGGGTTGCCCTTTTTTCGTTTGTTCGTGTTGGGGTTTTTTTCCCTGAAGTTTAGGAATGTGTTTTTCCTGCAATTTATTTACTATGCTTTCACTAGCGTAATGGAATTAGAAGTACAAACTCAAAGAGCCCCCATGCTGCACGATAAACCTAACTGAGTATTTTCACTTCAACATTAATAATTTTAATAGATGGTCAAATGTCCTAGAAAGAACTATATTTAGCCAAGTATCACCAGTTCAGTTAACACATGTAAGGAGTTTAATCTAAAATCCGAATGCTAAATGGAAAAATCTTATTTCTTCTTAAGCACTGATACTTACTGCAAGTTTTAATAGAATTTAAAGAGCAATTGTCTAACACTTTGAATAGTTCAAGAGGAAGAATCACCACGCTTTTTAATGCGGTAATATTGCACTAATCAGATGTTCTATTACACACCTTTTCTACATGTGTGCTGGGAAGTCACGAACACCACCATCAATTATATAATAAGCATATGCTCAGTTGAAGACATAAGCAAGTAATATTTAGAAAGTAGCAACTATATATCAATATAGTTAACAAGGAGAGGAAATCAGCATCTTGAGCAAAACGTTAATGTCTCTATAAACTGTAATTCAATGTTACTTACTTTACATTTATCTCCAACTGAGTACTGCATGCCAGCAGCAATAGAGAAATCTTGTTTTTGCTGATCTGTAAACACATTAGCAGTAATATACTGTTAGTTTAAATACACCAACAGAGATACTTTCTTGATGCAGTGAAAATGCAAACCACAAGTTCAGGCCTTAAATCTGCGCATCGACCCATGTGAGGAAGACTTCTGCCTAAACCCAAACTGCCATTTGCACCACTGTTCTGCAAGAGGGATTCACTTTATACATCAGCTTGCAAAAACTGCAACTTTTAAGTATTCAGTTACTTACCCCATTTGGACTGGAGCCAAACATCATATTCAACATTTCTGTAAACTGATGGATTGAGTGATTTAAGAACTTTTTTAGGCAAGACCAACAAGGTAGGACTCCCATTGCTCTTAAGGTGCTGTATGAAACAAAACAAAGTGCTAAATGGTCAACTACCTAAAGATGTACAGTTATCCATTTTTCAGCCACAGTGCTCAAGCTTTAAAACGAAATATAAAGAAGCTGAAAATACATAAAGCATAAAGAGCTTTGAAAAATTAGTTCAATACTGTTCTTTTAACCATACCAGAGCAAAATTAAGAACTAAGCAGCATTGAGAAGGTCACTATACACACCTTTTGGCGCACCAAAAGCAAACATAACTTTACAAAGAAATAAGCAGTTTCAGATATCACACATTAGGAAAACTAGAAACTCATTCTCTCATGAACATTAAACACTGAAGAAATATAGCAGAGTACAAGTTATGAGGAAGAAAATAAATCTTAACGTATAAATACCTTGTTGCCAGAAAGAGATTTCAATCCATTCATATCACTAACTGTTGTAACTTTACTTCTGCAAAAGGACAGAAGCAAGCTGTGGTAATACAGTTGGAAGTAGTTGGAAGTAGAAATCAGTTGGAAGTAGATAAAAACACTGAAACTATCACTGTCTACGTATTTTTCAAGAACAAGCTTACCATAGAACATCCCCATCTCTTAAAATGAAATAGGTGCCTAGAACAAGAGCTGAATTTCTATATCATATAAAGGGAAAAATAAGATTTTTTTTTGTTTCAAGCAGAGGTTTTCCAAAGTCTCACACATACTGACTTAGCCATCATTTAAGCAAAGAAAAAAAGGGGGGGGGGGCAGGCAAGGGAAACAAAAATTACTCTAAAATTTTTGCAGCTACACAAGGAAAACCTAACAAAAGCAGACATTACAAAAAAAACCACACATTCAAAAGCAAAAGCTACTCCATCAGTCAACTGGCATCAGGCACTCTAATTTACTCTTGTTTTCTATACCTGACATTGCTGGAAATTGACCTTCCACAGAAAAAAACCCAAACAAGTATTTTTGTATTTTTCCCTACAGCAGTAGGAGTACAGCTGCCAGCATTATCTTTTCTCTAAAACTAACTGAACTATTACATTCAATAATAACATAACTGAAAAGCCCACCTTTCTAAAATGAAAAAGATCTTCTGGAAAACTAGGTATTGAAACAGATTAAAGTCAACCTTAAGAGAAGCCAAAAATTTAAGACTACAGAAACACAGCAAAATGTTTGTAATTTGTGTTAACTAGGTCAAGGGTCACACACACTAGCCCTTACATCATAAGACATATGGTTTAAATCAAAAACATTTGAGTTTGATAGTCCTAAGTGAGCATATGACCTTCATTTACAAAGGTGCTGTTAAGGTTAGCAGTATATTTTCTTATGAATCCCAAAAATACAGGGTAATGCTACCGCATATGAAGCCCAGGAAAGCTCTGAGAACAGAAAGAAATAAAGAAGGTTTCCACTCTCTGACATTTAACTACAATAATTGTTCCCTGAGGCAGAAATACTTTGTATTTTAATTGGAAGTGTTCCCTGGTATTTCTTTTTTTTTTTTTTTTTCCAAACAAGAAAAAAAACCAGTCCCTTTCCCAGAACTTGGTTTTCCTTCTGTGGCAATTTCCATAGTCTTCCCTTCTGTTGTTTTCAGCTTGGAGAGAAAAAAAAAAAAAAAAAAACACCTCCCAACATCTCAAGAAATTTCTTCTGCCACATGCCATACAGACTACAGCAGAGCCCCCAGAAAGGACTTTAATGACGCTCAGCAGGAAGAGCTGACACGATCCACTAGCATAGCGTAATCTCCATGGCTTCAATGGAACCTCACACAAGCCAGGGTTTTAAGAACAGTACTAAACGGAAGAAAAACTGCCAACATGTAAATGCAAAAACAGCACTGTGAAAGACTTACTGTGCAAAAGGAATCAGTAGGTCAAAATCTCAAAGCTGGCTAGAGCATCCAGGTCCAGCAAAAGGAATACAAACCCACAGCTATAACCACTTCACAAAGGTCAAGGAACAACATGGAGCAAGCTACATCTGTATTTCTCCATTAGCCACATCTCAAGCAGGCATTTCAGCCCCCAGATGTGGAAGCAACACAAGTTGGATTAGATTCCTGTAACCCTACTCATTTGCAAGTGTGAGCCAAGTTAATTCTCATGGAGTTTTACCATGCCAGACTGGCACACTGACAGCAATCCCAAGGGATTCTGCTATTTTAAACAGGAAGATGGACAGGTTGCAATGCCAATATTCCATTGTGTAAAGAGACCCAAAGCTAGCCTGCAGGAAGAACAGAGGAATCCAACCCCTGTCCTTAGGTACAGGGAAGATTACACATTTCAAGTTCGAAGTTTACTTCTTCATGCTTCTTTTCTTAGTAATTTGTGAAGTTTTTCAACTCCGTTACATTCTATTACCTATCAGAAATTCAGAACACTTTTCAACATGTGTCACCCATAGGTACCTTTCATTAACTTTTAAATCGCATTTACCTGTAGTTGTCATCTTCTGAATCTGACGCTGATACTTCACTGCTACCGTTACTTTCCTCTGTCACACCAACAGCACTAAGTTCTGCTATGATTTTCTTTACATCTGTATCAAATACTTTTTCATAAAGCAACTCATACAGCAGAGCTGGGGAAGAGGAAGAGAAAGCGGAAGGGAAAAATCAATTACAAGGTAAATGGGATTTTTATACCACCATTACAGATGCACTTCAAATTACTTCAATCAAAGCAAGCAAGCATTTTGATGTGCTAACTGAAACAGTGAAGGCATTAGAAGCAAAACCAGCTGCAGCTACTATGGCTTAATGGGTATACATGAAACTACTAGAAATCAGGTCTCTCAAGGGGCAAACTTGGCCTTAGCCTTCTAACTCTGCACACAGGCAGATTTCATAAGGAATTAGAATCCTTGCAGGGATTGTCACAAGAACGCATCAAAGGCGATTAAGACCTTTGGGTATTTCTGCCATCTAGTAAAGAAAACAACCAATGAAGACAGTTTTTTTTTGCACGTGCAACCCCCGTAATTTCTGTGAAAAGTTACACATGCAAGGATAATTTTAACATAGACAATCAATTTGCTAGCAGTCTGAAATACAAAAATAAAACCAGAATGGTGACCAAAGAAACGCAACAGATTAACAAATTAGTACATTAACATTTTCTGTTTTATTGGACCACCCAGATTCAAATTGGTCGGTAAATCTCCTCTTGGTATATAATCTGCTTTGTCAAGAATCAGGACACAACAGGAACTCACGCTCTCCAAAATCATACAGTCATTGACAACTCTAATTAAAGAATGACTATAATAAACTTTCATACGCAGCCTCTTCCTGAAACCCGATAGTGAACATTTTAACATTTCTGGTAAAAATACATGCTTTTAACTAACCAACATAATACTTACACTGGCACAGAGCAGCCTTTTCTGAATACTCTATGGGATAAACAATATCATAGTGGTTTCCATTTGAGAAGCACAGCAATACCTATTAACAAAACCACACAGATACATTAAATTGAGTTGAAAGGGTAGTGCTCATGTAAAAAAATCAAGTGAGATACAAAACCTAGAGTATCAAAGCATTGTTATCTCTCATGATCTCAAAGCATCAATAAATATCAATAAAATTATCAAAATGTTTCGCAGATGTCCTTTAAACCAAGAAGAATTTGACCAAAAGTCAAAAAGAATTCAAGACAGACGTAGCTATGCGAGTTAGCACTTGTAATAGAAAATTTTGTAAAAATCAGTTTACAAGGAAGATACACCGCACCCCAAATACGGACCATCTATTAAAAAGTGCTACATGTGTTAATAGAATAGCACCTTAAATACATACAAAAGAATTTGTTAAAATTGAATTCTCAGAACATTTCATTGCTTTGAATAGTAAAACTCAAATGAAACTACTTGCTGTTTATGAAGTAGTCTTAAATCAGCCTTTCACAGTAGCCAGGAATTATTTATTTAATTTTTTTTACCTTATCAGAAAAGCCATTTTCAGTTACATGTGAAGGAGAAGCATTTGGTTCCCGGTATATTATGAAATCTTTCCTGAGAAAAAAGTAGCAGTTAAAATTTCATTTAAAGATTTATGTCAATAGAAATTGGAATATTCAAGTCAAGTTCAAGAAACATACATAACTACAGAAAAGACCTAGTGGAAAAGAATACTGAAGATGATCAGTACAGCTATCACTGGTGAAAAAAAGCTTACTTTTGTAAAAGAATATACTAGAATAAAATGTGCTGGCACAACATACACAAAGCCAACAAGTCAAACAAATTTCCAGACACGGCTTTCTGGAGCTGTGTCTAGAAAGATGATGGCTTACCAGTCCTGGAGGAATTCACTACACTTTGCCATTTGGAAACCAACCAGAGCAAAGAGGAGGTTGGTTTTATGAATAGAGACAGGAAACCGTGGTAAATTTCCAGAAGATGAGCAACAGCTTAGGCTAAATCTGTACTAGCAGATTGACTACACGCGTGCAAGAACTCTTCTGGACATAGTGGCCAGCTAACAGCACAGCCCCCCCTCTGTGCACAGAAATTCTTCTTGCCTCCAAAACTAAGTTCTCATGCTCAGAAGGGTCCACACAACATTCCTGCTCCCAAACCATGGCCCAGCTGCCAAAGTGTGCTAAGGAATGTGCCAAAAGCCCAACCGACCATCAGCAGGCATTGTCTCAGCATCAGATACTGTAACCAAACCTCCAGCACCTCTGAAAAATCATGCCCTCCACATGTTTTTTCATGTGTAGCAAGAAGAAATCTTTCCTTGCATTTTAAAATGAATGAAACACTGCAAAAAAAAACAAAACCAGACAGACATTCAGAGGGCTCAGTTTCCTTTTCTCTTTGGATAAGGACTCCATGCTTCATGGAGTCGAACATCACGCTGCATTCATTGAACTCAAATTGCTAGATCTAAAGTGGCCCTCTTTTCTCTTCAACTGAGGTAACAGAAACTTTTTAGGAAGCTTGGACTGAACCAGCAGATAGCGTGCTGTTGCAGTGCTCACAGATACGCATCAAAGGTATCAGTCTAGTATAGTTTTTCAAAACAGATTTAGATATTTTTTTAATCACTGCAAGCTAAGTTAGGGTACCTCATTATGTGTAAGAAGATTAAATATAAGAAATGAACAGTTGAGCTACTACCATTAAGCAAATTTAGAAGTTACATTCTGCACTTACAACTATTTTTTTAGCTTGTTACATTAAAAAGCATAAAAAGCTGAACTGGGTATAAAGTGACAAATACAGGAAAATCCAGAACCGATACTGACATGCTATTTGATTTCATATTTTCTAAAAACTGAAAGACTATCAATCTTTGCTACGGGTTTTTCTGCTATAATCAGTCTCTGTCATAACCTTAAATTTAATTATTTTCTCTTTTTTTATCCCTAATCCTCCCTTTGAATTCTTTGCTCAGCCACCTATCACTTCCTTCAATTTCTTCTTTGCTCACACAAGCAAAAGTTTTATCAGTCTTGCAAAATGATTAAGTATATTCACAGGTGCTGTTTTTGGATTAAAAACAAAACAATACCAAAACTTTCTACAACAGCTCAGAAAAAGCAATTCTGAGAGGAAAATCATTTCATAGCTCAGAGACCCACCCGCTTCAGGGAGACAAGGAAGATTTACTAGATAACCAAATTATACTTTCGACAGATCCGAGGAGTGAAAATGAAAACAAGCCTCTTCATACTGCATTTCTGTCCTATGCTTGAGAAGCCTGAAACTCTCACGTCTCCACTTGGCACCAAATGGGAAATTCATACTTCTGGTTTCCTTGAGTCTGCCAGCACGCATGAAGGGAAGCAACTCTTTCCCCTTACCTCCATCACCATTCCTACCTTCCCAGAGCCTCTAAATTGCTTTTTTAATAGAAGCCAATCTCCCCAAAACAGTTATTGTAATATTTCTTGCACGTTCAACTCTGCAGTGAAATACTACATATAATTGCAACTATGCCACAAACCTAATCGTACTTCCCATAGAAATTGAAAAATCCTATCGACAACCAGAATTTGCCTCTGTATTCATGGATCAACTGCGGTCCTGGATACCAATGTATCACGACTTCAAAATAAACCACTTCCATGGCCAAAAATATAACAAACAGAAGATCATAACCATCTGGTTGCAATGTAATCAAGATGCAATTTTGTTGACTTATGTCCCTCTACATCCTGGCTCAATCTAACCACCAGACCTTCTCTTTAAGCTTCCAAGGCCAAACTTACTTTGACTTTCAGTTCAGTCCTCTTCCACCCATGCAGCACATGCAACTCTAAACTGTCCCACTAACCACATAAAATGCAAAGGTAGAATTTCATGCAATTTCTGGCACTTAATACTCATATAAGTACCTGAAAGTAGTATTTAACTAGTTTGTTTCTTTCCTCTTATCAACTGTCTCATCAAGAGTCCAAGTACAAAGGAAATCATTAATTTACAGTAAGCATTTTGAAATACTGAATTTAACTAGTTCACAAACAGCAGAAAGATGCTGTACATTGCTCATGCCCTTGCACAGTCATTAGAAAGCAGTTATAAATATCAAGCATATTGTTTCATACTACTTGTGAAGAAAGATTAATATATAGGATTACATTTAATTAAAATACATCAGCAAAACTGTACACCACCAAGAGAAGTGTTTATCTTCATATAAATACCAAAACATTTCTTAAGCATAGCTCAGACTATGGCCCCTGACAAACTCTTTATTTCATCCATGCTGATGGAGTGCAAAAAGGAAAGTTTATACAAAAAATACAGTAAGCTACAGCAGTACACCAGGTAGCCTTACATCGGTACATACAACTTCATACCAGGGGAGATGTGAGAATGGCTTTCTAGCATGCAGCCTACAGTACTCCAAGCTACATCAAAGCATTTGTACAGAGATAATGAAAAAAATGGTACAGCCCCCAGTCTAGCAACAGGCTTAGTATTAAAGCCTTGGTGAGAAATAGGAAGAAAAGGGATTTTAACAAAAAAATTAAAAGATGTGAAAATTAACAAAATACAAATTGTAATGACACTATCCACAATCAGTTGTGCAGATGAGATGCATGACATTATTGCAAATCCCCAATCAAATGTCTTTTTCAAAGCTCATTTTCTATTTTTATATAATACCTTGACAGCTGCCATTTTCAAAGCATATTTGTAATTTTCTGGAGAACTACAGTATAACACACAATTCCATCTTTGCTATTCCAACTGATTCACCAACAAAACAACTGAACTGAACTCAATTAAACATATTTAAAGGTTTTCTTACTTGTACATAAGAGAAAGGGCACTTATTTCTACTTGTCCAACCCATTCCTGTATTGAAAAAACAAAAGAAAATTAAGTTCAAATACACACAGTTATTACACTTCCTCCTGTGTAGATCAAGAGATGCAAGATATCATTGTCAAAAATATATTAACACCGAGTCCAAAATTCAGCCAAGACACTTTGACTGTATTTGAAGGGTTTTTTTGAAATAACAGTAACTACTCCAGTAAGGTGGTTAAGGGGTACAAGCTAGAGGAATTTCTTACAAAAGTAGAAATGGATTTGTATGAAAACTGAGGTAACTTAAAACAATCACATAAATGCAGATCTGTCATTAAAAAGTATGATTTTGAAAGGTGATACAGTGGTGAGGTTTTCTTTTTCTTTTGTTCAACCAACCAGCAGTCCAGCTTTTCAAAAGTGGTTTTTGAAAAGCGCAGGCATTAGATTTACCAAGTGCTTTTACAAATGTTACCCTTTACCTTCAAAACTGTCACGCTTTGAAGGCAGACCTTTAGCTACAGTCAAACCAGAAAAAGAACCTTGAGACTTAACTCTCACGCCTAAAACACAGATAATTTCTGTACAAGTGGCTCGATACAGTTTTGTCAAGTGCTCCAACAAAGTAGACAGCACTACCAAACAGCCAAAATGAACCTGCAATAGTTATATTTCTCATGCAAGCAGCTGTATATCGATACCTAAGACCAAAAATCTGTCCTTTAAAGCTGTTAAACAGTAAATCATCAGCAACACCATAACCCAGACTCAAATCATAGAAAAGCAAGATTTTTCTTCCATTCCCAGTCTAACTGCTGTACTGTGCTCCAGCATGATGTGACTAGATTTTCTCATTATTTCTTTATTAACTTTTTTCCTTTTTTAAATTCTTACTAAATTAAAAATGACTGAAGTGAAGTTTGGGGCAGCAATTTGTAGAGGGGTTTTTCTTCGGGGTTTTTTTTTTATATATATTTCATATTCAGAACAACATTAATTTCTCTGATCATGTAAAGAAGCTGCTGTATGTTCTATTTTTCAAAAAGATTTTTTTAAAAGTTAGTAGACATTATGAAAAAGACATTTTCTGTACACACATTGCAGTGCTGTAAACCATTCACATTAGTGTCATTCAATGCAGAGTATGTTCCACTGGAAAACAGCATGATTTACCGTTTAGCATAGCATATAACCTCAGGAACTGACTAACAAAGCTTTGCAATTAAAAATCCTGAAATAAACAAAGCAGTACAGAAGCAGAATAGGCTAACACCCACTTCTTTTCCTCCTTCCACCATTTATTTTGGAAACTGAAATAAAGAACCATCTGGTTAGCCACTCTTAACTGGGGATGCTGTAAGCATGGCAGGGGGAAAACACAAACAAACAAAAAATCCAAAGAAACAACCAAAAAACCCTACAAAACATCAAAAATTACATGCTCTGCTTTCTAGAAGAGGAAATTTTAATAAAATTTATGTACAAGCACTTTAAAAAATTAACAGATTTTGCAATGTTGTACTAGATAGTCCTCCCCGCCCCCTTACGCTTACATGAATTGTTAACTCCCTAACAAAAATACTGAAATTAAATTGGCAAGGGAGGGGAATAATAATAATTCTGCTTCAAATTATTATCTTCGTAAGAATCCGTGGCTATTGTTCATAACATCCCTTACATGACTAACTGTCTTTTCATCGCCTAAACCTTTAGGCCTTTATTCAAGGCTGTCTTCAAGAAAGAGCTAGCCATGCTGCTTCTTGGCATTTGCAGAGGCTAGAAACATTTGGATACAATTTTGAGTAACATGTTTACATCAAGACACACAAAAAAATCCACATATCATTTTACAATAGAGGACATGCATAAGAGTATATATTTGTGTAACCCAAAAACCTCTTAAGCTCAGTCAAAAACACGTGAGAAAAAATTCAATTACCCATCAACTTCAACAGAAGTACTACTTTCTATTACAAATAAAGTTTAACATACCTGTGGATTTTCCAAACATTTTAAATACTCTTCAAATGGCCCCTCTATGAACTGTATTAAAAAAAGTAATAATTAGTTATTTTTTATTAGCATAGCACATGGAATCCCCAGTCTGTGACCCATTGTACCAATGGGAATGAATGTACCATTGGAAATTTAAGCCTATCCTGCCCTCAAAGAGCTTACAATCTAAGTATAAAGTGATGTAGAGGTAAGCAAATAACCAGTCAAACATACAGGTCTGCATTCCAGAAAATAACCACATGAACAGCTTTCGGAGTCATTACACAATCCAAAACAAAACAAAAAACCCAAAGAGAAATCCAGCAGCCAAATAGGAAATCTGAAAGAAAGCAAAGATGCTGTCAAGTACATGTTTATGGGCAATTAATTCATCCCTGGCATGCACAGCATCACTGAAGAGAGCATGGGTAGGCTTATCAAGTATCTTGTTAAAAGAAAAAGGCATCAATGGACAATCAGACATGGGAGTCACATTTCTGTAGTATCCAAGTAGTGATAAGATACAGTATAGGCAAATCATGAAGCACTTTTCTCTCTCCTCTGTATCGCTTCAAACAAACTGCTTTTATTTTCAGTGAAAGGATGCAAACAGTTGGGCTACACTGCAAGCGCCAGGCTAAGAAAGCAATCTTTCAGCCACACTCCTTAACACATGAAGACACTAAACTCACATTTGTCAAAGCTGGAAAAAGATGCTGCAGTAACTGAGACATAGTAACTTCAAAGTGTTACAGCCATGCTGGCCAACAGAGCAGCTATTTAAATAGCTTCTTTTTCAAAATTTTAAAATAGCTACTTAGACACAAACTGCTTGATTTAGTTAAAATGAAGATCCACAGCAGTCCAACCAAAGAAGTAATTCCAAGTTAAGGTACAAGCTGGATGGCCTCTTATCACCCATAGTGATTAAGAAACAGTGTAATAAGAGAAACCGAGCAGAGTACTGAGATTAAAAATTCTGCTTTAGCCTTTCTGAAGCTGGCTGGACAGTGTCATTCATGGGAAAAAAAAAAAAAAAAAAAAAAAATCAGTCTGTCCAAAATTTTCGATTTAGACAAAAGGCATCGGGTATGTAGTTAAAAGGTGTATTAGTAAATAGACATTTACTTTGTTGTATTAGATCATGGACAGCAGTTGTTTTGTGTGTCCAAATTAAACAACCTAAAGGTAACGCACAGAGGAAGAAAGGAGGGCCACCAGAAAGTTCTCATAGAGAACTGAAGAGTTTAAAATGAGAATGAATATAAGACTACAGCAATCAAAGATAAAACTTCAAGAAAGGATGAGGATGAAAATGGAAGATGGTGGTTAAAGTCACCTGAAACTGTGGTGACAGCAGTATCAGTGGAATGAAAGAGACAAAAATCCAAGCTAAAATGGTTACAAATGACAAGAGAAAGAGGAACTTCAGTGAGTGCCACCAGTATATGTCAATAGAGCGTAACTCCAAAGATGACAGATGAGTAAATAGTTGAATTAAGAGATTATGGATAGAGATATCTGTTGTTTGCAGTGCATTTGTTTTGGGTTTTTTAGAAAGAGAAGTTAACAACGCTATATTCCAGGTGGAAAATACAAAGTATAGCAAGAGATGGGGAGCAAAGGAGATCAGCAGAACTGAAGTACCTGAGGGAGTAGGAACACTAGGAAATGAGAACACATACAAAACACCTCAATCATGAAACACCTATATGGAAAAATTACAAATTTTTTTAAAAGATTTTTTGGAAGGACAGTAAAGATGGATAGATGATAGGTCAATATCACTTGGACCAGTCTGAGGGAAAAAAAAAAAAAAAAGATCAGTGAGACTGGGAGTTTGGAGGAGAGAGATCAAGACTTGCCAGGGTTGACAAAGAAGTTACCCAGCTGAGAAGATGCAGAACTAGGGAGGGGAAACAGCACATATTTAGAGTCAAGAAAGGTCAAGGTATTTCCAAAAGCTACACAATACAACAAGAAAACAGAAGTACAGAGGCAGATACTGAGGTGAGCGGGGTAATTCTGGAAAGAAAGGGATTAAAGAGTCAACAATGAAAAAATAAAGTAAGAAGGGACAGAGCTCTAAGACTTGGTAAGTCCTCAGATGGTCTGGAAACAAACAAAGAGTCCTGGCAAGCAGAAATAGTGAAGTCAGAGCTGCATCCTGCCAGAAAAAAATCACTGTATTTTATGTCATTCATTCCTGACAACTCCCACATTAACAGTGATCAGTCACATTTGAGCATAGGGCACTTTGTCAGAAACTACAGCAAATACACACACTCTTATTCCTGCTTTCCTTCTCTTCCCTATACCAGTGTGCATCTAAAACAGCCTTTTTAATTCTGATCCAGGTAAATTTAGAACAGAAGAAGAGTGCTGAGTAATAATCCTTTAGTAACAAATGCTTACACATACTCCTATTTTGCCTATCCTCAAAATTAGTTAAATAGCATATACTCTAGAATACATACAAACCCGAGCAGAAGCAACATTACTTATTATTGTTCTTTTAAAAGGAAGAAAAGAAAATGGATTTTTATAACCTTAACACTGACAATGTTGGCCAAATATAGATCAGTATCAAAATATTTTATGTCCATAGTTGATGGGAAAACTTCGTTACAGGTGTCAGAAAAAGAAACCACAGTGGCATTGCATAGTAAGTTGTAGACCCTGAAACAATTTTACTAACCTCATTAGTCAAATCCCTTATATATTGTAAAAGCAATTAAGTAGCACAATAAGAACATTTTATGACTGTTATTAAAATTGGCATTACAGTAAAATGAAATCCAGATTTTGGTTGCTCCACTATAGACTATGAAAGTTTAAGAAAGTTTGTTTCTTAACGAGCATTAAAACCCCTTCCCTCTCTTCCCACCCCACATCCCTCCAGTCCAAGCAGTACATATGTCCTTCTCCAAGCTTATGAAAGTAAGTTACTACCACACACGTGCCAATTAATTTAAAGTGCACTCCCTTTTAAAAAGCAACAACTAGTATATAGCTACGATGAATACTGTCACAAACAGCAGAATGTATCTTAGAAAAGTGGAAGGAACAGAGTAACTTTCTTTTAAATGCTCACAAAGAAAACAAAAATACTTACTGCTTCAAATTTCTCCCTATTTTTCCGAAGATAGTCTACACAAGCCATCCTAACATCAATATGCCGAGACTGAGAGTGTAACACCTATAAAGGGAGAAAGAAAAGAAAGTGACACTGGCTCTTAGGAGTTTTGATGACAGGTCACAAATAATGAATGACTTGTCTAAATACAGGCTTGGAAATACTCTAGTTTTATTTTTAAGACTATTACAAATGTGCATCCATTCAGTAACAACAATTTTATGCAGGTGAAACCTCAACTTTTATCAAAAACTGAGTAACTGCAGAATCCACAGATTTACTAAATTGAAACATTCATTTTTATGAGGATTTATTAAGCTAAATTAATAGCAATTGTTGTCATTCTTTAACTGACTCCTTTGTAAAGACTTCAATTAATTGAAGAAGTAAGTTACCACAGCAGTGGATGAGGAAATCAACTACCAACATGCACTGATCCAAATGAAATCAAACCAGATATAAGAGAGTGCAGGTCTACTTTCTCTTGACTTTAAGTGGTATAGGCCTGTTGCCCAAACATTGATCTGGAAGCCAGAAATTCAGATCTGGAATCTCTACTGGAAAAATATAATTTTCATCACAGGTTCAGAGCTCTTTCTAACATGACTTCGCCTGCATCCTCACTACAACATAGGGAGGTTCCAGTCAACTTAAACTGCAGCCTCTCTTGCAAACCTTACACACAACCCTCAATTTAAAACACTTCCAAGTTCAGATTAGTTCAGTTTTTCCTGCATGAAAACTACAGAGATTAGGCCACATTTCTGGATAAACACCTACTAACTCTGAATTCGAGACCTTCCCTTCAATGAAACACGAATGGGATGTTAAAAATTTAAGTAACAGTTGAAAAAAGTTCTACATAGGCTTGAAAGTGGGAGAAACCTTCTATATATACTAAAAACATCAGAATATCAATGTAAGTTTATTGATTATTCCTTTGAAATAACTGGTCACTTCAGATCAATAACGTTTGCTTGCCTGAACTTATAAATTCAGTGGAGAAAGTAACTTAAAAAACGAACAAACCACGTATAATTAGCACAGGAATCTGGGCTCCCACAATCGGAAGCACCAGAGCTCCCACTGCTGTTTGTTTGTATTTAAGACAAGATGACGCTGTCACTTTTTTCCTTTACCAGTAACACTGAAATGGGGGAGGGGAATTCAACAGGAAGAACTGAAAATAAATTACTCACTTGCTCTAATTTTATAGTAAACTAATTCACAAAACTAGAACGAGGCTTTTCAGCTCTTTCTACTAAATTCCGTTCCCCAAATTGTCCCATACAAAGCCACTGTCCCCAAACGTTGAAATCTTACACTGAAGAAAGCTCCAAGGCAGCACTGGAAGGTCAAAACAGGTAACAATTTCTCGATGACAGAAGGCGGCCGTACACACAGAACTTCACTCACCTCGCAAGACTATGTTCAAAATAATGGGGTTTTTTCCCGGCACATGACTGTGTAACCTTAACCTATACTTGTTTGCATTTCAACACTAATTATCCCCTGCTAATAAGATCCACTTCCCATGCTTTCATGAGAAAGTAGCTCTGTTTACATAAGCAGTTACCTGCTCGGCCACAGCCCTGAAAAGACAAGATCCATCCTTTGCAACTCTCTTTCTGTACAAGCCCTGAGATCGCAAGTAGCAGTCCATAGAAGCGTCCCCAGGGGCGTCCATGCCGCTGCCTTGATGACTCTGCTCCCCGCCGTCGGGTCTGCACGCTGCCTCCATGTTACCACTTCACGCCGTGGAGACTCGCTGCACCTCTCCTAGCCCCACATGGCCAGGTAAACCCAGCCAGCAGCTCTAGGGCCAGGCCAAGGAAACAGCAGCAGGTGGGGGAAAACAGCGCTGCCCCCCCCCGCACTCGAGGTAGCAGCAGCAGTAAGAAAAGCAGCCGGGCTCACGTTATCAACTTGCATGTGGGAATCGCGCAGCGGATCCGCAAAGTTTTACTCCGCAGTCTGGACTTGCAGCTCCGTGAAAAAGCGTCGCTTCTAGGCTTCTCTGGAGGGCCGGGCAGCAGCTCCTGGACGCCGCTCAGGCGGGGGCCCGATCCCGCTTCTCCCTCGGGGCGGCGGTTCCCGGCGACTCCCGCAGCCCGAGCGCGCAGCCGGCCTGCCAGGCGGAAAACAAAAGAGAAAGGACATGTGCTACCGCCGCCGGGGAGAGGAGGGGGGGGAGGAAAAAAAAAAAAAACCACACACACCGAAAAAAAACACCAAACAACACACGAAACCTGGCATTTACTTTCACTTTCAGCCCGGGCGCTGCTGGGAGCGGTAGTCCCGGAGAAGGGAGAGGCGGGAGCCGGGACCCCGGTGGGGGCCACCCCGCTCCCGGGGCTCGGCTGCGAGCCCCGCACCCCGGCAGCCCCGCTTCGCTCCGCAAGAGCTTTTTAGTTTTAGAACTAATACCGGGATGCCTGAGACCCAATCCACAGATACCTGGACTTTGTGGATTTAAGTTTGGTTTTGATTCCCGCCTTCCCAACAGATTAGGTGGTGAAATTATTTTTTTAGTTTATCCACTTGCAGGAAGGAAGACGGAAATAAAACTGGGAGAGTAAAAGGGATTTTCAAAAAACCATAGCCATTCAATACTTTCAATACACTGCTTTTTCCATATACCACCTTTAGTGGTAAGAAGCAGCAAGCATTTTTAATACAATTGCATGACTAAGTTTTGCTTGGCATCGTAAATGGGCTTTAGAAGATTTTGGTGCAAAAAGCGTGACAAGGAAGGCAGCTTCCCAAACTTGTAAGGCTTTTTTTTTTTTTTTTTTTACTGTGGCTATGCAACTTGGAGCAAAAACTACAACACTTTCAGTATAACTAGCGATAAATAAAATGCTACCAGTTACTACTTAGCTTAAATGAACAAATGTAGATGCAAGAAAAGAGAGGTGAAGACAGAAGGAACAAACCCCCTGATTTTTACTTTCAACCAACAGTAATACGACCAGGGAGGGCGGTGACTTGAGCTGAGCTCTGTATATAATAACTGACTGAACAAGCAGAAGTTACAAGCCAGGCTGAGGCTAGCGCTCCATACAAGCAGTATCAAACCCCTTTTTCCTAACAACAGGCCAGCTTTCAGAAAGGAGCTGGGTCTACTGCAAACAAGAGCAAATTCCCAACAAAACAAGAAGAGAAACAGAGAGAAGTGAAAGTGAAATCCTAACAGCACCTGAACCTCCAAAACACTGGAGAGGTGGTTAGGCAGCGTAAAGATGATTGAGACAAGGAACACAAGGGGCTAGAGGGAAAGCTCAAACTTCTCACCAGAAGATGGAAAAAGTCATCTAACAAGGCTGAACTATAAACAGTTGCTGCCACTGACTCAGCTACCATATTCGCTGAAGAAACTCAGACTAGCAGAGTCCCGCATGTGAGAGGTGCTTCTTCTGTAGACAGAAGTGATTTGGCACTATGCTCTTGAGACCTATCAAACTCATGTCATTACATGAGTTTCTTAGGAATATTCCATTTTTCCTCACCCTATTTGTCATGGCTAGAGACAGAACTATCTTCTACAACATGTTCACAGATTTGTCTTCTGTCACATTTGAGCCTTTTGCCACTGTGATTCTAGAGGCCGGTTAGAGGAAGGGCAAATCCATCTGTTAAGACTCAAGAATGCCTATACACAAAGGCATCCAGTACGTGACAGAACGTAAACATAGTTCTGGTAAGTGAATACACTGAGAAATTTAAAGAATTAAACTCATACAGTTGTCAGATTCCTAAAAGCCTGTTCTTTTTACAATTGATTCCTGAAGTCAATCAAGCAATGGTGAGCCACAGATTATTTTTTTTTCCCCACAAGTACCCCTACGCAAGTATTTCTGAAGAGGTGATGTTCTCACTGAAGAAATATAGGCTGTGCACAGAGTTTCTAAGGCTTAAGGAGAAACGCAACCACCAAAAGACACCTGAAGCATCTCAACGTTAAAACAAATGCTCCATCAAGATAAGAATGGCCAAATTATACCTCAAGAGTTACTACAAGCGTTCTAATCAGCAAGGAGCTTTATTAACACTTTCAGCCAGCACTTCTACCACAAGCAGCAGCTCCAGCCATTAGTTCCTCCTCCACACCAACCTCTATCGCCCACACAAGCACTTCTGCTGCCCAAATACTGACCCAGCTCAGGAAGCTGACTCAAGCTAAAAAAAAAAAAAAGAAATGAAAAATAAACCACAAAGAACAGAAAAAGAAAAAAACAAAAAACCGCAAAAAAAACCCCACAAACCCAACAAACAACCCAACTCTGTTGTTAAAGGAGGATTAGTTTCGTGATTCAGCCCACGGCCTGCCTGTGCCAACACCTGGCCAGCCCGGGGCGGGGGGCTGCCTCCCCTCAGCGACCTGCACTGCCGGAGGAGACCGGCCCCCGCCCGCCCCGCGCCCGCCCCTTCCCGCACCGGGCAGCGCCGCTCGCCAGCGGCCGCCCCCGGCCCGCCAGCCCGGCAAGGGCGGCCCGGCACAGGCCGGGGACCGGCACCCGGCAGGGGCGGCCCCTCGGCCTGCAGCCCAGCGGCTTCTCGGAGCAGGAGCAGGTCCAAGCGGGCCCTCCCTGCGCGGCCACACCAGCCGCCACCGGGCGTGCGGGGCCGGGCTCCCCGCCCCAAGGGGCCGCGGCGGCGGCGGGGTCCGCACCGCCCCCCGCAGCAGCGTTGCCTGGCACCTACCGACGGAGGGGCGGGCGGCCCCCTCCTCCTCCTCTCCTCCTCCCGAGCAACAGCTGCAGTGGCGGCAGCAGCGGCGCCGCCCCCTCCTCGCCTCGCAGCTGCCCCAGCGGCGGCGCAGGCACTTCAATCTCCCGCGGCGGCCGCCCTGCTCGCGTCGCTCGCCGATGATGCGGCCGCTGTCAGCCCCGTCCCGGTCTCGCCCTCCCGCCTCGCCGCCTCTCATCACTCTCCGCCGCGCGCGCGCCCGCTCCGCTCTCGCCCCCCCCCCCCCCTTCCTGCTGTTGGTTTGTCCCAACGGCCTCACCCGCGGCGGCTCGTACCACTTGGCGCACAGGGGAGGAAAAAGAGGGTGGCCGGGGAAAATTGCCCAGGTACTGGAGGAGGGAGCGGCGTTTTAGCGCGGGAATGTTTCTCTGGGCTGCGTCTCTGCGTGGCCTTAAGGAGCCGGACGGTACCGAGGCGAGAAGCAGTCGCCTCACCCCCCCCCCCCCCGCCGGGGGCACGCAGTGGTACGGCCGGAGAACATCTCGATCCCCCCCCTACCCCGCCGCTCCCAGTGCGCTGGTCCGCCGCCGCGGAGGGCGGGAAGGGGGTTACGGCCCGCCTTGTCCTCGCAGCGCTGTAGCATAGCCCAGTTGGAACGGGGGGCGTTTGTAAGAGTTTTTCTGACAGGTGAATATTTTGTTTTAATGCGTTAACAGCCCTGAAGAACAGGTGTGGGACAGGAGAGGGGGGACCCGGCGATCCCATCGGCCGGCCTCGCTGCTAAAAGGGAAAGCTGTTAAACTGGGCCCTGAGGGGATCGGGGGTGCTGCTACAGCAATGGCCTGTGTTTCCATACCGCGTTGCTTTTTTCAGAAATGCTGTAACAGACGTGAAAAAATGTAAAGTGTCTGTAAATCAGTAGGGGGAAGGTTGTGAGAACAGTAAGCGAGTGTGTGGCAAATACAAATTTTATGTATTTTTCTCTCCCAAAATTAGAATTTTGCCTCCTCCCCCAATCCTTATTTATGCTAGGAAATAGTCACTTATAGCACATGATCGAGCCAAAGCATTTAGGGGGAATTGATAAAATAAATACTTCAAATTTTCTAGCATTAATGTTATTGTTGGTGATAAAGCCCAATTCTTAAGGAGACACAGTAAAAAAACCCCATGTAAGTGTGGTCTGGTTAGAAAAAATACTTATAGCCTGCTTGTTCGCTTAGTAGTCTGTGATGAGATTTTTGTCTTTGTCTGAAATGATCATTTTTGGTTGAAATAGAATGTGAGATTATATAAACCATTAGGCCTGTCTGGTAAGGTGCAATTCAGTCTTACCTTCTCTGTGAATGTTAAATAGAAGTTGGCATCTGAACAGTTTTTTTGAAGACAGTAGGCTAAAAACCAATCCAGCCTAAGTCATTCATCCCTATTTGGTCTTGGGTTTCCAGAGTTACACTACAGTACGCATTTGAGCTGGTAGTGCCTCTCTGTGACTGTTTGTGCCAGATTGTGAAGCACTGAGAAAACTGACCCAGCTGACAGCCAGGTGTTAGCCTGCAATTATTTTTCAGTGAGATCAGGTCTTCAAACCATTTTGTTGTGCACTTGCTGCGCAAACACTGGCACAAGAGAGGGGAGAAGGTAAGAAAGAGCAAATAGATGAAGAGGACATTACAGGTTTGCGTTCTGTTGTAGTGCCAGGCCGGGTCCTTGTCAAACTCCAACTTGAGAGACCAATGGTGTTAGAGTTGTCCCAAACCCCTTGTACCAAATCTGAACAGCCTGCTCAAAAGTTTTAGTTTAATTCTTCCATGGTAAAATTGGATCCCCATTGGATGTGTGAATTCTGACAAGTAACAATTACTTGGGTTTTGGAGTCTTTTGTGAATGTTTACAATCTCTTGTCCAGGCTGTGTTCATACTGGCATTTACAAAACAGTTATGCCCCTCGTGAAGAAGCTTTAAAAAATACATACACAAAATAATTGAACAGTAAGTAAGAGATTCTCTTACCTGTTGAAAGGAAAAATCTTTTCCTGACATCAGAGGTAGCATAAATAGTTCAGTCCAACATTTAATTGAGTTGGTAGGAAGATTTCTGTTGCCATTAGTGGGTGATGGATTAGGCTTAAATATAGGATAAGAGCATCTTCAACACAAACCATTTTATTTATGGATTTCTGTGTGTAGGCCAATTTGGTTTTAATTCTGCTGATGAAGGATAGACCTGGATTTCACGTCCATCTTGCAGAATAGCAGTGCAATTGTAGCAAAATACAGTAATGGTTGCATTACTCCTCCATACTATTTATAGTTGACTACATCTTTGTGCTTTATGCATGAGTCAAAGATCATACACTCCCGGAGTCTGCGTTCCTTCATTACATCTCGGCGAACTACAGAAATGTAGTGTACTTGAGACTGAAATTATTATTCTTCAAAAATGTGATAATCATGTAACATTGTGCCTTCTGGAGAGTTTTGGTCAAGGCTAGAACCCACCCTGATATTTTAACTGCTTTCCTTCCATGCAGATTTAATAGTGCACCAGATTCAAGGTGTTTAATGTTCAGGTGGACAGTACCTGAAAAATGATGGGCTGATGGCACAGTCAGCAGCTTAATATGACAGCACAACAGAGCAAGCAACAGAAGAGTTGGCTTGAGTGTGGGGAATGAATTCCTGTGAAAGCAACTAATTAACATTGTCCTACATAGAATGAAAAAGACAGGATAAAAGGGCTGCATGTGATGTAATTGGCCACATTTCTTATTTCTCTACCAGAAGTATTTTTGATGCTGCTGTAGGAGTTGTATTCTGAGTTTCTGGCCAGAATATCACATTGCAGTCTCTAATTTGGGGAAAAAAGTTCTCCTTGGTTGGATTTTTTTAGACAAATGGTTGCCATTCAGTACAACACAAATGAAAAAAGC
Organism: Falco peregrinus; assembly: GCF_023634155.1. Lineage (NCBI taxonomy): Eukaryota > Metazoa > Chordata > Aves > Falconiformes > Falconidae > Falco > Falco peregrinus. Next base: position 14,135,722 of record NC_073722.1, read on the forward strand.
ACTTTGTGGTAAAAGTTGTTCCTTCTACCCTTGTGGAACACTTTATAAAATGTCTTGAAGATGTTGGTCTGAAGTCATGTGTTTGTGTAGTCAGGAAGTATTGAGAGGTGAGGCAAGAAAAGTAATTTTAAAAGTTTTGGAGTTTATGAATGTTTGCATTGTTAGCTCGTCTTGAAGTAGCAGAAATACTGAATCCTGGTTTCCCACAGTGTTGTGTCCTCTGTCTTTACATCATTTATACATGGTCCTGCCACAACAATAGCACAAGTTTCCTGCCATGTTCCCTTATTTCTAGATGTACATTGCTCTGGCACACCACTAGACTTGTAGCTCTCTGACAGGCACTGTAATACACCCATCTTGCCTCTGTGCTCCCTAAGTGCTAGCCAAACAAGAGGTAGCAAGTGTCGTGCCTGATTCTGAAATACACTGGTTTTGTGCTGAGGGGCTTGGCTTGTGCTCATTATCCAGCCAGGAGGCCAAAAAGGGCAGGTAACTTCATGTTCAACAGTGACAGTAATTTGGGTCTTTCTCCTTGAGTTGCATATTGATTTTCATGATACTTACAGAATCTTACCATCACAGAGACTTCCGTTCCTCTGTCATATTTGTTCACAATTTGCAGATTGATTCCAAACATGTGTGAGAGAGAAGAAACCAACAGATAATCAAGCAGACAGTATAAACGATCCTTTTTTCTTTTTTTTTTCCTTTGTTCCAAACTAGATTAAAAGTGGTAGTTGTAAAATTAAAGGTAAATGAAGGGTTTGTCTTTATGAGTTTATAGTACCTTTTATAATCAGGTTTTGACTCCGAAATGGAAATATGTAAATCTATCTGTAAACCATCAATTATTTCAAAGCCAAATTTATTACCTGAGGTATTGGGTGATCAGAAGAGAACAGAAGACCACAGGAGAGGTTTGTGAGGTAGTTGGTACATATGTAGAGAAACATTAAATGCATTAATAAAGGATTCTAACTATAGCTATGGAGTTAGATGAGGGGTCTGGAGTGCTGCGTGATATTGAAATACGCTTTGAGGCCAAGAAAACTGGTATGAAGGAAGATGGCAGAGCCATATCCATTTAAAAGAATGTCTTTAGGTATATAAAGATAAAACAAGGAATTGGGTTCGAATGGGTGTCAAGTATTACGGTAGGTAATGTGAACAGTACACTGTACCCAAAAAGCGTACTCTTTCCCCGGTTGCTTTATACTAACAGGAACTTGTATTATTGAGTCTGCGTGGCAAGGTTTTGGTAGCAGGGGAGCTACAGAGGTGGGTTCTGCGAGAAGCTGCTAGAAGCATCCCCTGTGTCCAGTGGAGCCAATGCCAGATGGCTCCAAGAGGGACCCACCACTGGCCAAGGCTGAGCCCATCAGTGACAGTGGTAGCGCCTCTGGGATAATATATTTAAGAAGGGGGGAGCAGGAAACCTGAGCAACTGCAGCTGGAAAGAGGAGTGAGACTATGGGAGAACAACTCTGTAGCCCATGGTAAAGCCCATGGTGAGGCAGGCTGTCCCCCTCATACCATGGAGGTTAGCCATATGGCAGATACCCACCTTTCGTTATATTTTCTCTCCCCTGTCCAGCTGAGGTGGGAAGTGATACAGTGGCTTTGGTGGGCACCTGGTGTCCAGCCAGCATTAACCCACCACAGGACTGCTATGGACAGAATGCCACCTTTTCCCCAGTTTTTTTCCAGCTCCCTCCTCTTGTGCCTAGGCTGTCCTTCATAAAAAGTAATTTGCTGCTGTTTTCAACAAATTTTGTTTCACCTAGATCAGGGGACTGATGCAGCTGACTGCTTGGCTGCAAGTACGTTGATGTCCAGTGAAAAGTGGACAAAGGGAGTCCATGATAAAAGTTAGGAAGGAAAGGGATTTCTTTACAGAAGTAAATGTGTGACTGCAGCTAGGAAAAGTGAGGAGTCTGGCAGCAGTATTTTGTTTCAAAAGCAGAAAAAAATATTTTCTGTAACTCAGAATGAGTAAACAGCATATATTAGAGGAGTGGTTTAAATCAGCCATCATGAAAATTAATCAAATCAGTGAACAGGAAACATTGATTTAAATGATTGTTTTTAATCTTGAATTACAGTTGTATTTTTTCTTAAAGACTGATTTTTCACTGATTGGTAACCATTAAAATGTGCTGATTATAGTCATTATGCATAATTTAGCATTTCTTTTTGCTAACAAAGAGGGCATGCTATATCTACATAAATCTGAGACTTTTCAGACTTTTAACATAACATTCATGTGGATTCCTAATTTTTATGTACATTTTACTATTTTAGAAGATGTGGACCATTTTATTTCTTTTTTTACTAGATAATTGTTACACTTCTATTTGTCATTCGTATTGAACTCATAGTAGATAAAATACAGGAATTGAGAAAATAATAAAAAAACCACTATAGTTGCTTTTGGTTAAGTAAGATTACTATAAATGTGTTTGAACCTTCTTAAGAAGATTATCTAAGTATGTTTTGCATTGAAAAAGTTTTTATTAAAAAAATGGAAATATACTTGTAGGAAGATAATTTAATTGGTATGATCACTCAGTCTTTCAAGTGTGTAAAACTAGCAGAGATCATCCTGTCTTTTCCATCTGTTTCTTATTTATGGATGGAAATAATGAGAAAAAAACTAAACAGCTGGGATAATTAATTTAAGTGATCTATCTGAATAAACAGAAATCAGTAAAATACTGCCACCTTGCTTGCAGAGAAAGATGCTAGTCAAAAACTGGTTTAACAATTCAACAAACAGATTAATTGTTCAGCGCATGACTTTGTAGTATTTGTTTTTTAAAGCAAACATATTTAAAATTAAATTTTAAATTATTCAACCTGATTGATTTTATTATTATTTTATTTTAGAGAGCCGGAGAAGTTACTAGGGAAGAACAATTTTTCAGCCTTACACTTAAATAAAACACAAAGTCAAGACCTTCTAGAAACCAGGTACTTGTCATGTTTAAGAAGGCTGTACATGATTGGAGGAGCTTGTCTTTTAGCAAAGTTAGAAAAAATATCATTCAAATACATAAATCTTTAATATTGCTGTGGAATATTCATTCCTGTGTTTTGAAATGAGCAGCAGTTCATACTACTACCAAGTTTGCTGAAAGTAAGTACAAGTGCAATGAAATAATGTTCAGAAATAAAATCAGGATAAATCATGTTACTAATAAAGCTCTAGTGATAAAAAAAGCCATATACAAAGAAATGGACTTTGTGTCAGGCAATCTGGCTAAGTAATAAGAACCGCTGGGAGTGAGGTGGGGTGGGTTGCCATTCCAGCTAAGTCCTTCTGATGCCTGTGCCGATGTCAGCAATAGAATAAGTGAAAATTTGTAGCACTTAAGATGCAGTCGTTTTCCTGATGGTTATCAGGCCAGTGGCCATATATTGTAGTTCAGCTTATTAGCCTTCAGGTGGCATCAGCTCCTTGAACATTTTAGGTTTTGATTTTTCTAAGGAGTTCCCAGTGTGAGAAGAGGGAACACAGCAATAACTTTTGAACTGATGCTTTGTTAAGGAAACAGCCAGTACACTCAATGCATGCTGCACCTCCCGTCTCCACGACCCCCCCAAACAAAAAAACATAAAAAGAGTTTTTTGACTGAAAACATGAAGGACGTTCTTTCTGGAGCCCAGCCCCAGAGCACAGGGCTGAGAAATGTCTGATTCTGAGCTCGGTCTGTCCCCAGGCATTGTACTACAACAACTCTGAGGTGTAAATAAAGCAGCAGGGGATTGTGAGGTTGTTCTCCCATCTATTCTGCCTCTGCCAGCTGTATAGAGGCACAGAAATAGACTGGTTTGTTGGCTTGATGCCATGAGAGGCTCTTTGTGTGCTGAAGTGATACATTAGTGGTTCCCTGTGCTGTGGCTAGCTCTGGTTTTACTGTTGATGCGTGAAGTGACAGTATTGCAGTATGTAGTTGTGATTAAGATTATGAGAAAAAAGTATAACCGATAGCACACTGCTTTGCTGAAAATACCATTGTGTTCCTAGGTTTTGTGAATGACTGCAAGTAGCATTGTTTGAAACTATAAATATTCTACATACGGTGTTGCATTTCAGTAGGATACAGGGCTTCTGCATATTTTTGAGTATAAAATTAATGTGTGTTCTGTGTAAGAGAGAGAGTACTAATTCAGCTGATGATGACACACAGGGGCATTTAAGCTGTGCATGTCTCTGCTGCAGAATTTTTCAATGATATGCCAAATTAACTGAAAAGGAAAAGAACTGAGTAAGGCTGCCATAGTTAGCGATGTGCAGTTCCATCTTAACTGCAGAGCTTTTAAGCCTTTTTTTCATCGAAGTACAGAACCTCTTTAACAAGTGCTGCTAGATCCATTTTGCGGGTCAGGAAACTAGAACATCAGAATTCGATGATACACACATGATCATCCAGGAAGTGTCTGACATATCTGGAAATGGAACCTGTGTGGGTTACCGATCTGTATTCTTTTGCCTTAACTGCCAGATTAATTTTACACTTGCTGTACATCTTTATATGGGAATAGTGTTGCTGTTTTCCATGAGATAGTCTGAGCTAGTGTCCAGATTAGAACAATGGCTATTACAACTGTTTTCTCTTTGATAAAGTACCATGGTGTACTTCCCCTTTGGATTTTATTCTCTCCCCACACACACACCTTTTTATTATAACTGTTATTGTCATTATTATTGTTCTTTCATTTTTGTTCTATTTCAATTATTAAATTGTTCTTATCTCAACCCTCAAGTTTTACATTCCTTTCCAATTCTACTCCCTATCCCTCTGGGGGAGGGGGGAGTGAGCAAGCGGCTGTGTGGTACTTAATTACCAGCTGGGGATAAGCCACAACACATAAAAATGCACAGTGTTTTAAAGTAAGCACACGCATCAACAAAGAACGCGAGGTATGAATGCTGCCAATGCTTGTTTCCTTGACTTAGAAGTGTCATCTTTTGTGTGCATAAAGTTTAGACACCACAGGATGCTCTCCATGGATTTCCACTATTTTTTCTGAAGTCAGTGAGGTTGTAGCTATACAAGTGAAGTCTGAATTTTGCCTTCTAATTTCAAATTTAATAATCAAGTAGACATCAGAGTGTGTTTCGTGTTGGCTTTTATCTCGATATGCAGCATTGCAGTTGAGTAGTCTTTCATTGCAGCTGCATCTCAGTTTGACTTAGCTTGCTAAATTAATGTCTTGTTGTCATGCCATATTTGTCTTGCTCTTTTTTGTGATTTATTTACTTTGTAGAACTGAACCAGACTTTTGCATCTGTTTCTCAGTGAGGTTTTTTGGGTTTTTGTTGGGGTTTTGGGGTAGGGTTTTTTTGGGGTGGGGGGTGGTGGTGGTGGGGTGTTTTGACCTAGTATTACAGATGGTTTCACTCAAGAATATAACCATTAAGTGATTAGCCCAGATTAGATTCAGTGAGTCACAGGATGGTCAGGGTTGGAAGGGACCTCTGGAGGTCACCTAGTTCAACCCCCTGTTAAAGCAGTTTTACCTAGAGCAGGTCGCACAGAATCTCATCCAGTCAGGTTCTGAATGTCTCCAGAGAAGGAGACCCCACAGCCTCTCTGGGCAGCCTGGCCCAGTGCTCTGCCACCCTCAGAGTAAAGTTTTTCCTCATATCCAGATGGAACCTCCCATGTTTCGGTTTGTGCCAGTTGCCCCTTGTCCTGTTGCTGGGCACCACTGAAAAGAGCCTGACCCCATCCTTCTGACACTTGCCCTTAAGATATTTGTATGCATTGATAAGATCCCCTCAGCCTTCTCCAGGCTAAACTGGCCCAGCTCTCTCAGCCTTTCCTCATAAGGGAGGTGCTTCAGGCCCCTAATGATCTTTATAGCCCTCTGCTGGACTCTCTCCAGTAGTTCCCCGTCTCTCTTGAGCTGGGAAGCCCAGAACTGGACTAAATGGCTCAGTCTTCCTGAAAATATTAAACCCTTCTAGCTCCTTGTCTTTTAAACTAGTCTAGCTGCTCAATTATATTGTCTCCCAAAGGAAATGAAACTTTGAGAACTGAGAGTCACTTTTCATACTGTCTAATTGCCCATCTTATGTGGGAAAGTGTCTGTAAGAATCCTGCCTGGGAATCCTACCAAAGTTTTTTTTAATGATGTTGAACAAAGCTTTTTGCATCAAATTGTTTATTATCTGTTGACATGAATTTACAGGGAGTATACACACATAAAGTTGAGCACGTGTTTTACTGGAACAAAGCAAGAGTGTGCAGCACCTGTGAGGTCAGGTCTTATGTGATCTGCCCAGCAGAAAACAGGTGCTGTTTAAGAAAAAGAAAACAGTTTCTGCTATAGCCAGTATAAAAAGAAAGGGGAAAAATTATCTCAGAAAAGCATCTTTTCTTGTACAGTGATTTTTAAAAGACAAGCATTTCTAGTGACTCAAGTTTTATCTTCCCAAGGGTTTCTTCTCTGTACCCTTTTCCCTTTCCCATTCTTTTTGTTCCAGCCTAGAGAGTATTATGACGACCATGACAATTTAAGGCAGCAAGCGATGCAAGGTTTTTGAGGAGAACCTGTTACTAGGCTGATACAGTGGTAAAAAATGGCCATACTTCAAGTCATAGGTGTGATCTGAGGAAATGTTTGTTTGTCTGATATCTTACCTGTATTTGTTAGTGTGTCATCTGGTTTAATAATAATAATAAAAAAACCCCTTGGGTTTTATTTTCCATTTGCCCGTCCAATTTTCATGTTCATCCCTGTTTCAACTGTGAAAACAATTTGTGAAAACAAAGGGAGTCAAAATACAAAGAGAGTTGAATAGAAAAGGAATGCTGAAAGGTGGGGTTTTTACTTACTCACAGAAGGTTTTGTTTGCTTTTGGGAGAGGGAGATGGCTTCTAATAGCAAAACATTACATAAAACGAAATCAGTAAATGCTACCATATAAATAAATTGTGCATATAGATTAATGTAAGACAAAACTTGAAGATATGCACCTTATTATTTTAAAGTTTAACTTGCATCTTCATATATTTTTAAAAATACAATTTCATTTTGCATATCAACTTTATAAACAAAATATGTGCATCTTTCAGTTCTGTGGCTTACAATGTAATATTACCTACTGATTTGAAGTTTTTTACTGATTTTACCCACATTAAATCCCAATTTCACATTCTTTTAACTATATTCTTAAAATGCAAACTATTCTATGTAAATAGTTCTTTAAGTAAAAATCTTTCCTGATTTGCTAATAAGGTGAAGCTAGTGGTATATACACCTGGCTAAAGAATAATCTGAAACAAATTATAAAAATGAAACATACTACTGATCTGGAAGAAATCAATGTTTGAATACTCAGATTTTGCATATCTTCAGAAGTGGATTGACATAGTTGTTGCGTGATCAGCTATTCCAGGATAACAGCTCTTGCTTGGATAGACTCTTCCAGAACAAAAAAATTAGTCGATTCGAAAGTAATTTTATAAAAAGTAGAATTACTCTTCAGTGACTGGATTATTGCATGCTGAAATAAAATACTTCCCTGAGAAGAGTTGGTTCAACCAAAAAAACACTTTGTAACAAATATTTTGGTTAGTTTATCTGAGGTAGCTAGGGCATCTTGAGGTTTTCAAACAAGGAGAAATTAAGGAAGTTTTGACTGAAACAAGTACCTAGCTCATTGTATCACTCCTAATTCATCAGGACATACAGTATGAAATTCCAGAAGAACAGTATTTGGGAGATCTTTCTCTAAAACAAAATACTACGTTGCTGGTAGAGATTGCTTGATTTCTTGTTGTTTAAGGAATATTCATATTCAGTTCTGTGCAACATTATCATACTTACTCTGGCAACAAACTCAGCTGATGGGTTGGCAGACACCCTTTGCCTCTGCTCTGAGTTTAGGCCACGGAAATTCTTAACATTTCCAAAGGGGTTTCCATCGGGTGTTACAGATTCAGAGCTCTTCCTGCTGTGACAGCAGACCATTGTCTCATCCAAATGCTTGTCCAGTGATTAGGCAGCAGAGTGGTCACTGAGACAGATACTGTCTTCTCCTACTAGATTAATCACATAATTATCTGTCAAATTATTCAACTTTCCTCCATTGGTGCTGGAGCTGAGACTGTCTCTGTTCTTGCCAAAGAGTATTCCCCTATCTTTGGCTATATTTTAAGCTTTTCCAACTTGTGCAGGCTATCTCTGCCTATTATTTTTCTGACATCATACATTTTGCTGTCAGTAATCCAGCAACACACAAATAATTTGTTTTTTATGTCTGTAATTTATGCTCCAGAGTTGAGTAAATTGCTGCACTTCAGACCCAATCCAAAGTCTAATGAAGTCATTGGAAACATTCCAGTTGACTTCAGAAGGCTTTACATCAGGCCCATAAGTAGTACTTGCCTGCCACTGAGTCAGAACTTATAAAAGACAAACAAAGCAGAACATTTTTTACCAGTCTTAGCCAGTCATGGTAAGGAAAAGCAGCAAACGAATCAGAATACAGTTTCAATTATATCAGGTGTTTGGCCTAAATAGTGCTTCTTCATTCAAAGACACAATTTGACAATAAAAAATCTACTTAAGCATGACTGCAGTAAAGGATTTGAGAAGAGGTTTCTTTTATTTATTTCTTATTTTTTTCTTAGATTTTAATTGGCTATTTAGTGGATTCCACATCACACCAATATGAGTAAAGCTCTTGTGATTGCCAGATGTTACTTTTATTTTAAAAGTCTCGTTTTTACATGTTATAGGGAGCAAAGTGCTGCAGCTAACACCAAATGTGTGAATTGCTTGATGAAAAAGAGAAAAAGAGAAGAAAAATAAACAGTATTTATTTTCTCTTCTACAGAATCCAGGTAGCAATGTGAAAAAAGGGGACTCTTTAACCTCCTAGTAATGCTAAAGAATGCGTAAACCGTTAAACTTTTCTTGAAGGAACTGAACTTGAAATGTTTAAAAGAAAAAAACACCACACTGACTTTTCCCCAGGGGTGCAGCAGCCTTTGTAGGGTAAACAAGCTGTAGCAGTGTGCTATGGGTGCAGGTGGCTAATTAGCGCTCCGTGCTATCTCTAATCCCAGAGGAAGGGAGAAAACCTTTTAAATCTCTCTGTCAAAAATGGAGGTAGTCAAGCTGCAAAGGAAGCCATGACAAGCTGACTGTGGAAGCTGTGTGAACAGTTAATTCAATTAGATCTTTAATGCAAATATATTTGGTATACTGTTGTATTTGCATATCCCTCAGCTAGGGCTTAAGTCAACATTTTTCGTACCTCCATTGAAATTTAATTTGTGAAATATATATAACCTCAGCATCTAGAAAAAAACAGATTAAAGTACCATTCATTTACTAAATGAAAAAGATTAACTGAGATTTAGGGTACCAAAGAAGAATCTGGCAGAATCTGAAGATCTGGACTTCTCACAATTCTAAACAGTCATATAAGATCAGATTCACATATTTAATTAGGTATCTAATTTTGTTTTGGATGTAATGTTATTAAGGACCTGATCCCTAGTTTTGCAGGTCTTGGTTCTATAGATGTTTCTCTCAACAGCATGTCCTCAAAAATAGAAAAAAAGGGAAGAGGAGGAGGAGTGCTTTTAAAGTTGGATCAGCTCTCTGATCTGGTTTATTATTCAGCTCCACAGACAATCGCATTAGAACAAACAGGGCGTCAGCACAGGCATGAAAGTGATCAGTGATGACGAAAGGGGGCTGGAAGCACTTAGCTGGCTTTGTCAGTGTGAGGAGTGTCCTTGGAACCAGAGAGCCACATTTCCTCAGGCCTCATCTACACTACAAAGTTTTCTAAGAAAAGTTGTCTTGTGTTCCCACACAAGTTTGTAAGCTGGCAAAACATGACCCCTCCTTTGAAAGAAACTATCTTCCCATACCACACCAGCCCTCAGCCACCAACTACATGGCAAATGACACAACAGCACCGGCACCTAGAAGCTTCTGCCCCCACTCATAACAAACTTTTTTTTTTAACCAGTGAAATTTCATATAGGGGTAGACATGCTGCCCTGGCAAAAGCACCCAGGTGGGTATGTGCTCTGGTGATACAGCAAGGCTGGCAGATGTAAGCCAGTGCAAGTGCTAGCAACAAGGTTTTCTGCTGCAGAATAATCATGTCTTTGATTCCCATGACTGGGAAGTGATGGGACTGGTACTTGCATATCTAACGGAGGTCTTTTGAGAGATCATAGTAAAGCGTTCCGGTACTGGGCTCTATATGAGCACCTTGGTTATATGGATAAAATCTATTATGAAAACTTCCCATAATTGTTTTCTTGAAGACTGGTAAGTTACAGGCTTCATCTTGAAATCTGTTGATTAAAGTAGCACTATTATTATGAAGAAGGATTGAATTCAACAGTTATAAACTATGTGGTTTTGTCCATGTCACAAAAAGTATTGGTTTATTTTTAAATTGTCAAGGATAGTTTTACAACTATAAGATCTTGTAATGCTTGATATTTTTCTTATAGGCTCACTACTACAAAGAAAAAAATGTATTTCTTGGTCTTTTGTGGGGGCAGAAAATTTTGCAGGTATGAACTCCCAAACATTTGAATAAAACCAGAGAAGAAACCTGAAAGGTAACCAAAAAATCATGGAAACACTGATTAAAGGGGGAAAGCAATAATGTTTTAGGAAAATAGATCTCAGTTGTTTCATTAGAGCATGAGGGAAATTATCAATCTCAGTAATAGTAACATCATTTTGTACTCCCTGTTGTAAGGAAATGAGGATTTTGTTATTTCCAGACCTTCAACTTCTCCACTATATTTTTGTTCTGTTTTTCTATTTAAGTGAGCCCTTTGCATTCACACTGTTACTATCACTCCACTGTAATAATCTTTAAATCTATTGGTCAGCCAAACTTCTTGGACAAGTAGGTGTGTCAAAGGCAGTAGGAGACCCAAATATGCTGCCTCCATGGTGAGAGAAAGCTGTTCGAACCCATCGTCTTTTGCCTACAAGAAGCTGTAGTCAGTTGCCTAGCTGGTGTGGGTACCAGTGAGGCAAACTGCTCACAACTACTCCATACTAGCCACAGCACATATGTGCCATGGGCTAGTCCAAATTAGACAGAACACTTTGAAGAGGACTGGGAAATAGGGAGAAGAGAAGAAAGGAGCACTGGTGGGGGATGAGGTGGAGGGAAGAGAGAAGAGCAATGTTAGTTAAAGTAGGATGTCAGCTTGCAGTAAACCAGACTGTCTTTATTGCACTGCTTACCAAATGGCCTTGGTCCCTGCAAACCATTTTGTGAGACCACCAGCCAGCAAGTGTATCTACATTCATGAAATCTAGATTCTCAGAGCATTGCCGTGATTTAGATCAGGAAAATCTTACAATTAAAGACACCTTATTAATCATAGTTGTCACATGTGTTTCTACAGGAGTATCCAAATTTTAAAAAGAGAAAACATTTTCTGTTCCATTCACATCTGGGGATGATAGAAATGAGAGGGAAATGTAATTTTATATCTATGAGCAGGTTTCCAGAATTTCATTTAATTGTATTTGGGAGATTTGTCTACTGATGTAGCATTTACACTGCATGGTGACTGACACCACACTGCTTTGTGACTGTTCAGGCAGGAGAAACAGTGTAGTGCAAAAGTAGAAACACATGTAGTAAACCAGCTTGGTGCACACAACGGCAGGAAATCCTTGTGAATGCAACAAGTGTATGAGGTAGATACCATAGCAAAGAAGCCAAAACCAGGATAAGTATTTTGTTGATTTCCTTACACAAAATACTTGGATCAGTTGCACTCTACTATGATTAAGCCAAAACCATGTTTCTTTTCTATTAACACTGAGTGTCAAGTGGTTATGCAAGGTGGTGTATGCCCATGAAAGCAGAACTGAATGAAAAGTCTATTCCTGTTCCCCACCTCAATATTCAATCAAATGCACTCAATGGAGTGAATGGGTTTATTTTAAAAACTTCATTGTATTAATTGTCTGAAGAATTTCTGCAAAACAAATGGGACTACTGTTTACATTTTGAAACTGGTATTTTTTTGCTAAATCAATTCAGTTCCAAAAATGCTATATAAGTTTTGCACATAAGCATTCCACATCCTCACAACATCCTCATTTAGTGGAAACTTGAAAATTAGGCCATGATCTACAAATGCTTGTCTGTACTAATATAGTCAAGGCTAAGGCTTTTACAAACTGTTGATAATAATTCTCATTCTGATGGCAGGTGAACATTGTGGAACAGCAGTCTGATTTGGAAGCGTAAGACCAAAATATGCATAATTTCAAAATTATGAATGCCATAGTCTCAATATTGGGAAGGCTTCTGCTGTTGGTTTACCTTTTTCCCTCCTTTATGCAGTAGTATCAGTAGGCACTGTTCACGATAAATTCCATCCCAATCATAATGAATGTGGTTTTCTCCTCATGCATGAATACAGGGATATAAACCATTGTTACCAAAGCCACAGAAAAAGCTAAGAATTGTTTTCATTTTTCTTCATTGACTCCATTGTCGTTGAAACATGTTATTGCAGTAATCTGAATGTAAATTTCCCTGAGTTTGTAACTTCTGGCAATTTTCTTTTGAGTTTAATACTAAGACCTCTTTTACATTAATCAGATTGATCCTATCTTTCAACTAAAAGCCTTCATACCGTGATTCTGTGATTATATAGATTCAAAATATCTTTTCTTCAAAACTAAAATAGCTTTACCTAAAAACTAAAATAGCTAGCATTAGCATATAAAATAAAAAATTCAACACAGCAGCATTAGCCCTTCTTTGTTATCAAATTAAACTTTAAAAGTACATATACTTTCAAATACCACCTTTATCTAGATTCTGCAAAATTTGAAAATAATGTAACTTAAAACTGAGAAACATTTCCCTTGTCAGCGGTAGTGAGAATAATGTACAGGGAAAGGTGATGTAATGATCATATCACTTACATTATTCTCTCCCTAATGAATAATCTTCCACACTAAGGATGAGCTCACTTACTATTATTGGAGTCACATCTGTAGGCCACAGTACACTGCCGAATATACTAGAGTTTTGATGCTGTATAATCTGCCTTTTCATTAGAATTGCAAAACCATTATATGTACTACATATGGAGTAAATTTTCCTCATGAGGAATCTGACAGAAAAAAGAAACAAAGCTTTTATTTGCAGCAGTTATACTTGGGATTCACACCCTTCCTAAGCACAGCTATATATTTCACAGAAAAGCAGTCCCAGACTATTATTAGTTTGGAACATCTAAAACATGTGATGAATTTTTTCTGTTCTCATTTCAGCCAGAGCTCACATGATTGATACAGTAGTCCTAAGTTTAATTTCAGACTAAGGATAGAAAATCCTCTCTATTTCTTTTCCTATTTGTAGCTTCAATGGAGACAGTCAGTGTGCTCAATTGTGAAACTGTGTAACTTACGTAATGTGCTTTCTGTAAATGATGAATCATATTCTTATTTAAACCTGGTAAAATGAGTACGGCTGGGAGTCAATTTGGAATTCAAGAAATAATGTAATTAGAACTGCTGAATAATGTAATTCAGTATTATAAATGTCTTGAATACACAAGCTTTTAGTAATACTAATGAAGCAGGAACAGACAGAGAAGAATGTAGAGTGTGTAGAAAGTTTAAAAGAAAGAATCTCTCCCTTAGAATAGGTATATTCCCTTATGCCATTCACTTTCTATGCATCTAATCCAGTAATTGTACTGGGCTAGAAAGAATACTAGGAATATTTTAGACTCCAATGCAGGAAAGAGTTAAGCGTATGCTTAAAATTACATGTTTCTATGTGTTTTGCTGGGTGCAATACTAGGAGCTGAACATAGCAGGCCAGATTCCCTTTTCGTGGTGGTAGTATGTATTTGTGGCAGCAGTGATTCTATGGCTAACTGTAAGCTTCTCATTTAAGTACAAATAAAGTTTTCTCATTTCAGTGTTTTGTCTCCATATTTATAGAACTGCTTTGAGAAATCAATCTTCATAACAAAAATTGGACTGAAAAGATATCAAGGATTGCAAAGGAAATTTAACAACCATTCCTCTTCCAATTATGGTCCTAACACTGTAATCTTTCCCCTTAGCTAAACAACCTGTCATCACAAATACAAAACTAGCCATGTATATATACCCCTATGTACACAGACATACCCTTATGTAAGCAGCAGTTGCAGTTTCAGATTCAAGAACTTTTCATATTTTACAGATCATTAGGAGGAAAATAACCTCCCTCTCATTCATTAGTATTCATGCATGTTAAGGGAAGCCCTGTGATTTCTATCCTCTTACTCTTTTCCCACTTCTTTTTCCCTTCTGTTTCTGTGTCTCATGATCACCACCTATGTTAAACTTTGGTGGGACAGGCTGAGAAGTGGTGCTGCCCAGGCCTTATACATGTCAGCCACCTACTCCATCTCTGCTTCAGCTCAGCTGTCCTTTTACGTCCCTTTAGCTAGCCAGTGAGTTAACCTGCAGGTGTTTCCTGGATTCCTGCAGAATTCTTGTCTTTGAATATATATTTTTTTCTGATAAGCAGACAGTACGTTGTTGCTTTCTCCTGTGAAGCTACTTTTTTCCCTTGTTCAGAATACTGTGAATTTTAAAAGAAATTATTTAATAAAAATAAGCAAAAGCAAACAGGTTAGCGTGTCAATGATGCAGATTAAATTCTTGAATATATTAGGTAAAATCTCTGTACATCCTGCCTACCAGAGTAAGAATGCTCAGTTGTACATGTGGGATAATACCTCCCCAGGTAGTATTAACCCACTCAGGCTCCCCCACATTGATGCTCTGATGTCCCCATTCTTAAAATAATTGAGCTAGCTCCTAGTCCAACTGGCGTTAGTGGAAGCTCCTCATGTGTAGAGCTTTTCACCTGCTTATTAAAATTTGAACTGGACTCGTTGCAGTGCGGTGACCTTTTATCATCCTCTCTTACATTTAACTGCACATCTTTCTTCCATCACTGTAAGAAAACATTGTAAACTTTATTTTTTGGGATATAGTTGTTTCTTCCAGATTTAGTAAATGTGGCCTACAGTGCTTGCCTTGACACATTTCATGAACATTTTTTATGTTCTCTTTCTATCAGCTCTCTTTTTCCTGGCTGTGTACCACACCCTTTCCTTTGAGAGGCATCAAGACGTTTTCCCTGCCCCATTTTAAGACCTGAATAATTCTACAAAATTAACGTATGATGTCACCTATGGGTAAAAATAAGCCATTATGTTCCTCATCACTATATTAATCATTGAATTATTCAGCTCACTCTCAGCCTTCATAAAAACATATTGCATTTTATAAAATTTGTCAGTTGATGTGTTAAGTGGAGAAACATCAGCCAGCAAAGTTAACATTTCCGTTCCATAGTATGAGATAGAAAGTAGGAAAATATGTTTGATTCCTCATATTAATTTCAGTTGTCCAAGTATTTTTTCTTGCAGTTTGTGACTAGGTTTTGCCTGTGTAGGCATATTTCTGTAAATCCTAGAACAGACTAGTTTTGTTCTGTGCAGTGCACCACCGAGTGAAAGCATCACTAAACTGACAAGCCAGTGAGTAACTTCCCTCTCTATCAGACTGCAAAATATTCAGAAGTATGTATGTATACATGTGTATTTTTTAACGACCAAATATTTCTTCAGGGAGTGTGAAATTTCTATAATAGCAGCAATGGGCACAGAGTACCGTGAAACAAGAGTACAGATTATTACAGTTTGCATAAAGTTAAATATAATTTGTTTCTCCATAGTACAGCAGGTAAGGAATACACAGAAAACCTCTTTGTTAAAAAGAGATGATGTTGCCACATAAATGCACAGCTTTTACTTTTAAAAAAAGCACTTGCTTCATCAATTTTCTCATTTAACTTCACTGAAAAAAATCATGCACAAGAGGAGTGCATTGAATGGAAAACAGAAATAAAACTCTTCTGTGAAGAAAACAGTGAAGGTGTAGAAGCCTTTCAGAGACACTGAACAGGCTGCCTTTTTACTCCTGCTTCAGCATTTACTACTATGCTTCATTTCATATCTCAAAGCTGAATTGTAGTCTACAGCAATCCTTGAAAGGGATTTTTTTTTCCTCCTTGATATGAACATTTTTTAGTCAATGCTTTGTGAAGTGGTGAGCACCTTGCAAGAATCATGTGGTGGGAACATGTCTCCTGGATTGAAGTATGTGACACATAACCTGGAGTAATTTTTCTGTTTAGACGATTGCTTACTGCCAGTCTTCCTCTTATGGTATATAAAAAGAACAGTCCAAATAAGAAGTGAAATCAGCGGAAGTCTGGTATTGCTGAAAAAGAAGAGAAGTTCTTTCAAGCATAAGGATTATGGGTTCACTTTTTTTCCAGTAAGGATCCAGAAGATTGAATTAGTTTCCAAAGTAAGTCTGAATGGTTTAGTTTGAAAATCAGATTGAAAATCTCAGCCTCTTGCATGATTTAAGTGGTTTCTTGTTTCATTTGAGTTTGACATATCACAAGAGTCAGGCGCTTTTGTCTTCACATTTCAGTGCAGATGGTACCTTGGATAAATCAGTGCATATCCATGAATTGTCTTCTCAGTTAGTGTTAAAAGGCAGCTACTTCTGGATTTAATTGCAGTAACTGGTTATCAGTGCAGAGCAAACCTATAGGACAGCTACAAGAGAACTGGAACAAGCTGAACAGCTACAAGCTGAATGGAGCACAGTTATCCAGATCAGTATTTCTCTATTCATCTTTCATTTAATCATATGTAATGGATTCAAGCTTTGTATTTTGTTCAGGGAATGGCACTTCTGGGAGCCCAGAACTTGTGAGTTCATGATTTGTTCAGTAAAAAGAATACTGCCACTCAGTACATAATCATCCATATGAGAGCTTCATTTTTAGAGCTTTTATTCTTGGCACCGTGTCATTATGTCAAAATTAAAGTTTTCATTTACCAGGTTAGTTTCTTCCTAATGGTTGCTAATAAAGTTATGAAAACATGACCCAGATGTGCTTCCTCCCATGATGTCTACTTTCAAGATAAACCAAAACTGCTACAAGATAAACCCAGTAGCGATACTCTGGGAGTTGTGTCTCTTAAGTAACTCAGCAAAACTTTGAACATGAATTGCAGAGAGTAAATTGATAGATTTTATTTAACCTAATGTGTAAGTTTATGTCTGATTTTTAAGTTCACTACAAGTAAACATCCATTTGCCAACTCTGAGAACAAATGTTTCAAGTATCAGAAAATTAGCTGAATTTTAGCTGTATGATACACAGCTAAACCTGATACACCAAAAATAAAAATATTATAACTACTGTTAACATTCCCTGTATTACAGATAAGTAATCTGGTGTGCTTTTGTATTTATATTATATATTCTGATTAATGGAAACTTAAATATTTAGATTTCAGTCATCTTTTTCATTTCATGTTCCCTTTGTTGTAACTACTGACCTCTGACTGAGAATAGATATTGAAGCCTTCCGCAGCCTTGGCTGGTAGGACAGCACTAAAATCCGTGCAGCTACTGAAAGCATCTTCTCTCTAGCTGCAGAAGCTTACTGCCTAATCCCAGAGAATTAATAAATCCCATAAAACAGACAGTTAAGGAACTCCTGGACAATTTAGGAAGTGCTGTCAGCTTTTCCCTCTGCCCATGGGTTCCCTACTGATGTCTACTCCAGTGGCCTACATCAAGACTCTCACCAGATGTGATCAGCTGGGTTTCACACTCAGGGCAGTGGTGACACAGAGAGCCCATTCATCCTGCTGCAGAGTGCATGGGCAACTCTAACCCCCCAGGTGGAATCTCCAGGCAGGTCAGAGCCCCATCTGGTAGCCATTTGGATGATGTGAACCCAACTAGTATTTGAAACAACTTCCTTCTTTCACTGTGCCCCATTGTTGTGATGGGACGTCATGACTGCTGGGAAGCCCAAAGCTTATTTCATGTTATAGCATTAGCAGCAAACAGTGTTATGAACTTCTTCCAGCCTTCTCAGAAGTTTGAAGGATGCTTGAATGTGGAAGCTGTCAATTTTCATCAAAAGTTTAGATAAATGCATTAAGACAATTTATTTTAAAAACATCCAGGAAAGCAATTGGGTAATTGTTTACCACTTCGGTTACCATCATTGAATGTAGCTGGCAGCGAAAGGCCTCTAAATTATGGTTCCATCCTGGTGTTTGATGGCTTATGCCAGACCGTGAACAGAAGAAATATCTCCATCACTGGGCAGTAGAGTCTTTCAGCTTTCATTTTATCAATACTGCATTATAGAATACAATAAATGGGAGGAATTTAGAAGATTTTCTAGATACTTCTCTTACTGTCAGTTCCTGTAAGGTACGTTATATTATGTAGTGTTTAAGATTACTCAAGTAATGCCAAATTCCCCCAGATTTAATCAATTTGTCAATAAGATTGCTGTAGAAACAGGTCTGAAAACAGGAAAAAGTATGATACAATCAGAAGAGAAATGAGTCATATTTGATGCCCTCAGGTCTAGACTGACCTAGTGCATGCCATTATACATTCAAGGATCTTAATTTGCTGGTCAATTGTAAAATGCACCTGGAGTCTCTCAGCTGTGTGCACAGAAGTATTAGATCAGCCTAAGTTGGCTGTAAAACCAAAGGGTAAGATTTTAAACTAAAAATTTTAACTAAAGGTTAACTAGAGTGACTTGGATAGAAAACAAGACTTCGTAAATAGAGAAAATTACAGTGGTCCTGTATGAAGCTTGAGAAACAAATCCCTTCTTTAAAAAGGGGAAGTGGGGACCAAAAGTTAGGGTTTACTAATTCAGGATTTATCTACTTGAAATCTTGCATCTAAACACAGGCAGATCTTCAGAGCTACAGGTCCATTATGGGATCCATAGGTAATAGTAGTCTTCTGAAAGGCAAAGAGGGCCTTAGTGTACCTGCATAAATGCCAAGAAAAAGTCCTGAAATGTGTAACTTGAAATCAGAGCTGTCACCACCAAGTGTCTTCAGCAAAACACCTGACTTGAATTCATTCCCTGAATACAAGCTTCACAAGTATGCTTTTCACCATGAGGCAGATCTTGAGCTAGAAGTAGCCTGTTATCAGACACTGTTCAAGTATGTTTCAGTGCGGTAGAAATCCACTAAAGGATGTACAGGGTGTACATCAAAATTAATGTAAAAGCTCTTAGAATGATATTGCAATATAGCGAACTTCTACCTCAATTTTTATGTGAAATTTCATTAATTCAATCCTGTCCTAATCCTAAACTGTATACACCTTCCCATGGTGCCTCAGTAGAGTATATATCATATATGAAACACTCTTGCATATTTAAAGGCCTAAAAGCCAGGAACTGGAACTGGTTAGCTCGTAGGCTTTTAAATATGCAAGAGTGTTTCAGAGCACTCTGCTGAACTGCTGTAAAATTTCCAGTAGAACTAAACCCTGTTACACTTCACTACAGCTAGTGCACTTAATAATAGGCCACCAGAATCTTCAACTATGGTGCCAGGATCATTTACAGTATCCTAAGCTCAGGGGCAGTGCCAAAAGGGGAGATCCTATTCTGCCCCATGGTGTGCATTTCCACAGCTTCCCTCAGACCTGACACAGGGGTTTGAGCAGCCAGGAAATATGCCAGATGACAAATTTGATCTGGCTAAAAACTATGTCACCAGAAGAAAATAATCTATCGGAGAAAAGTGGGGTGGGTTAAAACCCTGTCTTTGAAAATTTAGTTAGTTTTAGTACAGTATTGATCCCCTAGGCTGGACCTTCTATACTTAATCATATCCTGCGTGCTTTTTAAGCAGAAGATTTACATATTGAAGAAGTGTTCTGTCTAATAATTGCAGGAATGGAAGGGCAACTACAGTGCAGAACATGCCATATAATAACTATTTTTAAGCTAGTCATGTGCCAGAAATTTGCATGAGGAAGAGGATTCTCATTTGAAAGAGGATTTAAGATTTTAATTCAGATGGTCAAAGCTAATGAATTTTTTGCTCTAACCACTGAAGTCTCCTAACTGTGTGGAACAATGAGCAACAGCATGCAAGTAGATTCTTATTTTGGGAATGTTGTTGCAGTATAAATTTGTTTCATATAAAAGGTGCTGCCTAGAGAGCTTTTTAACTGTAAATAAAAGAGCATTATGCAGGGGCCTATAAAAGCATAATTTACAGGACAAATATTTCATTTGAACTAATGCAAAAAATAATCTCCTATCTTAGGTCATAAATGAAAATGAATATATAGAGTGTCTTGTCTCCAACTATTCCCATCACCAGAATATGAGATACTTTGGCAGAGGCCTATACAAAGAATAATCTCTACTCAAAAAAGCTCAAGATAGTGATAGTGGGAATCTTACAAGCCAACAGTGGGAACAGACTCATCAGTATTTGTGTGGGCACGCACAAAGTCTGTCTGTGCTAAGCTTGGCTGAAGCCACCATTATGAGTCACTCACAAATTTAAACAAAAAGTGTTGTGGAAGATTAAACAGAGACTGAATAAGGAGTTTGCAGTCCTCACCATGTGTATTTAAGATCCTGTTCATTTTACTACAGATTCACAAAATGAACGAAACAACGGAGCATTTAACAAGTGTTGAAGACAAGTGTCTTCAGTGTTCCAGGTTTTTCTTCATTCTCCCTTCTACTCCCTGGAGCAATTTGAAGGCATTTAAAATAATTTGTTTAAAACATAGTTTAAACAAGTGTTTTCTCATTAAAAACTCTCTTCACATTTCAGTGCATCTAGCTGAGCTATGTTGATGTAGAGATTAAAATTTAAGACGAGTTGTTTTGAGTGCTTATTGACAAATATTCTTAAAATGTCTCTTCTCATATTTCTTTCTGACTGAGGAAAGCAAAGAATTTTGAGAAGGAATGTCTTCAGATTTGTAGGTGGAAAGACAGTAAGATGGGACATTTCTGTCAACTTTATATAAAACAGGTAGAAAGCAGTAAAAAGTGATACAATAGCTGTGTTATTCTTACTCTACCAGTAAATACTCATAGTTTCTGAAGGCTGTAGAAACCAAAGGATTGATTCTTCACCATTCCTATTCTGCTTTTATAGATCTCTGATATTCAAACCCTGAATATTAATTTTTCAGAAACAGAGGCTTTATAGATATCTTTAAAAAACAAACATAGTTTAAGATACTATGAAAAGGATCCTATCTTTGTCTTTTAAGTGACTGTGTAGCTAAGTTTGTACTTACACTGTGGACATGTTTGTCAGCTGGCCCTCTGGAAGTAATGAATGCAGGAGATTGTTCCATTATCTTGTAAATTACATTACAAACTAGTTAGCTGAGATGTGACACCACCAGTGTACTGCAGCACATGATTAAATCCAATTTCATTTTTCTCATCTTTGTGTGCCACTTGTAAAATCCAGATGTATTGCCAAGCTCTTCAAACACATTTCCAGCAGCAACATGAGCTGAACAAGAGCCTCTCATTCCTTGACAGACTCCTCAGGCAGCTGCGTGGGTGGCTTTGGAGTTTCTTTGTGGTCTTTCATGTGGTTGAGTTGCTGATGGGCTGTTTTGTCTGCTTTGCCCTCTTGGGTATCAGTTCCCTTTGATTTTGAGGAATTTACACATCTTTATCCATCTGAGAATACAGTTCTGTGTAAAACTCTTCTGAATTATGCAAAATTTACTTCTTCATAAGAAAAGTGGATCTTCTAAATCTATGACCTGGACTACAGTTGGATTGCGTAAAACCTCAAAATGTGACATTGAACACTTCAGTTATTTATCTGTTTATAATAAAGGATGTCCTTAAAAAACCTGATTATAGTTTATAGAACATCAATAGAGAAACAAAAAATAGGAATTAAATGTTTTCCTGCAAAATTTCTCAAGCTATATTTTGTGACTCTGCTGCCAAACAAATCATATGTGTAAAATAAGGTTGTGTAGAAGCAATGGCACCAAATAGTGTTTTTAAACGTATTCCCAAATATTTCAAACATGGCAAAATCTTAAGAGTCCTCTTGTTCTTCCCTATCCTTGGTTGGCTGCAAATATTGTCTGTACTCCCAAGAGGTTAGGGGCACTATTCATTTCTACCTGGATGCAAAATGGTACCATATATAATCACACTAGCTCTTACATTTGCTTGAAAAAAAATGGTATTCTATTTCCATATGCATCATATATAACACAGAGTTAAACTGTGTAGTTAATATGCTAATGAAGATTTTTAAAATAGTAAAGATTAGTCCTAGGGTCCTGAAAATCTTTACTTTGAACTGCCAACATTTGACACACTATTAGATGTAAAATCTTTGAGTGTCTGTTACCACCTGATAGCCTGTTACTACTTGTCACAGAGCTGTGGACACTGTTTTTTTCCCTTAGGGTGACTGTTTGTTAAAGAGAAGCTTTATCACAGTAAGTTTCCTGACATAACAACGTTTTCTATATGGCAAGAACAAATAAGTTCTCATGGTATCTGCAGGTAAATAGAGAGAATATGAACAGTGATGACAGAAGGAGAACATTATATTTATGATAGTTCAGCTAATTAGTATGATTAAATTAGAGACAGATAGGATAAACTGCAGCATACAGGCTAGTAATTTTTTTTACTTTGAGTTATTTTAGTTCAAATGGTCTTCTAAGGGAAATGGAAGAAGCCCCAAGACTGAAAGTACGCTGCTTTAGTCAGTAGGATGACTTAATAAATCTTTTTACCACTGTGTAACTCTAGGCTACATTGTTCTGAGTCTTTATGATCTAGGGATACAGGGAGCTCCCTGGCAATACAAATGGTAGCACTGAGCTTGAGAATATGTTTATTTCTCCCTGATAGACTTGCTCTTGTCTACAAGCAAAATTTTATTTTGGAGGTCTGTTGAAATTATGATCCCATAAAGTGGTTTATATTCCAAGTATACATACTTTTTTGACATACTGCTTAAAAAAAGACAGACTCACAGTGAATTTCAAAGTCCTAAAGAACTTAATTTGTAAAAGCACACTTAACACAGCTCTGTCATATTAATGACAGTCTCAGATCTAGTTCTCTCCATCCCTTAACTGTATAAAAAGGGATTTGCTGAAAGGGTTGTAGAAAAAGGTGAGTTGCAGGGCTGCTTTGATATGCCAGTGAAACCAAGGCTTATCCCTCTCCATCTCACACCATTGAAAGGTTTGTCTGGTTAAGGTGAGCACAGGTGAGAGCTACGTAAAGGTAAATCTGAGGTAATGCTTGTCCACTGGAAGTAGACAAAGGTAAGGTGAGAATTGTATCCATTTCTTTTATGGATGGCATATAGCTGACACTTGTGTTCTCCATCTGAACAGTCTGAGAGCAAATGAGAACAATTTGAAAGCAACAGCGCTCATTTCCAAAAAGGCTTATGTTCTGTCTGAATCAGCATGGACCAGTATATCTTTAACATTTTCTACTCATGGATAGATTATTGGAATATACAATATAGGTGCTTATTCCATATATTGATGCAGCCATGAAGAACTGGTGCAGAAATTGCTTGCACTGTGTTTAGTTAGGCTGCCTAAGCCTTAAACTCAGGTCTGAATTAAAGCTGTGACAGTCATTGAGTGCTATTTCTCCTCTGGCTCTCAGCAAGTAGGCAAGCAGAGAGGGGAAAGAAAATGAATGCTAGTTCTGCCTTCTGACTAGATCTATCGACCAAATGTTATCAGTAAGAACTGTTGAGCTGAGCCTGGTTATTACAATTTGCTGCATGGTAAGTGTCGTCTCTTTCTTTCATGGAGCAATGAAGGGAACAGGGAGAAAAACTGGGGTCCAGAACTCGTACCTCTCAGTGAATGTGCCTCTTAGTGCTTCCTCTGATAAATAAACTAGTTTCTACTCTGCCCACCCACCTTTTTAAAGGGATGTGCCATGAGCCACTTACTGGGCCTAAAATAGGCAAGTGCATGGATGATGGAGAGAGATACATCAGCTGCTCTATCAGAAAATGAAAAGGAATTAGTAGAAATATTATGCTATAGTAGTTCTGTCTGTGTTGATGATGGCTTCACCATTTAACAGACCGACTGTTAAGGAGAACACTTTTTCAGTAGTGGAGCATGTGCAATTGGATTTGGATCTGCCAAATTATGGCTATATGAGATGTTCGGAGACACCATCTGAGTCTGCATTTTTCAGTTTGTTTTTTCAGGCAGATGATGTAAATTAGCTATAGAAATATTAAAGGCAGGCAAAAATCTCTTCTGGTAGTTCTGAGTGTGATGTGGAAACCACACAGACTTGCTCACACAGACACTGAAACTGATATGACTCAGCAAAGATCCTGAAGTGGCTTGAAATGATTTTCTGCTGCCATTTGCCCACTTCTTGACATGCAGCATCAGCCACACATCTTACTAGCTTCCCAGAAATCTGTGAAGTGTTGAGCTCTGATGCTTTCCCTCAGCCACAAAGAGATGTACTTTAACCATTAGTCTCCTTTAGCACAGCTAAATAAATACAGTCTAGTGAATGTAACAGGAAAATTGTCAATAGAGTTGCAATGCCATGGCAGTTACAGTTTAGAAGTAAGAGTCCTATGATGCTTATAAAGTAACTAAAGGTAGCCAAAATTTTGCTCGTCTTTTAGATAAACTTGACTAATTTACCTCCTAATTCACCAGTGAGTTACCAAGCATTGCTTATTGAATCATGAAAGATTATTTCCAGTTATGGTAAAATATGCACACTATTTTAATCAATATTGAAAGTAGTTATTGAGAGGATTTTAGCTGTATCTGCTGACAGATAAATGTGCATAAATAATGTACACAGATACTGCTCTGTCAACTTTCTCTTCTGTGAGCATAGATACAGGTAATAACAAGTAATACAGTAAGCAGGTTTTTGTTCCTATTATCCTGAATTGCTTGTCCAAATACAAGTCCAATAAGCATGGTCCAAATCAGGGTCTTCCATTCGGTAGTTCATCAGTGTGGTCATGTCATTAAGCAATTGAGTTGGAGCTCTGTGCTAAAGTAACACAAATTTGTTTCCAGCCTTAAACCTTACAGCACATTAAGCGTGTGATAGCTGCTGATAATCTTGTACAAAGAATCGAATTCACCTCCCCTCAGTCCTCACAGTAAATTGCTGAAAGGCTTTTCTGATGGTCTTTTTAAAGTAGAAGAGATGCAAGTACTTTAAAAATACCTATTCTTAAGGGAAAATAGAGTCTGAAAAACAGGGACTCCGTGAACTTAAATCTACTATTTGAAAGCACTTTGACTCACCATCTGTGCCAGTCCCAGAAGTGTCAGAAGAGGCAGACTGCTATGTGTAAGCAGTTTACCTCATCAGAAACCAAATGCTAGTGGCTATTTATTTGCCTTACTTTCAGAGGAGTGATCGGGACAGGAATCTCAGCACTTTTTATGGTTGTGGGTGGAACAACAGAGCTGCTGCTGTGAGTGAAGCCCAGTAAGTATCTCTGGAATTATCTCTTATCTCTAGAAAGTGTCTCTTAAAGCTGAAGTTTTTGAGAAAGTCAAGACTTTTACATGTGAACACAAGGTGATTTAAGTTTTTTTTCCTAGTATCAGAGGACAGACTATGTTAAGATAGAGATGTAACTGGCATCTAGGAGAGTGCTAAGTGCTTTCATCTTTATAATGGAGACCTGCTGGTTAGGAGAAAAGAAATAGTGGTAGCGCTACTTACTAAATGTGACACCCTCAAAGATACCAGTCAAATCTTTTTTTTTTCAAAAGATGTGCTTGTTTTCTGCTGTATTTGTGACACTCCTTCCAGATCTCCTTAACAAAACATACAATCTCCTTGCTTTCCCATTCAAGTGTGAGTATTATTAAGATTTGAACAAGGCTAGAGATGAATTTTATTCATGTACTTGGAGCAGATTATCCTTTGAGAAAATGACAGTATTTGAGCTAACTGGCAAGTATATGATTGTTGCTTGTAACACACCTGGCTAATGGACAAACTATAAACTATGCCAGTGTGGGCTACTACCTTCCTTACTGTATACTGTTGCTCTTGTAAATGAGTGTAAAAATATATCTTTAAGGAATTCTGTAATAAAAGTAACTATTTGCAAGATGTCAGTCTTGACTAAAAGGAAATCAAAAGCTTCTTTAGTGGCTTAGACAAATAACTGGAATTCAAAAAACAAGGGGCAATTCTGTTAAGCCAGAATTTGTTGTATATAATATCACTGTGAAAAGATGCATGCAATGTTTCTTTAATTCATATCAGTCTGTTTTATGCTAAGGTATGTGTATGTAGCCATGAAGGCCTAGCTTAGCATTTACAACACCTAGGAAGCAGGTAGTTAACCCATCAGAGTGGCTCAGAATACCTGCGTTAGGTACCCAGACCCTGGGTAGTGCCAGTGGAAAACCAGAGCTCTTTCTGGACCTAATGAGGTTGCTTTGGTGACAGTATGAGCATAACCTGTCCTTTGGTTATGCGATGAGGAGCATTTGCCCAGCTCCCTGCTTAACACAGCATCAAGTCCTAAAAAGACCACAAAACCCACTCATTTTCGTTAGCAGTATGATCTTTTCCATACAGACTTCCACATTTAACTATATAAGGCTACCGTGGCCATTACAGGTCATAAACATCTTCTCCTCTAAATTCTTGCTAAACCCGCAATAAATGCTGTGTTTGTTAAACATCTAATTTAACAGCCTAAGGGCTGCTATCATCGTGTAGTCCCAGAATTGAAATACACTCTTTTTTAAACTGCATTTTTTCTGTCTTTTTTTTTTTTAATGGTATTTAGTCTGCATCTCTTAGATTCTGATTTTTCCACTGAACTTCTTTATCTTGCAAACATCATGTCAGCAATTGCAATGACTTTTTAGGTGTATCACAGATACAGGTGTATGTAATGTATGGTTGTAAAAATTGCTTTGTCAGCCTAGGTACTACAATGTTCTGGGTTTTTTTTCTTCTGAATAGAGAAGTATCTTTCTTCAGCTTATTTGCTGTATATGTGCCATGTACAAAAGTTCTCAATTTTCTTCAAAGGGACTACCTTTTTCAGTGCTGTGCATGTTAAGAGATACAGGGGAAAGTGGAGGTTGATGAGTTATACAAAATGCAATAACATTTCTTTCAAGTGTTTCTTTTAGTGGCTTCCAACTCCATCCAGATAATCTATAGATAACAAAACTTGTAAAAATACTAACACTGGTAGTGACATTTTTGAGATTTAGAGCCAATGCTCAGCCTAGGGTGGCTCGAGGCAGTGGTACACACGATTTCTTAGTTACTCTTTCCAGTTATCAGTATCATTTATTAATGTTAATTTTTATATAATTGCTTAACAACAACAACATGCTTGCCATAAAATAAAGATCTGAAGTGTTTATTACTTAAAAAGAAATACACAGAGGATATAGCTACTTTGGCAAGTCTGGAAACAACCAAAAATAGAGAGGACTGTTTCAGATTATGGTGTTTTTCTTTATAACCAAAATAGCTAGGAATTTTCTTAAAACAGTATCTAAGTTCTGTAGAGACTGAAATACTACAAGGTGGCTGCAAGAGAGATTTTAGTATAATATATTATTAGCATTATATTTCTGTGGTTGCATGAAACTGGAAACAAAGTCTAGTGAGTTTTTTAATTGGTTGGAAACAGAAGTGCCAAGGTATTAACACGACTTGTCTCTTCTTACCCCACACACAGGGAGTTTCAAAGAACATTTATCAGTATGAAAATGGCTGTCTCTGTCTGTATATACAAGTTCTGCATGACAGAGCTAAATGACTTAACCGCTATTTCTGTCTCTAGATGTATGTTTCTGATACCGCAGCTTACTTTCAATAAATGCACAAATAAAGTTTCAATTATTCTACAGTTTATTCAATTCAGAGGAAGGAAAGAAAGCTTGCATCTATGAAGATGGTATGAACTGTTGTTTCTCTCCTTTTTTAAACAAACTGCCTCATTATCAAAGATGCCAATTCAGGAAACAATATGAATCTGAGTATAAAATTAAGCATTTTAAATCTCATTAGCTCCAGTAAATCTCACGCAGGCTTTTAAATTATTTGCTGAATAGCAGACAGAGTTCTCAGCTACATTAGGATTAATATGCTTTTCACTCTAGCCTTTCTAAGCAGTTAATCCTGTGCAAAAACCACCTTCACTCTTCTGACAGCACTATCTTTTTTTTTTTTTTTTTTTTAGCTTGTTTATAAGAAGTTACTGAGATTTTTCTTAATTCATTTGCGCATCTAAAAATACTAGGGTATCTACTCAGCTTCACAGGTTTAACCTTACTGCTGAGGTTTGGTTATGTGCCATGGGTAATGGAAAAAATGTAACCATTCTACAGTGCTTCAAAGTGAAAGCTTAGTACCTTGGAATATGTACCCAACTACAGAGGAGCTTATACCTAGCTCTTGCATTTGCATCTACTACTACTTTTTCTGTTTATTTCATTTTTTCAAAACCAGTTAAGATGAATATATGTACATATTTATGAAAGAGACAAAACTTTTTTGTTAGTTACAGAAATTCTGATGTAAATACAGCTGTGGCCTCTGAGAAGAATATAAATATATGTAACAACTTGAAGGTATAGGTTGCTTGTGAGAGGTATTTTTGTTTGGGTTTTCCCTTCACTCTTGACTTAATCATGTGGCTTTTAAAACTTGTTGCCTATATGGTGTTACAAGTTATAAAGAATAAACCCCTTAGGCTAAAGTCTAGCATGTTCATTCTTGTGAATAAGTAGTAACACTAAAAAATTATATGTCCCAACTAAAACTGGTAACTGTAGTCATGACAAGCTCTTTAATAGATGGATATTTTAATCAATACTGATAGGATTCAAGGCTAACACACAACAGTGACTTGGCAAACTTCTCTCAATGTTTCTGTACGTGGAATTTGTACAGGCACAAATGGCTCATCTTTAACTGTTAATAACCGTTTAGATCAGCCTCCCTATTTGCAGATTCACAAAGCATTTCTTTCTGTGCAGCTGTCTGGCTAGCAAAATTTCATTTGCTAGTTTTTCTTCCTTATCTTTCTGTGACCCCCTGGAAGCAGCCCAGAGACATCTTGAATTCCAAGAGTTCCTGCAGTTTTGTGGCTCACCAGCTAAAAATTGTTCCAGGCTTTAGGCCTATTCACAGAACTGCTTTAAAAATTCTCAGAAAGATTAAGTTATCTTGACACTCCTTACTGTTTCATACATGCATAGATACAATCACTTTTGTTTTCAGTATAAAATGTTAACTGAAGTTTATCAAAGTTCAATTCATTTTTTAGCTAGATAAAATATGAAGAGGAAAATCTATGAACATTTTCCAGTTTATTTTCTCTTGGTTTTAAACTGCATTTAAAATTAGTAAGTTTTAAGAAGGGGGTTATGATTTTAAATAAGCTGAAATAAAATACTGCTAAGATAAATTAAAATACTTCATACTGCGCTAGCTAGAGACTTGAGCTTTTGTGTTGAGATTTGAGAGATTTACACCACGATCTTCCCACAGATTTTGAAGTGACACAGACAACAATAAAACTGCATATGGCTCTGAAAATCATGCTCTATGCTTGCCCGCCTAGTGTTGTTGGCCAGAATAGCTATTCAGGGTGATTGTGCATATGTGTACTGTCTTCCAAAATAAATCAATGATTTTGTGGAATAAAAATGTCACAGTGGGGAGTCATTCCAGGCTTGCACCATCAAAACCATTCCAGAATAGCTGCATTATTCGCTTTTCCCATGCAGGTCTGCAGTGGTGTCTATGCTTTGGCCATGTTTTGTTGGCTTGTCTGATTAAAAGCTTCTACTTGCTCGTATAAACTAGATTTTAAAAAGAAGAGAGATATTAATGGAAACTCCCAATTGCTTTACAATAAAAACTAATATTAGCTCAAAGGCTATGTCATTTAAAAGCAGTGACATTCTGAAAAGGTGCTTCTCTCTTAATCTCCACCATTATATACAGTGACACTATTTTTTTTCCTAGCATGTATCAATTATGTATCTTAGGTTGCATGTTCAGTAAGCAAGAGGTGATCTTGCATAAACTACACTGACAATGTGATTTGAGCAAAAGACTTTGCTTAAAGCTAAAAATATTATCTCACATTATAAAAACTACAGGTATTTCCACAGTCTATAACTTCAGTATATGAATTATGTTTTTTTAAAGTGTTAACAGAAAAACAGGAGCATATCCCAATATAGAAGCTGCAGAAAGCAACGGGTATGGGTTATGACAGAAACTCTGGACAGTGATGCTAAAATTAGAGGCTGAAGGCATAAAACGTAATTTAGAATGTAGTTAGAATAGCTGAATATAAGAACTACTCCAAGAAGACAGACTAATGCATGAAGGCTAACTTCCATTTTGGAGCAACAGTGGCCAGTCACAAATGCTTAGGATGAACACAGTAAGAATAAGGAAACAGACAGTAATATCTTCTTGTTAATACTCTGAGCTAGTCTGCCATCATGTTCAAAACAAGCTGGAAATTCAGGTGACCCTTGCAGCAGTGTACTAGAGCATTCTAAATAGTTACCAGTGTTGCCCCGTTCAGATCGTAAGTCAGGGTATGATGTGCCAGTACAAACAGAGTCATCGAATACTGGATTTGGAAATTACTTCAGAAAGCTGGTGTGCCAAGGCCAAAGGGAACCCACTAAGATAAAACTGACTATTCAAGGTCAAAACCCAGGAAAATAATTACTATAACTGTTATTCAGACCAAATGCTGGAATGAGATGGGCTGGTCTGGGCATGTGTTTAGCTGTATGTTGGGATTCGTTTTCCTGGCCATTTGCATCTTGTTGTTGTTTGACATAGTGTCCAAGAATGCACAAGATCTGACTGAGATTTGTTTTTCTCATAGCTGAGGCAAAGTCTCGGGACAATATTCACAAAAGAGGACCCTGTGGATTCTAAGATGTTTAATAATTTTGTGCTTCACCCTTTCTCTGATACATACCTTATAGGCCTACGTACAGAGGTATTTTCATGGTCTTTGTCCTTTGTGCATTCCCTTTCTGCATAAAATTTAGTAGGAATATAATTGCCTTCAGACCTTTTACGCTTTCTCAAATCTATCTGCAGTTGCCCCACAGATGCAAAAGGTATTCAGGCTGGGGGAAAGATATGCACAGAGACACTGTGACTACAATGATTTTGTTTCCATTAGGACAAAGAATAAAAAGAAATTTTATTAGTAATTCTTAAAAAGTTCAGGAACTCCTCAGCTTTCCAAAACTCTTAATGATAAAGGAAAAATCTCTTAATGTATTAATGCAACATGCCTATTCTTTACCTTTTCTGTAATGCGCCTTGTCACAAAATAATCACAGCTGACATGAGGACAGTGGTTCAGCCTAAAACCAGAGTTCCATCACTGTGGTAAAAACAAAAAAGCTCTCCTCAGACTGTGCCTTTACTTTAGTAACCACAAGGAGAGAGATACTATTGTTAAGTGGGAGGTATGAAAATTCTAGCAAGTATCAGCTCATCTGTAGTATACTCACTCCATATGCATCGAATTGGTTCCTCTGTTGTACTCAAATTATAAGTCACTTTGACAATGGATCTACAGTTAACAAAGAGGGTATATACATCCGTGAGTGGTATATAGGGCTGCTGGTAGTGCCTTTCCAGAAGACAAGGTGTCACCATCAGTGGCATGTTTACTGTATTTAAGAGAAATGGCTACTTAGCATGATCTTAAACTCTAATTTGAGAAAGAAAGAATACAGTCTGGACCACACCTCTAGAAAGCTGTCAATCCTAGTCTTCTTTTAGCCATATAGGTATATTTTTCATATATTATTGATTAGATTATATTGGTCAGCAATCTGGATGTGCTGCTGTGGAAGCTTTTTTGGTCTGACAGCAAAATCGTTATAACTATTATCACAGTTATTACCTTTGCTAGTAGTCAGAGTAGGAAGATAAAGTATCAGCTGGAAGTAGCAGCTAGCATTTTGTAGCTTCCCAAAGTCTGTGGCTGCCTATCCTCTACAGTTTGTTAGGCCTGGAAGATGAAAGAGATTTTAGAATGTTTCTAGTCTTTCTTCTTATGAAGACAGCCTTGAAAATATGGCATGATTAAAAAAAAATAGATCACTAAAGTGTAACACTGGTCACAGATTTTTCTGAGGGTTAACATGTTGTTTGTGGTTCTCTGTCAGGAACTTAGCTCTGGAAAGAAAAACACAGCTATATGCCATGGGATTGCACAGAAAGCAATCTGTGATGCTATCAACCAGAGCATGAGGCTACAGCAAGCTCCCTAATAAGCAGCAAGAAGAGGCATCTCAGTAACACAAGATGCAGTTTGACTAGGTGGAGCAGACAGCACTGATAGTAACTACCTGCCTGACTTAAGTAATATAGGCAAAACATGCAAAGGACCTAAAATTTCATTATGTATGGTATTACAGTATTACTGATTACAAGATTTTCTTGTTTCAAACAGCATTATAGGGTAGGAAAGCTGAATTTTCTCCTACTTTGAAAAGAGAATTGAGGTTTCAGAGCCTGTTTTATGCAGCAGTATTGACAAGTTTTGAAGGTATTACACCTTGGGAAGATTCAGGACAAAAATGGAAAGTGCTTCTTTCAGGCAATAGGTAAAATACTTTCAATATTGAGCTTTTATTCTGAGACCAGATATAAACAGATAAATTAAGAACAGTTCATATTTTGTGCTGTGCAGGCTTCTTTTTACAGACAGATGTCTTCTGTATCTGTACAACTCTTTGGTGGGGGCACTCTGACTGACTCCACATTGCTGCTCATACCACTGCTGCTCACAGCTGAAACTTAGCTGTAGTTTTTCTTCTGAGCTAGCATATCTGCAGCCTCTAAATGTATATTGACCTGCTATCCTGTTCTGTGGGTCCCTCTTGCCATCAGTCTCCTTACTGCCACTGTGTCTTTTCTTGCCTGACTAGCTTCTATAGAAGGTTCTCTTTAATTGTGGTGGCAGCTAATTGTTGGGAATTTGAGAACCAAACACTGAGATGCCAAAACAAAACAGGCATGTTTGAAAATGTAGGCTCTCCATCTTAATCCCATGACAATATCCTGGCACCAGTGAAATAGTGAAAGGTTGTTGAAAGCCCTAGACCTTTGTTACTGGCCATACTTTGTTGTCTCTTGGATTTCTTTAAAGTGCTGTTCATCGTTTTCTGCCAGTCACTCTCGATTAAGTATTTTTCCCATTAGCAAGGCAGCCGTATTTGTACTCCTGTCTGTCTTACAAGTGAAGATACACAGCAGCATGGAGGTGAAGCTACTTCACGAGGGACTGCCTGACATGACTCGGAAGCAACAGCATGAGCTGAGTGATACTACCAATGTTAAATCAAAACTACATGTAGGAGCAGCACTGAAGATATTTGGGGCCCATTTCAGGAAGGGAAAGGGTATAGCATAAACATGAGCTTTCACATCTAAAGCAACAGCTGAAGATAGATATCAGTACATGCTGTGGAAGTACTGAAGGCAGAGGAATGCATTTATGTTGTGGACAACATCAACTATAAATCTTAATTGTCTGTAGTGTTTAATAATCTAGAATTCAGCTGAACAGCTTCTCTTTACCTTCCACTGCTGTTAGCTCAGGCCCTGGCTTGTTTGGAGAATTGTCATTTGAAAATACTATGTATGCCAGCAATTATGCCAAACTGTTCTGTCAGTACAGTGGATCAAGTAGTCAAAATGATGCACCATTTACAAAGTGCTTAGTTTCTCATTTGCTTACTACAGCGTATGAATAAACATCAAGCTGTGGTCTACACTGAAGAAAAACTTTCCCACAAATTCTTAACACTTCTAACCTATATTTGTGAAAGAGATTTAAAAATCTTTGGTAGTGTGTAGTTTCAGCTCTGGGGACACATTGCGCTGGTGAAGTGTTTATCAGGTTAAAGACCCTTCTTCACTCTATTTCCATTTCAGGATACTAATGTCGCTCAGGCTTTGCAAACAAAAGGGTTTCCTTTCAACAACACTGTGGGAAAAACACAACTACATTTGAATATTGTCTGTATGACAGCTTCCTCAAGCTCGACAGCTGACAGCTATACTGATTAAGAGTTACAGGTTCAAAAAAAACTCACAGTAGGCAAGGCCCTGCTGACTTTAATAGGAGTTACTCACAGGATGACTACAAAATTAACACTTGTTTTTCCCATATAAAGACTTGTTTGACAAAACAGGTCTTCAGGAAGACTTGTTTAAATACAAAGCAAGTATTGGATTTTTTTAAGAAGCAGCGATTCAATTCACACTAGTACAAAATCAGAATCGTTCACTCAAGGGTTTTTTTTGTTGAGGTTTTTTTTGTCACTAGAACATTAGGTAGATTAGCAAAACAAAAGCATTCATAGCTCAAGGTCCATTCTGCCTGCTGTAGCTTTTAAACAAACCCCTTTCTGACTCTTCCCTTTGCACCTTTTTCCCTAGACTGCTGAGCCAATGTTTGTTGTCTGTAGTTTTGTAATTTCCACTTGGAAGATCGGTAAATTACGTAAACTTTATTATCTTGGAGCTTTGTATTTCCCTGAAAAAAACAAAACGGTTTACTGTTAAGATTATGTGTGAAAAGTCACCTTCTCATATGTAAAGAGCTCAGCCTTCCGTCTTTGTTTTGATGTGGGTGTGGATTAAGCGTTTAACAAAAAGTGTTGGTAAAGTTCACACTGCTTAATGCTTTTGTGAAGACTTGCTTAAATACAGACTTTCTAAAATAAAATGTAATTCAAGTCTTCTCAATAAACAAACATTTTTATTCCTTCCTTAGCTCATTGATACTCACCTGGGAGTCTTTCCTTAGTTTAAATACTGTCTACTTCAAAAAGAAGTCCTGTATTTTATATTTGAATGCTTGGGTGTTTTTCCCATCTCTGATATTTTTTCTAATAAAAAACATTACCTCTTCCCACAAACCTTGCTTTATATTGTAAAGCATAGCAGAAATAGAAGGAATTCAAGAGGTTTTTATGGAGAGATTTCTGAATGATAGACCAAAAAGATCAGAACTTTTTTAGAGAGGGAGTCAAGTACCTGACAGAGAGATAACAAATGAAAAAAAAAGCAGAAAGAAAATAAACTAACATCTGATTACCTTTGGCACTCTCAGAACGTCAGAACAAAGGTTTTGCAATTAAACTAAAGAGCAAAAATACAAGTGCTTGCTTTTCACTGGGGAAAAAAATATTTTTTCCCTTCTATGTCTTTACTTAAAATGTCTCCTGTCCTTATTGCTTATTAGCTTCTGGTCTCTGTTGCACGAACAGATGAATTTTAATATTCATTTTCTTGCAAAGAATTTTCAAAGTTCTACAAAGACATCAAATTTAATTTTATCACTCAATACAGTCTTCCAACTGAGTGCTGATTTTTCTTTCAGCTACTTCCTAACATTCGCACAGGGCCTGTGAGAAGGAGCAGCTTCTCACAGTTGATCTCACTGATCAACACTGATCACTTCAGAAGCTGGTGAAGAAGCAGCATAGAGATGCCATCACCAACCCCATCTGCTGAGATGAGGTTTGCAGTGGAATTTAATATGAATGTTCGGTTCTAAAAAGCAGCTGCCTCTCTAGGGAATGATATATCAGACCACACATCACAGGGTGAAGATACAGAATCCATCACTCTTCTTGGATGGTAGCAGTCCTACCCATCTTTTCAGATACCTACTTCTTGCCTTGTGCTGTTATTTTTTTATGTAATCTGTGGGTTTTATACTAGGTAATGAGTGGCAGAAAAAGGAAAGAAGCAACTGGTTTGCCCTCTCAGAAAGCACTGAAGTAGCCAAAAAATAAAAGTATTTTGCATCTAATTGCCCTGGAGTTACATTTAGCAAGGGCATTGCAAATGCAAGTCTACATACATACTTCCGGGTAAACTACTGTCAACTGTACTGATGCCAGACAAGTTGTTTGCTCTGATCTGTTTTCATTGCACCACTTTATAGTCTGGTGACCACAGGTTTGTGTTCACTGTATTTCTGTTGCATTGGAAATGCTGTTTGTGTTAATTTTATCTTGATTTAGTATAGCAGCGTAAAGCACTTTCTTTGAAATACGGGGGATTAAAGTTTTTCCAGGAAGCTTCTGTGATTCAAGTCACTTCCTACATCTGCATGATTATGTCATTCATACATAACGTACATAGGTAGATCATGGTTTGTAACTAGAACATGTTTTTGGGACCCAGCATGGTCTTATTTTCTAACACCAGCTCTGCCATTGATTTCAGGAATAATTATGAGCAGGTCATTTTGTTTTTCAACCTCCCTTGGTGCATTTATAAATAGGAATAACATCTGATGAGGTTGTGCATGAACCCTAATTAATTTAGGAAGGCGGGCACAATTCTCCTTATGTTAAAAAAGGGTTAAAGTTTGTCTGATAGCTATTACAGGCAAAATCATAGACTATGAACATTTTAGAATATCAGTGGGCTTAGACTTGAGAATCCCTTCTGAACTATAACAGTAAGGGGTTGAGAATTTTGCTATGGGGTTTTTTGTCTTTAATAGGAGGGAGAGCCAAGCTTGTCTCACTCATACTTGATATCAATGTGACTGGTACCTTATAGTATGGGACTGGTGACTTGCAGAATAAGAGTAGCAAAGTGTTGCCCTATGAGGATAATTTTCTGCAGGATGCAAAGGAATTTTGTGATTTCTAGCAATGCTAATTACAGTCATGGGGTGAAAAAGATTGCACATAGGGCTGGAAAAATAGGGACTTAGACTATTCATTTTGACTTATAAAGATATTTTTTTTATTATTTCTAACAAGAATTATGTCCATATTTCTTTGCATTAAAAATAGATTTGTAGGGGAAATGGGAATAGTCTATTCAGGCTTTTCATGTTCACCAGGCTACTCCTATGTGCCTAATTGCATATCACAGCACTCAAACTGTAGAATTGTTTAAAAAGAAACCAATCCAAACAACAAACTTCTTATTGCAACTAGCTTATCCTGTGGCATTTAAAATGCATCTTTGTAGAGCCTAGTAAAGCAAACACTTAAACCCTTTAGTAGTTATCATGAGTAATTAACAGTGTTCTCAGGAAAAGCATGACATTTTGTTGATGTTCTGCAGAAAAATATAAATATAACCAAGGGAGAAGTTTGTTGTGAGCACCACAAAGATAGCTGACACAGAACTGGGGTAGATTGTAATGTAAGAGAAAAGGAAGATTAATTACTAATATGCTTCCTGACTTTCACTTTTATGGTCTCAAATCTTGTGGTAGCATCTCTCCTTCAACCTGTGAAGAAATATAGGGGACTGGCTCCCTTAAATTTAGTGAGTTTGTACCAAAGATATGTTCAGTGGATAGCATTTTATGTGAAAAGGAAGGAGGTTTATCTCACATTTTCAAAAGCAATTGCCTTTTCCAGGTGGATGATTTCCATTTGATTTACCCAGTACAGAATTATTATTTTGCTGGCTTAGTGAAAACTCTGTAGTAACTGAAAGTAATATTCCCATTTCAGTTTTCTGACTGTGGCCTTTTTAGAGGATAATCTGCCAAGAAGAGGAAAAGGATTACGACAAAGTGATACAAATCTCATAGACAGCTTTAAGTGCCAATCCACTGTCTCGCTAAGGGCAACACTGCATATTCCCAGCAGGATGCTGATCTTATGTGTATTTCAGTCTTGCACTTCTGTTGGGTGAGGATATCACCTCCCCAGGGAGGTCTGCCTAATATTTGAGGAAGCTTTAAAGAGGGAGAGAAAGCAATATGCCTATCCTGGGAAAGGAGAAAAGAGAAGTGGGAAATGAGAAGAGGGAAAGGCTGCTGACTGGAGAACGTGACAGTAGGTAGCATAGTAAACTGAAATTGGGGTATAATATAGCTCATGGAAAATGCATTTGCTTTCAAGTGGCTGGACTCAGAGGAAAAGATGAAAGACCTCAAATATGATGTTAAAATTGTAAACACAAAACTCTGTTGTTACTCCGCCTATGATGCCAGCAGGTTCTCACATTGGACAGGGTGGGAAGGAGTGGCTCCCTCCGCAAGGATGCAGGAAGGCCATAAATATTTTGCCCAGCCTTTGTTTTTTCCCCTCTTCATTTTCTCTCTCTCATTCTCCAAATCCCTACCCCTCCACCCAAAAATTTCATTCTTTCTGGCAGTTTTGCAAAGAGTGTCATTTCTACCAGCCCCCTCAGGATGGCTGGAAAGGACATGAAAGGGAAGAAGGGTTGCAGCTGGGGCTGAGCTGCCTTCTGTGCACACAGCAGTGCTAATGGACTAGGAAGAAACTGCCTCCTCCACCTTTGTGCTCTTCCCTCTCCTGGCCCAGGGTTAGGTGCTGCTGCAGTGCTGGAGGCCCAGTGGTGCTTCCTCTTCTGCCAGAGCCCAGGCTCACTGGTTTGGGCATGGCAGCCATGGAATGGAGCTATGAAGGGCAAGGCTGTAGGGCAAGAGGCAGTTGTCTCAGGAGGTGCCTTTGCAAGCAGAAGATGCAGGTATTAGGGAAATGAGGTGAAGGCCCTGGAGGCAGTGCTTTGATGAGGCTCTGAGGAGTGCAGAGAACCAGCTAGAGGTGCAAGGGGCCCCTGCCTTAACAGGGGCAGTAGGATTTGAAGAGCTTTGCCTGGGTGGAGCCTGCACATATTTTGCTATATATTTTACATGCAAAGATTTGGGGCAGGGAGAACAGAAAATGTGCACTGTTTCACTCGGAGAACTGAGACATCCAGGTTGGGGCAGGCAAAAAGTGGAGGTACAAATAAACAAGAACAAACCAAAGAAATAGGGCAGAAACACTGAACATGTAAATAGTATTTTTAAAGAACAAACAGGAGTTGGAAAACTTCCCAAAGCTGAACTGGTTGCTATCTAAAGGTTGTATCAGCCTTGAACACCTTTTTTTTTTTGATTTCTTGCTTTCACAGACAGGTGAAGACTGGGGAAGCAAGGCTGGAAGTAAAGAAACCATTGGTCAATAGTTAGCTTAACTGAAAAAGTGGAACAGCTTTCTGGCTAGCTAGGGATAGAAGAAGTAATTTTCTGTGTCTTTGTTTCCCCAGAAATTACATTTGGTCATCTTAAAGTGCTTTGACATAAAACCTTTCATGTAAGCAATGCAGCACTGTGACCTGCTGTCCAATGATTGTCATGACTTTGTCTTGACTGCAAGGTTGTCTTTTTGTGATACAAAATGGTTAGGAAATACACCCTATTTAGGTTAGGAAATACAGCCCCCACCCCCTGTTCTTGTGAGGCTGCTCAGTGAACAAATTCAGCTTTTTGGAATACCTTACAAGACTTGCATTTCTGGTATTTAAAATAGATCAAATGTCCCACCTGCCTCATTGGGCTACTATGGCGTGAGAGCAACAGTCAGTGGCAGGAGCAGAGGAATACTTTATGCCAATGTTGCGGTGAAATCCACATAGTTCTGTGAATCTGTATCTTTTAAGATCCTAAACCACTCTTCCACAGTGGCTAGATGAGAATATTTGCAAGTTCCTCAAAATCTTTCCTTCTTACTGACATCAGTTTCTTTTGAATTTGCACACTGCTTTCCCAGCCATCACCAAACTCTTGCTAATAGCATTTTTCTCGTTGACTGTGCCTGAAAATAAGAAAGCATGATTTGATGGATTATCACCTGTTTAAAATCAACATACGAGCCTGTGGAATCTCTCACTTATTAGATGTGCTTGCCTAGATTTGGATAAAAGATGAATTTTTGAGAATACGTTAGCTAGCTTCAACCTAATTATCTAATCTCATGAACATGCTAATGAAGTTTGCCTTGTCACAATCAGAAATTGGGACCTTGTTAGCATTCAGTCGCCAACAAGTAATAAAATAACCACTGTATTATTGCACTAAAGGCAAAACTGGAGTTTTGGGCAGGTGATATAAACAAAAGGGACAAATCTTGAATCTTAATGAACTCTTCATAGTAGAAAGATAATTATTGAAAACTAACTCCTCACTTCCATTGCTATCAGCCATGTGTGCTGCCCCCAGCTTTGAATCATTTCTGATACATGTTGTATGCTCTTAGGCTCTTTGTTCAGATCACTCGCTCAGTAAAAGACTAGACATCTTTTTTTCCTGGATTTTTCTACTAGATTAGTGGTTTGAACTGGCTCAGGAATGGGTCTGACAAGATCTGAGAACAGCAGCAGGTAAACAGAGTAATCACACTGCTGGGAGAAGAGCAGGGAGACTAGATGAGCAGCAAGTGGTGAGCTGCGAGCTGCTGGATCCTCTGACCCTCTGACAGCAGTGGAGTCCAGAGATGAGTTGACCACTCTCTTTTAAGTCCCACTTACAAAATGAGCCCTATTCACATGGGTTATGAAAAGGTGGTAGGTTGTGTTGCTGCTTTGCTTGCCTGGGCATCTTCTTGACGTGGCTTGAATATGTTTTGAGTTCCACTGAACTTCTTTCTTGGGAGGCACAGAAATCAGGGTATCTCCCAAGTATCATTTAATGTGGCACGAAAATGAGACATTGCTCACAGCTAATTGAGCAGATCTGTGACTTTATCTCCCCCCTACTGCTGAAATAGTTAACGGTGTTGACATGTAAATTATCTTTACTGTTTGTTTAATAAAAAGCAGAAATTGTCTTTCCCAAACAAGTACAGTCCACCCAAGGAACCATTACGTAAATACCCCAGGACTTGCTTCCAGCTACTTGGTTGGTTAATCATATGCCCCACCTCTTCCTTATCAGACTAGGAACCTTATTTCATCATCAGGAAAACTATCACAGACGCAACATAGCCAGCAGCATTTATAAGATAACTGCAGTTCCTTCACCTAATGTGCACTGTCAAAACACTGTTGGCCAACTCATTGTCAGAGTACACCGACTGTCATACTTGCTGTGGACAGATCTATGCAGAACCTACCACTGTGCAGATTTCACCAGGGCTGTAATATTTGGACATAGCAGGATTACCGTCTCCACAGCTGGCATGCTTTCCAGTCATACTTGCCAGCCAGCGACCCTGGCAATCAAAAATGGCAACAGTAATGGGAAAAAAACCTCTGACACGATTTGCAGCTTCTGTATCTGTCCCAGGCAGATGAACAACTACCTGCCTTTGGGCTCCTGTGGTACTTCTGGAGCCAGTTTAACTGGTTTGGATATGGCACAGTCTGCTCTGCCAAAGCCAATAATGCCCCGGGGACCCAGGACAGCCTGTTGTGCCTGTTGGTAGCAGAGAGGGTGCTTCACTCTTGCTCAGTAGCTTTTCTTTTCCATGCTGGATGATCTTAAGAACATCACTACAGATTCCAGTGCTATTGTTTTGTGACTGTTTGGGTGAGTTCTGGGACTGTTTTAAACCTTAGCTTGTTTAAAAATCCAAAATGCCTGCACAAATAACAAGGTGGATAGAGAATTTCTGTTTCTTAGAACTATCTGCTATTTTAGACTTTAACATAGATATTAAATTGCCTGTTTTCTGGCACAATGCTGGAAGAAGTTCTAGGATAAGAATACGGCACTGGGGAAGGGAAAGCAACAGTGGGGATCTCTGTAAGCAAAATACCTACAAGTATCTAACCATGGCCTCAGTTGTATATCACACTATCTGTGTACCTTTTGGTGTGAACTAGAGAAGGAAATTAAGTGCCTTTCCCAGCCTACATTACAGCTTGATAAGTCCTTTATTCCCATTCCCAGCACAGCCGTGCACACTGACACAATGGAAAGGGTACTGTAAGTGAAATGTGGGCAGGTATAAACTGTGTATGTGCAGGGGGGAAATTACAGTGTTTGGTTATACAATAAGCCAGTATTACTGCTGAAACTACAGCCTGAGGCACTACCTCCCCCAGAAAATAAAAGGGGCAGCTGGAGTATTTTTATTGTGTCTGAGTGCAGTTATCCCCTTTGCAGTGTAGCCCCACGAAGTGGCAAAGCTGAAGGGACACGATGCACCAGCATGAGGTCAGGACAAACAGAAGGGGGTTGCTGGGAGTTGCTGCAGCCAGCAGCTTCTGCATGGGGAACCACAGCCTCGGACCTCTGTTGAGCTGATGAAGTAATTTATGTGAAAGCTTGGACAGTGGACAGTAACTCAACACAAATGAAGTTGTAGATGTAATGATGTTTTGAATCAAAACAAACTAGTTCAAAATTTAGATCAGTAACAAGTGCTTAAAACTATCATTCAGGAGAGGACAACTACTGGCATAATGGTTCACATTTTTGAAATGCAGATCAGTGAACCTCTCTGAAGGCCATTTATTTGGCTTCCTGTGAAATTATATGTGGCTCCTGAGATAGGGCTTTAATGCAAAATCTGTATCAGCATATTCTTAACTGTAGGTACATGAATTGCTCATTGAATTCTTGCTTACCTACATGGCTGAAATGAGACATAGGATGTTGTTTCACAACACTTTTAGCTGACATAAGCCAGCACTGCTGCCCAAAACAGTGCAAGGGTGAAGTGAGAAGATCCAGTTGAGCCAAACTAACAGGTCATTGCTGCTGAAAGGGGGTGGTTCTTCTGTCCACCCCCTCAGCCTGCCTCACTGCTGCTCTGTGCACTCCTTACATGTCTCTTGCCCTAGCTCTGCTATTCTTCTGATCTTTCAGTGAGCCATGCAGCTCCCATGCAGTTAAAACATGACAACAGTTGTCCTGTGGCTAATGAGCTGAGCTGGCTCACTGCAAGGTTGCTTGGGCTTTAGGGCAACACAAGGAAAAAGGATCTGGCTCCACAGCCGCAGACAGGTGTAGAGGAGAGGGGAAGGAGGGCGTGGGACTGATGTTTTTGGCAGCAGCAAGCTATTAAATTGGCTCAGCTGCATCTTCTAGCTGCACCCCGAGCTAACTCTGCTGCAGTCCCACCTGGGTCTTGTTTTTTGCTTCCCCACCACCTCCCTCTTTATGCCAGCACCAGCATTTGCACAGCCAGCTGACAAACTGAGCCAGGCGCCAAAGCCAAACCAACAGTACCAGTGTTTAGCTTCAACCAAGATCAGCTTTACAGATGAGTGACAAAGGGGCAGGAAGGAGTGGGGTATGGGAGTGGAGGGAAAGACTGGGGTTTTTTTTTCAGCAGCAGTGACTGCTTAAGGTGTTGGTGAAATTACATCCCTGGAGGCCTGGTACTGCGGTTGAGCCCTAGAAAATGAGACATACCAAATTTCCAGAGCATATTTGCATGAAGCTTGAAGAGGAAAGGCAGTGGATTTCTCTGTTTTACATTTTGTTCACTGACTTCTTCCAAAGGGTAACTTGACCCAATTACCCCTCTCTGGCAATCCCAGATTTTGCCTCCTATTAAAATCACCCTGTGGTTTAGTAAGGAGTGTGTAAATGAATCACCTTGTCAAGCAAGTGGAAAAAAAAAGACTGACTTTCACTTTTTGAAATACATCTGACCTGTTTGTTTGCTAGATATATGTTTTAAAACATAATAGCTGTTATTACTGCTGAGACAAACACAATACGATGCCCAAACCTAAGCTAGGTTCTCTGTCAATTTTGCATTTTTAAGTTCCAGTTACCCAGGCTGTCTGTTTTCAGTTCCAAATCATCACAATCCAACCAGATTTAACTTCTCAAGAAATGCTGGATTTACTTGAAAGAACTTTGCAGATATTAAGAGGTTGTTGGATGTGTTTTAGTGTTGGCTGTAATGGCTGAAGTTTAAAGGCTTGGATTTTAGATTACACAAGACTAAGGAGTGTAGAGCCAAAAATGGAAAAGCTGGGCTGATGATGTGAATGTAGCCCACGCATCAGCTGCAGAGCTGAGTACACAGTCGTGCTTTTCCTTAAAAATAGCCCCGATAAGCTACCCTACAAAGAGTTGTCATGACTTGACTGAGGAGACAGCAGAGGGTAGGAATGAGGTGACGGGGTTGGAAAAGGAATGGGTTAACAGCTGGACCCCTGCAAGAAATGTCTGTATGGCTGTAACCTGCAGGAATGTCCCCTGCAGTTGGAAAGAGAGAATAAGTGGTGACATGGAGGATATGAGCAGAAGCAGTGATACACCAACCCTGCCACCAAACACCATGTTCAGGGAAACCTCACACCAGCCATGGCCTTGTTTACAAGTATTCAGGATAACTACTTTTCTATTCATGCTTGGGAAAAAAACTCAGGTTGCCACATTACAACCTCTTTAGTGCAATTCAGTGAAAAGTTCAGCATAAAAATGCAACCAACTACAGTAGCCTTTTTCTGCTTATATGTTTTGTTGGTTTATTTCCTCTGATACTGAATATTTTTTTACTTTTTATGCACATTTATAAAGCTCTTTGTTATTTGCTTTATGTCGATTTCAGTATACTGGTTTAACATGTAGGTATTTTTTTGTCATACCTATCCTTGGATGTGAAAATAAATTGAGCTTCTGCTGCCATTCCTGCAGGACACTGAAATTTGCTATCCATATGCATGTATACAAAAGCAGCTTCAGTGTTCATGGGGGAAAAAAAAAGTCAAGAAAAAAGATGAAGAAAATTAATTTTAAAATTTAAGTTCACTTTAGATTTGTAATTTTTTTCCTGCAGTAATCATGCTTCTGCATTTCCTTGCTCTAATTAATCTGCCCCATTAATTAAATGTGTGTGTTTTCAAATTAACCCTTAGAATCACAGACTAGATGAGTTCAGGGTAATTTAAAGATGGATTTTATGAGATTCAGAGCTATAGATATCACTAAATGACATGCAAAAAATTATTATAAGCCAATTAAGCCCAAATTCAAAGTATTCATTCCATGAGCAGACCTCACCCTTAACATCAGCTTGAGCCAGGCTGGCCATGTACACAGATTTTTAGCATGCTATAAAATATTTTTAGGAACAGAC
The DNA here is from genome assembly GCF_023634155.1 of Falco peregrinus. Taxonomy (NCBI): domain Eukaryota; kingdom Metazoa; phylum Chordata; class Aves; order Falconiformes; family Falconidae; genus Falco; species Falco peregrinus. Next base: position 14,180,557 of record NC_073722.1, read on the forward strand.
CATCTTTGGGCAAGGTCCACTATCTTAAAAGAAGCAAGAACAGAAGAATTTTTTTACTAAACAAAGAAATATCAAATGTTAGGCTCATATTACCACGTTACTAATGATAATGATGGAAGTAATACTGCATGGTATTAGGGCTATTTAGAAAGCATATCCTCAAAACAGGTTGCTGGTTTCCTTCAACAAAGCTGTTAGATTCCTTCAGACTCTGCCTATCCTAAAGAATTTAGCTGTGCCGTACTGTCTGCTGCCAAGCACTTCTACTCCCTGTCCTCTGTGGAACTGAGGACACCAGGTCTATACAGTAGCCTCTTTGTACAACAAAAGGCTTATTTTTGGAAGGCTATGCCTGTGGGGCAATGCTGAGCACTGCTTGCCAAGTAAGGTGCCATGATGCTGTGGTGCCCAAGTTCTTATTTGTACCAGCTCCTGATTGTTTCATTGCCTTGTAGTGCTCTGATCCTGACTGAAGTTTTGTGTGTTCTCAGCAGCAGTGTGCTGGCCTGCCTTTTTTCCAGTGCTTTTTTTTAAGTGCTCTTAGACTGTCCATTCAGATGTTCTAGTGGAGGCCAAACAACTTCCAGCAGAGCTTTTGCCTGGATCACTCTGAACCTGAGTGTTTGACACATGACTGAGACCACTGTTGCTCCTGAGCAGTTACCTTCTAGCTAACCAGACAGCAGCCAAAGCAGTGGCTCTTTTTTCAGTCGTCTAAACCAATCTTGCTGCTGCAGCCCTTCTTTTGCACTAGTGCTGACATTCATCTGAGCTGTTCCGTTAAGCTAATCCAGCAGAAAATAAATTCAATAAAAAATAGTTTTCTGCCATGTAAGGCGTATCTCTATTACCTTTCATATCTGTTACCACTACGTTTGTTTAGCTTGTGTTTACAATCCCCTTCTCTATTATTCTTCCTGTATGAAAAAGTTATTTGCTTGCTGTAAAGTACAAGTTATGTTAGTGGCTCTCCAGAGGGAATTGCACAGAATTTCTTCACCTTGCCTAATGGCTATAAATTGAAGTTGACTTTTTTTGTTTATGTCTGTGCCTGCATACATGTTTGTTTGATTTTGATTATGTACTTATAGGTTTGTGTCCTTAAATCTCTTAGTACATTAAAACTGCATCAATTTGCACTGCCCATTTCAAATCTCACCTTTTTTTAATCTAAAATGTAGTTTGATACTATAAAGATATAAAAGTACACAAAATTTGTATTAATTAAAAGTTTAGCTATTCAAAATGAGGGCAAAAGCTATTGCATTTTGATTTGGTTGAGTTTTTTAATACAAGCTCAGAACATAATTTGAGAATAACTCCCATATTTTGCAAGCATGGGGCAATAACATACGAATATCCCACTGACACCTGAAGATTTAGAACCATATTATTCAAGACTGTTATACTTTAGGGATTTTAGTACTTTGTGTCATGCATGCTGCTGAAATAAAGGCATGTTACACCTATGTAATTTCATCACCTTGTCATTTAGACTGGACCATAACATAACCTGAGATGATGCAGGCAGGGGAAATAAAACACACCACTCATTTAACTAATTCACATGCTACATGCTGAAAAATGTTGTTACTCCTGTTGAATAACGCCGTCATGCCCATTTCTATTAAGGCTTCACAGCTTAGTCTTTGGAAGTCGCTAGTGATGCTGAAAATGATGAAGAATGATGATAATACTGTATGCGTTAAACTGTGAGTCTCTCTGTCCTCTCTCAATCTCTTCCCACTATTGCTTTCACTCACATATGGTGTTGTAAGGCAATTAATGTGAATTGAGTTTATTCATTTTGCTCATCCCAAAAGTATGAAGTTTCATGCATGTAAGCCAAACTTATTGTCTCATATACTGTAGTCCTGTTTACCCATGTTTGGAAATTTCAGAGAGCTCACCAGAAGAAAATAGATAGAGTTTTTCCATTGCACAATGGATCAGGCACAATGTTAGACCAATACTGCATTTGTCACAAAGAGAACCTGTGTTCCATTGTAGTATCTTTGTTAGTTTAAAGACCCGAAGTCCCTCAGGGAGTGTCACAAATCCATGTCCCTTTGTGCTAGATATTTGTATTTCTATCTCTGATTTAGTAGACAGATGTAAAAAAGCATGTGAAGCCAGATAACTCCCTAGTAACTACACAGCTGCAGATGTTAAAGAGAGCAAGTTATTCTGGCTAAGGTCAGTATTAATTTATGCTCAAAACTTTCCTTCCAGTCATGCCATTTTTTGATGGTATAATATAACTTACTGTTATTTTGGGCTGATCCCTCCCACATTGATTAAACTGCTTCCCCATCTGTGGCCTCTTCTAGCATAAAGTTGTAAAGCATTCAGAACCCAGTATTTGCTTTTCCTGGGCAAGGGGAGTAGTCTTAAGTCACAGACAAAAGCAACAGTAGGTTAAAAAAGTCTCAAGACAGCAGAATTTCAAGGCTTTATGATATCTCACATCTACAAGAGTTTGCAAAAACAGTTTCTTCTCTACTTTCATCTTATTATTTCTGCTCAGAAAGGCAACAAAATCAACAGGAAAAAGTCCTGGTTTGCTTTTGTCACTGGCCAAATTCTGAATGTTCACGTCTTTTTTCCCCCTCCCTTTGCTCTGTCTAAAACTCTTACCAAATTTCCACTCTACTATGACCCCACGTTTGGCAGAACCACAAGTTGAACTCCGTATAATATAAACAGATAGTACAAAATAAAGTGCTGCTTTATAGTCAATTGGCATTAGCTAGTGGTCATTCATGATAGGGTAACATGGTTGCCTAATGCTTTAAAATTTGATGTGGATTGGGTAACCATGCAGTTTTAAAAGCTATTTTAAAACTATAAACAGACTTCATTTAGCTTGGACAACTGCCTTTCGCATAAAGGAGAACATTAGTTTTAATTTTTTAAAGTATATTCTAAAAGATTCTCGGTTATCAAAGGTCATTCAGAAGTCTTAAAGCCTCTTCTGACATCCCTCTGAGTTCAGTAGGAGTCTTTCCACTTTTTTTCAAACACCAGTGGATGTTGAAAAAGAACAAGCAGCTGGCCTTTGATAGGAGGTCTTCAAGCATGGGATGGTACATTGCAGGCACATGTCTTCTTACTGTCAACCAGCCAACAAAGTTATGGAGCTGCCCTAACTTGGCACTTCTAGCGGTTCTTACTGGTTTCAGCTCAGCACCATGCTAATGAAGCTGAAGGGCTTTAGGTCAGCTTGGAGCATGAGTAGGAGCAAATTGTCATCTGAACAAAATATGTTGTTTAGATATACCTACAACAGATTGCCCAGTGCCAAATGAATCTATCACATTAAGACAGCATCCCAGCAAATTATCTTACTGGCTCAGGGAGTAGAGCAAGGGGAATTCATGTGTAACGGAATTGACCATCCCCCTGTTCTCAGCACTGGTGAGGCTGCACCTCGAAATGCTGTGTTGAGATTTGGGCCCCTCACTACAAGAAAGACACTGAGGTGCTAGAGCATGTCCAGAGATGGGCAACGGGGCTGGACAAGGGTCTGGAACACAAATGTTATGAGAAGTGGCTGAGGCAACTGGGGTTGTTTAGCCTGGAGAAAAGGAGATTCAGGGGGAGCTTATCACTCTCTGCAACTACCTGAAAGGAGGTTGTTGCGAGGTTGGTGTCAGTCTCTCCTCCCAAGTAACAAGTGACAGGATGAGAGGAAATGGCCTCAAGTTGCACCAGGGGAGGCTTAGATTGGATATTAGGAAAAATTTCTTGACCAAAAGGGTTGTCAAGCATTGAACAGGCTGCCCAGGGAAGATGTTGAATCACCATCCCTGGAGATACTTCAAAAACACATAGATGTGGTGCTTAGGGACGTGGTTTAGTGGTGGACTTGGCAGTGCTGGGTTAACAGTTGGACTTGATGATCTTAAAGGTCTTTTCCAACCTAAGTGATTCTAGTCTGGAAAAGGATTGCAAAAGAAATGTCATAAGCTATTCAAGCAGGCTGAGAAGGGTACCAATACTGCAATTGTTCTTGGTATTTTTTCATAGAAATTAATTATTCCTTGAGGAAGACACCTGTCTGTGTTGCCTATGTCCTGACTCTTCTCTGACATGGTACAGAACTACCAGGTTCCTCACTGGAGAATCTCAGTATTGACGTATGAACATGACTGGGGACAGACTTTTAGTAGGGCCTGTAGCCTACTAAAAATAAGACAAGGGGTAATGGTTTTAAACTAAAAGCGAGTAGATTGGGTAGATTCAGACTAGATACAAGGAAGACGTTTTACAATGAGAGCGGTGAACTGGAACAGGTTGCCCAGAGAGGTTGTAGATGCCCCATCCCTGGAAACGTTCAAGGTCAGGCTGGACAGAGCTTTGAGCAACCTAATCCACTTGAAGATGTCCCTGCTTATTGCAAGGGGGGTGGACTAGATGACCCTTAAAGGTCCCTTCAAGCCCAAACTATTCTATGACTATAATTCTGTGACTTGTGTCACAACACACTGTATTGTGGTGTTCATGTGTGGTTTTGGAAACAGTTATTTTATTTCTGCTACTTAGAATTTTGCCTGCAGGTTTTCCTCCATATGCACAAAGGTTCAGTGTTTGCACATAAGGCAGTGCAAGAGGACTTTTTTCTTCCTTGTAGCCACTTGCACCGGAAAGTAAAAGAAAAAGTCATAGGATAAATGTCCTGTCTCAGGAGGAAAAAAAAAAAGAAGCAAGCTTGCTTTTGCAAAATTCAGAGCTAGGCACAAAATATAAGTAGACTATTATCTTTTATAATTCAGAGAGTATGGTTATTTTGGTTTGGGTCATTAATACACAAACTCCAAGTATTTACTTTTTTTTTTGAAATTAAAAATTTCACCCCTGGAAAAGCAGGGGAAAGATAGCATAGCTCTAAAATTGAGATATCTTGCAATTCTGAAGGATCTGATCTCTATAAAAGTCACTGGAACAATTCCCATTGATTCCCACTGAATTAGAGTCAGGTCTTAAGAAACACCAACTTTAGTTAGCTTAACTTTTAAATATTCCCTTGATAGGAAGCTGTCATGTGGTGGGTGTTGAGCAAATAGTAAATAAAAGTTGCTGAAGTACAAATGACTTGAATGACAATCATGCTCTTGGTCTCCAAGCCTTCTAGACCAGGGACCTGGCCAAAGCCATGGTTCCCTCTCAGCTAACGTGCCTGTGTTTCTCTCCCTGTAGTGAAAGACAAAGTGGGATGCTGATGAATGCATATGTCTCACCCTGTTACGAGGCTGTAATGTAGCTGGGATGCATGTGCAGGAGGAGTCTGGGGGTATTCTGGGTGCTCAAGTTAAGGTATAGTTACTGTGATCTTTAGAAACAATAAACTAGCAAGTTAACTGAGTAGGTTTAGTATAGTTGTAGCCTTTTGCATTCTTTGGATTTTGTTGTTTAAACTAGTACTTTTGCTATTAGATACACTTTTAAGACACTCACTAGGTCCTCCTCAGTTTTATTAGTGTGTCTTTACTGCTTATGCCAGCGGTTCCATTCTATTCTTAGAGGTGTTACTTTGTCAATATAGACTGCCCCTTAAAATCACTCTTGTTTATTGCCTACAGCATACATGTAATATCCATCTCTGGTAATTTGCAGATGGTCTCTCGGAAATGCTGTCAAAATTCCAGGAAGGCTTCAGGATGGTCCCCCTTACTTGTTGGATATAGTGTTCAATGGTGACCCCATTTCATAAATGCTTGCCACATTTTTTCAGCTGTGCACCTGCTCTGGAAAGAAATCTGAAGTGGAGCCTAATGTTCCCTTCACAAGACAGAGCATGCTAACCCCAGGTGCAGTATCTCACTAGGCAAGCAGAGAGTCAGCAGCAGAAATTCCAGTTACCATGTTTTGTAGATGCCAGATGTTAAGCTTCAGCTCTCTAGCACTAAACTGCAATGTGCCGTGAATCTCATGCCAGAATTAAGGTTGCCTGTTCGTAGTATAGACATGTCTTTCATGTCTGAAATTATGTCTAAGGAAGAACCAGAGATAAGACAGATATTGGCAAAGGGAGAGAGGAGAAGGGAATTTCTACATTTATTAGTCATGTTATTGAAGAAAGAGGAAAGATTTTATCATGTCTGTCTTGCTGAAAGCAAGGCTCTGGGTTTACAAGATCTGCTGGTAACAGTGCGTAACCAAGTCTACTTTCATACATCTTAATGCTAGAAGGCTAACATCGCTTTCCTTACAATAAAGAGGAAGAGCGTTCTGTCAAGGTGTTTGCTGCGTGTATGCCTCTATGTGTGACCAATAGGTGAGAATTAAGCTGGCATTTGTTCTAACCATTAATAAAATGTGAGTGGGGGAACACAGCGCTAATTTGAACAGGGATGGGAGGAAAGCTGTGTAATGCACACTCCGCTGTCCCAGCCCAGTAAAAGGGCTGAAGTCCTCCTGGCTATCCACTGCTTGGTAAATGTGTACCTGGTGATTAAAGTATTTCTCATGAATGAAATAAAGACTAATGATGTGAAGGGAACTACAATATTTCTATTTATGGCAAGCCCTTTAAGAAAAAAAAAACCCTGATGTGTAAACTAATAAGCTTCATTGTTTTACTGGTGAGAAGAGCATGGTCCCTTTAAAAGCCTTAGACTCCTTTTAGAAATGTTGTTGCTGAGCTCTGCCCCACCTCTGCATAAGCAACACCTGCATACCTGCAGGGTACTTTCTTCTTGATAGCTTGTATACCTTGATAATATATGTTAGTGGAGTGGTCTAGATTTGTGACGTTTAGCCATACATTTCATTAATGCAATGATCTAACATTTGCCAGATACCCAGTGATGTAATAACTTACAGTGCTTCTAATACTCTTTTTGCAGCATTTACATTCTTGGTAGCCACGGGGCTGATGAGTTTTAAAAGGAAAAAAAAAAGACACATCCTCCTCCAAAACACACTCAAATGGCAAATCCTAGTAAGAAGAATACAAAACGATTCCAGATCACTTGGCACTGTGGGAGCTGCATGCAACAGCCTTCTGAGCAAACTGACAGCGTTTCAAAGCAGTTTCTCAGTGTTGACTGACTGCTTATGACATATGTTAAGCTGAACTGGGGGTATGTGCAATTGCTCTGGATACAGAAATGTGTAACATGTCCAGGAATCCTCAAAGTACAGATCCTGTGGGGTCTGAGGAAGCCTGATGGATTTTAAGGAGGAGTGAGGCATTTGGGAGTGAGACAATATTCAAGGCTTCCACAAATCGTTCTTCACCGAGCTGTAAATATGTATGTGTTTCTCTAAAAAAAAATCATTAACTTGCAGAAAAAAACGTAGAGGATGATGTTCTTTGCCTCTTTGACATGCTTTACAGGTTCAAAGAGCAAATGCAGTATTTTGCTGTACATTTCTAGGGTGTATAACACAACGCAATTCCAGTCCTGATTACAATTAAAAGATAGTGTAGACACAATCAAAAATTATCATAGATAAGCCCCAGTAGGAAAGATGAGACAAGGGCCTGGCAAACCACTGGCTGACCTACTCTGTCGCTCCTTATTTTGTTCTCAGTTATTCATCATAGAGCTAATTAGTGGCATATTGTAGAACTGAGGTCATTAAGAGTTAGAACTCTTTGCATCTTCTCCAGCTAATTTTAAAATTAACTATAGTGTTTTGGTACATTTCCTTTTTATGGGCAATGCCACTGTATTCAAACCCCTCTTGCTCTTTATCTTGGCATTTGCATATTGTCACTGCCATTAGTAGGGCTTCCTTTCAATAGCGCAATGGCTGGAGAGTTCCCAGTGTAGACATGCTGCTGTGCTTTTTCCTGAACTATAGTCTGCCTGGAGTAGGTTGGAGCAGTATGCAGATTCTGCCCTGCACGCTTCCATCAAAACGACCTCGCTTGTGTGTAGACTGAGAACTGAGCTGCACTAGAGAAAACTTCCAGGATGGCAAACAGCTCTGGAAAATCAAATTAGCTTTAAAGAGAAACACACAGCATTTAGCTGGCTCTGCATTGGTAGCAAGCATTTACAATCACTAGATCATGACAACTGCACCATGCAGGGATAATTGTCTGTTATAAATGGCACTGTAGTAAGGAGACCAGTGATCTGTCTTTAACACGATTATACACCACAAATCAACGATAAGGCAGGCATTGCTTCTCTGATTCACTTTCATCAAAGATGAATGACCATAAGGCAAAGAAAAACAAAAATTAAAACAAAATACATAACGTGTGGATGCTTTACAGCCTAAAAAAATCTAGAATTTATTTTGTAGACTGATAGACTGATACATCTGAACAATACAATCATAGAGAGAATGTGAGGTTTATAAATTCATTTTGGCCTTAGCATTCACCCTGCAGCATCCTGCACCACACAGCATGCAGGAGGTGTTACACTGCAAGTGAGACAGGAGAGCAGACTCCTGACCACTTGCCGTTACTAGAATCCTCATGAGCACATTCCTCTTGAGCCAGTGGTGTCCTTTGAGTGTCCTGGCTAAATTTCAGTTTGATTAGTTACATTCTGACTACTTAATTTCCTAAGAAGCTTGTAATTGTCTTTAATTATATGAGGATAAAAATCTGCATGTTTTTGTGGAGCATAGTAGTTACAGATACAACTCTACATGCATACTGTGTTTTGCAAGCAAAGGAAAAGGCACAGGATTTGAACCAAGGAGCTTAAAATCAACATGAGGGTGAAACCACATTAGAACAGCATCTGGGGAAATGAGTTGAGGTAAAGGTTGCTAAGTGGGAGTGTGAATGGATGGGAAATGTGAATGTAAAGGAAAAAGAATGTATCTGTGAAGTGATAGTTTATAGAATTTGCTTTATTTTGCATATGTCTTGCTAAAAAGTTCTCATGATGTTTGCAGTCTTAACTGAGTTTAAACTTCTTACTTTTGGTGCCCTAGCACTGAAAAGCTTTAAAATGGGCTAGCAGGTTGTATCAGGATCACAGAAACCAAACAAGCTCCTTTTCTCCATTTATGCTGCCTCTGAAAATGCCATGTCCATAAGCAAAGAATGATTTATTTAATTAATCGCAAGGCATGACTGTAATTTTATTTCTAATCTGAAAAATGAGAAATATGGTTCCAGCAGTACAGTGCCCCTTTTACATGACAGACCAGGAACCTGTTTTGTGTATGTCAGACATCTGGGAATCTAGTCTTAAACTGGGAGAGTGCCTTAGCAGTTTTGTTAGCTGAATCCTAAATCCGAATCCTAAACGGTTTCTTACAGCATCTGTGTTTTCCCTAGAGTGTATCTCATCTGAAAACTGACCAAGCTTGACCTATTTTGTTCAAAAATTGATGAGATCACAGTGCAGGCCTGTCTAACTGCAGGCCATAAATTGTTGTAATCCTCCATCTGGTCACTCTCTGTCAAGTGTATGCTTTGCTTAACCAGGGTGATAGAGCCTATCTGTGCTGTCTTCTAGGTGCTGAAGGCCTTAGGCACATGAGCAGGGTGGGGTAGCTGTAGGGTTCCCCAGGCTGTAGGGTTTAGGTACTGTACAACTGGATTTTGCAGAAGCTGGACCAACTGTGCATTGATGGTAAGGCCACTTTCAGAGTGCAGGTTTTCAGCTAGAGTAAGGCATGGCTATCTCTTGCCATTTGCAGTTTTCTGGGGGCCTTCTGTGCTGATGTCTGTTTGATCCTTGTCTGTAAAGATTATACTTTTAGGCATCCAGATAAAATGCTTTACACTGAAAACTGCTTTATACCTAATTGTCTGAAGAGGCAAATGGGTACCTTAATTTTGCTTTTATGTTTAAAGGGCCATTGACTGGGGTATTTAGAAATCTGTTTTCCCAAGTGTTGGTAAGCCATGTAGTCCTTTCCCTTCTCTCTGACATCTCCAACAACAGCAGACCCACTGGATATGCATAGCATGCTTTAGTCCTTTACATTATTAGTAGACTGAGATCATCACTTGTAATTCAGGTTGCCCAGTACTACCTACATTGAGATTATGTTGCTTTTATGTGTTTAGAACTTCATCAAACATTAATTGCCCTTGGGTGTGTGCTTCAGGCAGAATATGTGTAGAAAATATCAGCGAAACAGTTCAAGTAGTTCTGAAAACAGGTTAAAGAATAACAAATTGATTTTTTTTTGTAAGGCTGTCCGCTTAGGAAGAGAGATGAAATTTGGCAGGGAAAGGAAAGACGAATTTTGTGTCAAGAGATAAGCTATAAGCTGTAAGCCAGGCTTATTTTTGCATCTAAAAATTGCAAAAACATTTTTTATAATGGCTAGCTGCACCATGAACCTGGGGACAAAACAAAATCACTCTCCATTATTTGACCACTATTTGTTCTGTTCACTGAATCAGGGGTCTGCAGGAAGGAACATATATAAGCACACAATTAAAGACAGGTACCAGGATGCACCCAAACTGAATACTTAACTAAGATTATACCATATACTAATTTTGATCAGTCATGACTTTTAAGCATTTAACTCATTTTTTTTTAATGTGTGATTTTTACTTATAGTGAGGATTTAGAGATGTGATTTGTGCAATAGCATATAAGTGTAGAGGGGGTTGCTTTTAAAGCTGCTCAAACTTGTCAAAATTTTGGCTATTTTTTCTAAACCAAGAAAATAGTAGAGTTTAAAATTGATTTAAATGCTCTTGTCATGTGGGCAACCTTTTTCAACACTTTGTGTGACCACCAGGATGTTTGAAACCTACAAGGTAATTTCCTCCTGAAAGTACAAATGGAAACTAATACAATACATGTACATTTATTACCAGGGCTATCTGTTACTGAGAATGCACTAAGAACCCGTTGTCTTGGGATGACTAATTAAACACTGATTTACTTGCTCTCCAGAGTTCAGTTGCTTCCACACCCTAAGCAAAGAGCAAATGAAAATCCTGGAATTGGAGAATATATGAAAGAAAAACCATGGGAACACAGGCATACCCGGTGCCCAGGTATCAGCTTCTTTAAGCCAGCTGAGCACAAATCTGCCTTTTGAAGAGTCCATTAATTTTTGGTGGGATCCTTGTGATTCTTTGGCCTCTGTTGGTTCATGAACAGCAGAAGGGCAACAGGTTTTTTGCTTTTTACCATATAATGCAGTGTTCAACAGCTGCCTTTTCTAATATGCAGTGATCACAACAACTCACTAAGTTCCTCAGTCCTGTCATGCTTTCTTCTAGTCTTCTGTTACTCAGTGGTGATCCCTGCTCCTATGCTTACCATAGCTCTTCTAAAAATGCTTGCAGTTGTACTCAAAATGAAAGTATTTTTCCTTAGTTTAAAAAAAACCTCGCTAAGTCTACCACAGTTTTATGACCACTTTAAACTGGATGAAGCCAACGACACTATCAAAAAGGTAAGTTTTGCCCTTTTTCCCACCTCAGTCCTGCCCATACATAAGATCAGCACAAGGATTTGGACAACCATACAATGAACCAGATCAGGGAACTGATCCAAATTAAAAATTAGTTTGGCCTCTGAAACACTTGTTTTCCCCAAGGAGATCAGTTCCCTAGGCCTGTTCATTTCATGGCTCCACCAACTGTGCCAGCAGCACAAAGGGGGTGGGTGACATGGGGCTAGGGATGAGCAGCCGTTGTGGAGGAGGAAGGGTGGGACTGGTTTACTACTGACAGCTTACTGAACTCAGGCAATGTGACTTAGGCTTGCATCAGTTTGGAAAATTGAAAAGACATTTCTAAATTACTCACAATAAGTACTATTTATACAGGGAATAAAAATAAGACATGGTGCCTTTTTCTTTTATATTTTTAATCATTATATAAAATGGGCTGAGTATTTTGTCAAAAAATATCAACAAGATGTGGAAGTAAAGGGATGCATTTAGATGCCATACGTGTGCTTTTGTTAGTCTTCCAACGTGCAACATAGTTGTGTCCTCTTCGGATATAAAGGAAGAGATAGAGCCCTGTATCCAGACTCTTACCATGGATTGCCTAGCTTTCATCTGTCACTACAATCCAGTCCTACCCCAAGGCCTCTTTAGCCCGTGGATGCTAGTGCAACTGCCTGACCGTGACACTCCCTAGCCCCACATGGCAAGCTGTGACACACAGCCACTCGCATGGCACCAGTTCCTAGTGTAATGGTTGTACAGACAGTTCAACTGAGTGACCAAGTAGTAAGAGCTCAGGCTTGCCAAACCACCTTTGATTTCTTTTCTCATAGAGTTATTAGCTTTAATTTTGTATCTGCCACCTGTCTGAATAAATTTTAATATATCATTCTCTGGTGGATTTTGCAACAAGATGTAACTGGGACAAGGACTGTAAGAACTTGAAAACAGTAATTAAAATGGGAGATAAGATTAATCTTAGCAGTGTCTTCCAAGAAACCAATGACAGAGCTAGGTTATTCCAGTTATGGAAATCTTTTTAAGCTGAGTGACTGAAGAGATATTTAATTTTAAAAGAACCAATAATGTTTGGTTACATGGAGTCCATTATCTCTTGCTGAAGTGATAGCCAGGAGAAAGTGAAACTACCTTCAAAAGCCTCTACATGGGCACAGGCAGATGCAATTTTATTCTCTAGAAAGTACACTACTGGTGCATTGCAGTGGGCAGGATTACTGTGCTTCGTGGCAGCATGTGATTAGCTGTCAAAACAGGGTGCAATGTAATATTGCTGGAGCAAAGTCCTTATGTCAAAGTCTATAGATCAAACAACCAGTAAAGGAGATAAGGGAGTGCCCTGCTTAGTATTTTGTTTTGGTCCAAACCTTTTGAATTCATAACTTCTAATAAGGACCTTGGCAGCTTTAGCTGGGTACATTAATCTTGGGAAAGTAATGAATTTTGGTCTAAATCCCATCATCTCAATGGTGGAAAAGATGAATGACTACTCAATCTGATCAAAGACCTTTCTGATATCTGCAGATAGATTTACAGCAGAAGCCTTATTTAAGGTAACAGAGGGAAATACATGTAATAACCTTGTAAAATTATCAGTTCCGCTTTTATTCTATATAAATCCCACTTAATCATGATGGGCCAGTTTAGGAAGAATTTCTAAGAGTGAAATGGGTTCTTTGTTCTTTTGCTTATGAGAGTGAGTCAGGAAACTAAGGCAGGTCCCAAGTAGACATTTAACTCTACAGAGGCAAACTCATGAAGGATTCATTCTAGAAAATGGCCAGACACACCAAAGCAGGCGTATAGAGAGAGCTCTCATGTCACAAGTTCTGTCTTCAAGTCCTTTCACAACTTAGTTCTTCTGTCTGTATAACCTTCACAGTGCCAGCTCAAAGCTTCTCTTCAGTGAGGGAAAATTGAATCTTGGCGCTCAAGGCCGAGGACAGATCAATTTCTGGCATAAAACACCTTGCTTTGCCTTCTGGTGGGGGTTGCAGAAATCCCTATTGTGAGGAGGGCACTAGAACAGCTCCTCCAAGCACCACCCTCCTTAAAAAGCTCAAGGTAACACCACCCCAATAATTCTGTATCCCCATTAAAGTGCTGGTGGTTGGTTTCTGTGCTCAGCCTGCCTTGGGCAGGTGCTTGGGGCTGCTGAGGCTGCTGTGCCTCTGCTACTGGACAGCAGGGGAGTTGGAAAGCAGAGAGGTGAAAGGGAAGGACAGCAGCCCCAACAATCCCTTACCCCAGCTGCCCACGGCTACCAGCAGAGAGCTTGGCAGCGCAGGTGGGCAGTAAAGAAAGCAGACAGCAGGGCCACTAGGCCCTCTTTAATGGGGACAGGGTGTCAGCTGAGCAGTTCTGCTGATGCTGTCATTTTGCTGCCCCATTCAGTCTGCCCTTGGAGGCCACAGCTCAGTCAGCCCTGATGGGTACGCTGTACAACTCCTGCTGTGGTGCAGGACTGAAGTATTTTAACTAGCTCAAACCCAAGTGCTTGTCTCGACAGTGGAAATCAGCTATGAACTCTGTGCTACTGTGGTTAGATGGATCCTTTTATCCACATGGGTTTAGAAAACCATATGCAGCTCTGCCCAATTATGATGGACTCCTAAAAATACTCCTCACCTTCTCCCACATGCTGTCTTCTCCCTGAGGCATCTTTCCTGAACAGATTTGTGTAGTTGCTAAACAGTCTGCGTAACCTATTGTAATAATGCTGAGGTGGGAGGATTGTTTAATACCTCAACTATTCAAAGAAGAAGCAGAAAAACCATGAAGGATGGGTGTTGATAAATTCTACCAGCCAGCCCAGGAAAGAAGGAAATAATGAAATCCAGTATCCTTAGAAATCTGTTATTCTTCTTGACAGAACTGCCTCTTCTGTCTGAAAATACTGTTGGTATTTTCCCACACTAGGGCAACACAGTAATGGTGAAAAAGAAAATTACTCCAGTGTTTTTAATGTAAATAATAAGTTGTGTTTGATACAATTTAGTTATCATGAAACAGGCAGAAATCTGGTGTACATAAAGGTGAAGCAAAGTTACTGAGTTTGGAGCTAAACTGTCTCCAGAAGGCACTCTCTATCCCTGGAACCTCTTGAATAAGCCAGATGAAGCCTGGCTGAGGTTAACAAGAAATACTAAATCATAATCTGCATATAAAGTCTGATTTTAGAGGAAAATTGAAAACTAATAGTATTAGTAACAGTATTAGTAGCAGTATTTCTTAAATATTTGTTATATAATATAATAGTACCAAATACGCAGCATGACGAATATCTTTTAGCATTCTGCCTTCTGATAAGCTGTTTCTGACACACAGATTTTAAAGGTGATTAGGCAGGTGCTTGATGAGACGTTAAAAAGTGTCTATGAGATTAAAGTTTCCTTTGAGAATCTTTTTAGGAGTTTATCTGCTTAAGTGCCCCGACTACATTAAAATTCAGGTTCACAGGCCTTATGACTGATGGTATCATTGGATTGTACATCTAATCTGATCAAAGGTCAGGCTGTTTACAGAAGGGATGGTTCTTTTCTTTCTTCGTTGCCCCAGCCTCATGGCCTGTTTTCCTTACACCAGTCTGAATGATCATGTAGTTGCAGAGTAAAAAGAGAAAAAACAAAGTTCTCTGTGGCCTCTTGAAATAGCACAGTTATTTAGCCCAATGCAGAGGAGAAACACTATTGCAGGAGTAGCATCAAGCTAGATACCCAGGTGTATGTGCCCCTCTGCTCTCCTTTTTTAAGTTTCCTCATGTTATTCAGAAAAGCTAGGCAGATGCTAATGACGTTTAATTAGGGTATATTCAAAGCAGCCAATGGAGTTAGAAGTGGTGGATGTACAATTAAGACACTGCTGATACTACTCACACAGAGTAAGGGGTTTGGACAGTTAGCTCTGAGCTGAACATCCTAAAGTGGGTGGCAGGCTTGAAGTTTTGGCTGGGCTGTGTACCAAAAGAGCCCAGGCAGGGAAGCCTCGTGGCAGATTTTACCATGGCGCACTCACTGTTTCTGCTTGCCCTCTGATCTTCTCACACAACTGATCTGTCTGAAGCTAGTTCTAACCAGCTCTCTCCAGAACAACCGTTCTGGTTATTAAACATCAGCAAAAGGCCATACTAGGTTGTTTCATAGCCCTTTTTAGGTAAAGGAGCATATCAATGTGATCATCCCCAAGCCTCAGTCTAAGTAGAAAATAATTTAATTTTCTCATGCCGAAGCAACCCAACCAGTCAACCCTAACAACAACAAAAGCAGTAAAAACATGGTTCTAACAAGACACCTGACAAACTGCAGCACTTTCCTAATTACCTTCTTGTCATATCTATTTAGTGTGAATCATGCACTGAATAGACAGGTACTCAGACAACGAAGATCCAGCGGATGGAGCCTGCTGCCTGCCCCAGTCCTGCCAAGTCAGCCTGCAGAGCAGAGCAGAGCAGACCTTGGGCACACGTAAGGCCTCTTCCACGTATTTGTCTGAGACTGGATCACTGAGACTGCCACACTCTGGGGGTAGGTACTGCTGCTGCATCCACCACTCTAGACCCAGGACACTTGGCCCTGATGTAAGCACTACCACAGTACAAAAACCAGTAGCAGTGTCAGGTTTCTTCTATACCTTGCTCGCAAGTATCTTCATCACATTGAGAAAATTTAGAGACATTTTTGTCTTGAGATAAACCTTTTCCAGTTAATGTCTGCAGCCCAGTGCTGCATTGTATCTGTGTTTGACTGCACATTACAAATAAAAGTTTACTTGCTAACTGTAATTATATACAGTACAACCACAGGATGCAAGTTAAAGCTGATTACCAACGTTCACTGATCTTGAATCAAGTACGGGTCAAAACTTAAGTAGTAAAAGTCTAATTTTATTCCAGCCTTGATCAATATTAAAATCAAATTCCCATCAATATTGTGTCATCATTCTGTGCAGGAGTTCTTCACTACGCTTCTGTTGTAACATGCCACCTAACATCAGTACAATTTACCTGTTTGCAAGTGACATAGTATTTACATGACAAAGAAATGGAGGAATTTTAGATTGTGAAGTTAGAAGTGCTGATAACCTCACAGCCGTAAAACTGGGTACTTTTTACTGCTGCTGTCATGCTCCTTCTGTGACCTTGGGCAATCCATTCCAGTTCTGTGTTCTCAGACTCGTCATGCACCTGGGTGGGCCAGTGGGTAAGTCCAGGACTTACCACTTATTACCGTTCAACTGGTAAAACTCTCAGGGCCTTTAACTTCTCTGGGCCTCAGTTTTTTTATGTTTTAAAATAAGGTTAATACCATACCTAGGACTTCATATACATGTGAAAACTTACTGGTGTAAGTATAGAGATGTAATTATGCCAGTGTAGGTGTATCGTAATATTTTGCCATGTAGAAACATCCTGCACTTGTTACTTCATATCTCCTTCCAGGAATGATGACTGAGTAAAAGCCAAAGCATTTGTTAAAGAATCAGTTCCAGTTCAGTCCTACTTGCGCCATCCTCATCTGACTACTACAGTAAAGATTGCTGTAAGCTCCTCAAGCTGGCTGCAAGCTTTCAGCTAGCTCGGCTTTTGAGCAGACGCTGGCAGATTCAGATGGAGTTCAGGTTCATTTCAGAGGGCTATAGGGGTGAGACTTCACTACTATAGGTATGATTGCACAAGAAGCGTCATGTGCTTATTAATAGGTTTACTTGCATAAATCAGGAGTAACTGCAGCAGCACCTATGGCCGCATGTGAAGTACCTGGGGATGAAGAGCGGTCTGTGATTGTTAGGTGTTATAGCAATTACTTCAATATTAAGAATAGGTTCAGTCAGGGACAGAGCCACCTGTAAGCAAGCAGCAGGATGAAATCCAGTTCAATCAGAGCGTTACAGAATTAACTTTAATTGCAAGTCTCGTTGTATTTGGAGCTTTCCTGAAAGCCCCAGCTGCCCGGAGCATCTCGCCCGCGCTCCAGCGGCTACATAGGCGCCTTTGAATCCTCCGCCAGCCTCGAGGGCAAACGTGGCCGAGGCTGGGCCCTGGGGGCCGAGACCGCGGGCCGGGCCGGGCCGGGCCGGGCCAGGACGGGGAATAACGCCCCCCGAGCGCCGGGCCGCGCTCCCGCTGCCAGGGCCGCGCCCGCGGGGCGGCCGCTTGGCGGCGGCGGGCGCAGCGCTCCTAGCGGGGCCCGGTGACCCAGCCGGCGCGGCGGGGGCGGTAATTTGGAGAGGATCCCTTGCCGGGCCGGTGCGTGTGTGTGTGCGTGTGTCGGTGCGCAGCGCGCTGGCAGCGGGGCGAGCGCGGCTGGGCGGCTCCGACTGCCTGACGCCAGCCAGACCAGATCAATCCAGGCGCGGAGGCAGCGCGGGCGCGGGGCTGCCCGGCGGCGGCGCGGAGCCCCCGCCTGCCCCGGCCGCCCCCTCACCGCCCGGCAGCCGGTAACAACTTCGCGTCTCCTCGTCGCTCC
This sequence comes from Falco peregrinus, assembly GCF_023634155.1. NCBI lineage: Eukaryota > Metazoa > Chordata > Aves > Falconiformes > Falconidae > Falco > Falco peregrinus. The sequence goes on from NC_073722.1 coordinate 14,198,388, forward strand.
CCGCCGGGCGGCCGCGCCTCCGCCGCCCTCCCCCTTCCTCCCCCCCCTCCCCACCCCCGCTCGCCCGGGTGGTCCCCGGCTCCGGCGCAGCGTGCGGGGAACCCCGCGCCGGACCGGGCCGGGGGGAGCGGCTCCTCCGCGCCGCGAAGGCAGCGCAGCTCCGCTCTCCTCCTCTCCTCCCCGGCATGATGGCGTCCCTCCGGCAGCCCGGGGGAGACCCGGAGCCGCTTCCCCGCCGGCCGCTCCCGGCTCGAAGTTTGTGGGTAGGTGCCGCGTCGGGCCCGGCGGGAGGGAGCGCCCTTCCCCGGCGGGCAGCCGCCCTCCTCCTCGGCGAGCCCTGCGCCGCAGCCGCCGCCCGGCCCCGATCCCGGCCCCGGCCCCATTGTGCACCCCGCGGGGGGACGCGGCGCAGCCCCGGCCCGACGGGGCGAGCCCGCCTTTGTGTTTGCGGGGAGAAGCCTTTCGCCTCCTGCCTCGGCCGATCCCTGTCCCTGGCCGCTGCATGTCTTAGGGTGCTTCCCCCCTTCCTTTCTTTCCGCAGCCCCCTTCCCCTCCTCCTTTTTTTTTTTTTTTTTTTTTTTTTTAAATGACAAATTGTGCTTGGAGGTCAAGGAAAGTTCACTTTTTTTTTTTTTTTTTTCCCTCGTCCCTGGTAGAAGGTTTGGATGTGTGAGATTTTCCCCTCCTCGGTGTCGTTTCTTCGTAGGCTCGGGCTCTACCGCCAAATAATTTTATCCTGAGTATAGATCTTTAAAGCTTATTACAGTTTACTGGTGTGGAAATATACAGTCATGCATTCAAAAGGATCTGGGCCAAATTCTGAGTTTTGTTTTGTTTTGTTTTTTTTCTGTGTTATAAACTCAAGTCAGTGGGAGTTCTGACTGAGGAAGGCTTGCTGTGCTTGCTCTTTTGTTAGTAGATCAATCCGAAGGAGATATGTGGTCTGACCTTACAGTTTGCTTTGACGGTATCTGAATAATTAGAGCTTATTCCAAAAAATAATCATTATTTTGGTGTATTTTTGGGAAAAAATTACGCTCACTGCATCTAGAAAAGGTAACAGTTTTATTTGGGGAAGGAGAAGTAATGTTAGATCCAGGTGGGGAGGAGTAAAAGTAGATGTGTATTTCCCGTACAAGCAAATGGAAGAGATCATTGTGTGAAACATGTCAGTGTTTAATGGATGTCAGCGTTTAAAAACATGGCATCTTGAAACTAATGCGCTTAGGAAAAAGCTGTATTTCAGACATGTCACGGCTGAGAGTTCAAATCTCTTTTGCACGCAGAGAAGAATTCAAAAAACTTTTAACACCCTCCCACACGCGGCCCCCCCCCCCTTCCTTCAGTTATATGTGTTTTTAAGCAGCACTCAAGAATAAGACTAATAACTGAAGCTAACCTAGCTCACAGAGACCACTTTTCTTTGCAGGCGTGTGTCTGTAATTCTGCTGGTCTTCATGTGGCTGTGTGCACCTTGTCCTGTCAAACAATAGGAGCAAATCATGTGAGGGAACCTGAGGTGTTAACATTGACTTAATTTTTTTTTCTTTCACTTGTCTGTAGTTATCCTGCTGAATAATGGGAGATGGGTTTGTTAGTTGCAGCTGATTAATACTCGTTTTATTTTCTGATTGAACCACAGAATACTGCTATAAACCTTTTTAGAGATTCTCATTGGATTTTCGTGCAAGTTCTGAGTGCTTGCTGTGACTGTGCTGGAAGAGCATCAGTATGAAAATGAAAGATAGCTAGCCCTTTTTGAAGTTCTTGTTCTGGTCTTAGTAATGAAATCTTGCAGTTTACTTCAGACTGTAAGTAGGTGCTTGAGAGAAATCTCCCTTGTTTCGGGTGATCCAGAAGCCTTCCACAGCTACCAGAGAGGATCAGTTCAAGGTATGATCAGGTTACCCTAAGGGTAGAGATTTGTCCTTGCTTTGGTTTTGACCCCATCAACCATTGGGTATGTAATCAAATACATTTTTTCCTACTTTGTCCTGTTTAGCTTGCCTTTTTGTATACCCTTGAAGATGTGATGATCCAATACATTTGAGAAAAGTGACTGAATGGACGTCTTTCTGTATAAATATTAACTATCAAATCAAATGTCTGAAAGCTGATGAGTTTTTGCTTTTCCTTTGTAGTTTGAAGACAGAATTGAACGTAAAGAAAACCAATACAAAGGTTACTAAAAGTGCTTGTGTTTCTGAATACTGGGAAATTGTTCAGATTAAATTATGAGTTTCTTTGCTTGGTATAAAGATTTAAATTTAAAAAAAAAAAGAAGGGGTTGTGACTTTTTTAAAAAAAACTGAATCATGATCGCACTGCATATCGCATATAGCCAGTGTTCTGTTCTATGAAGCCCAAGCTGTGTGTGTAAAATAAAAGCTCATTTGAGTAGTCTTACAAGCCTAATGGAGGCATCATCTCTGCTTTATAAATAATGTAAGTTGTGTATAATGTGGAGTCCCCAGAGACTGCAGAGAAAGCATCATTAACCAGCCTTTTCAACCTGCTGGAGATCTTAAATTGATTTACAGCACTGAACTGGTGCAAAATGATACATCAGGATGACACAGGGTCAACCTGTAAAAGTCTATGATGTGAGCCCGTTAGTTCAGTCATCATAATTAAACCATATTATGAGGGCAGCAAAGCAAGTGTCTGTGACATGTCCCATTGTGCTTCAGATATGAGTGGTTTAAGAATCAAATAAAGAGAGCACAGTGTTTTATTATTTAAGTTATGCAAAGAGTAGTTGAAATTAAAGCTTGTGGCCCTGTGAAGAGTAAATGCTGAACAATTTAGGTTGACTCTTAACCTCTTTCCTGCAGTCATTTGCAACTGAAACAGATGAAGGCATGTGCAGCTTGGAGGTGTGTGTGTGTGGGAAATGTTCGTGAGTGAATATCTCTGAATTCTATATATCCTTTTTCAAGCCTCAAAGTCAGCTAGATTTTACCTGCAGACTGTGTTGTCAGGTATCAAGGGGACGATCAGGTAAACAAGCCAATTGTTTGGGCTTTTTTTTACCTAGTGTTTTTATCCAGCTAAAGTTTGTAACTGCTAGTTGAAATGTTCCTCTGGATCTGAGTTCTTTTATAAGACAGAGCATTTTAGTCATATCTTGAACTATATAACCAAACTTATTTTAGAACAGACTGTAATTTTGAATATTGGCATAGGTCACTCTTCCTAGTGAAGGCAACTGTGGCTTCAGATCCATATTTCTGCTCTAAGTAGCTTAGAAATTAGCATGCAACAGACAGTAAAACCTTTATTATATACTGAATGTCTTAGGTCTTGCTGTTTCTGCTGAGAAAATCACTATGAAGTGTTTTGGGAAAATCCTGATTTTTCTTCTTTCTGCTAGCCAGCATGCTGCTTGGTGATTTGAGAGTTTTGTATTAGTGGTTAAACCAACTCCTCATACCTGAATTGGTGTGAACTCTGCACTACATATTGATCTTTTCCCAGCCAGGAAAGAAATATCTCTTATTTTTAGTCACAAATGTAACTAAAAAAAAGTAATTATGAAGGATACAAGAGAAGCAGAGAAAATAAATCTTTGTGGTGAGAGATCCGTTAAGTCCTGTGCTTTAGCTAAGGTGCTTCCTGAGTGGCAGATGAAAGAATTAAAGCTTGCTTTTGGGTACAGTGTCTTCCAGACTGTGGCTATGGAGCTCTCTTCTGCTGTGTCAGTGCAGATGAATAAATGAAACCACCCTATTGAAGAGAGAACCATAATATCTGTGAAAATGAAAATCAGATTTAACAAATTACTTTATGGTTAATGAAGTGATTGTACTGGTGTTTGTTTTGTGGTTCAGTGTTCCGCCCCGCACCCCCCTCCCCCTTAAAATTTCTGCTTCAGGTTTTGATGACGAACTCACCCAGTTGTGCTTTCAGAGTGGGGAAAGGTGTTCTGCCAATAAAAACTTCACTTCTTTCCCTCTAGTAGCTGCAGACTAGTACTCTTCCACTGGCCTTTCTTATGTGTTACAGCAGTGTCTCAAAAAAGTGAATAATTTAATAATGATAATTATTAAATTTAATAATTTAATGATGATAAGCAGTTCCTAGAAGTTTACCTTTGAAGTTTACTGAACAGAAAATTTGAGTTTAAAACATAAACACCCAATTGGCAAGTGTGGCTTGAAATGCTAGTGACTTAAAGACTAATCTGCACAGGCATCTTGCCCTTCTCTAGCTCTTTTGCTCAAGCTATGATGGTGTAGCGGTAGAAGAGCGTAGGGAATTTTTATGTTATAACAGGTGTTTTTGGTTGGGATGGGAAAGTTATTTTAAATTGGTAGTTTTTAATTGATAGAGTTGTATCCCTGTAGGCTGTTGTGTAACTATTTCCAGTAGAATGTTGCTATTCTTCAAGATTTAAAATAACTAGAGAAAATGCTAGATTGGGCTTTTGTGAAGGGCTTTGCAGAGGGTAGATTCGGGGGTGAGGACAAGGACACTCTTGGCTGCTAATGGCTGCCACAAAGATCCCTATCCTCCTCCTGAGACAAATGTTAATTTGCATTACAGAAGCTTTTCGGCTTTATGTGTATTTGAGTGGGGGACTCGTTGTTTTTTAACAGGATAGAGAAGCCAAACATTTCATAAAATAGGCTAATTTCAAGGAATTTAAGGCATTTTCCAGAATAAACCCAGATCGTACAAGATCTCTCCCTACTTCGGTTTCGTGCCTGCATGTATTGGCTTTGGAAGTGCCTCACAGTTGAATAGGAACAGAGATCGAGCACGCTACTTATACTAATTAGACTGTGAGGTCAAGTATTCAGTGCACGTAAGGCTAAACTCTGCCGAGTTATGTAGATGGATCCATTCTCTTTTTTTTTTTTTTTTTTTTTTTTTGAAGGAGGGAGGATGTGTCAGGTTCTGTGGTACTGGGATTGCTGTGGTGGAAGTGTTGCACAGCTGTGTGACCACAGCGCTGCCTCCTGATACCTTACTGTGTGTGACACAGCTGCTGGGTTGAGCTGTCATTAAATTACGAAGTGTTTTCTGCCAAGCGTGGATTCCTTTACTCCGTTGTACTCTTCTTGTGAGTGCTGTGTCTTGGGAGACTGCGTAAAAGCTGAGTTCAGATCAAGAGTTGAAGGCTGGCTTGGTTTTTTTCCCCTCCAGACTTGCCAGTGCAGGGAACCTGACCAGTACAGCTCTTCTGGACACTTGCACAATTCAGTCATTCTAACGTAGCTCAGTAATTGTTCTAGTCTATATGTTACTTGTATTTCAGTATGGGGTAGCCACTTGGGAGAATGTTATTAGAATAGATGTCACCAGTCTTTCTCATTTTGTTCTTCCCCCACCCTTTCTCTAGCATGCACAGGCGAAGTCTGGAGTACAAGGAGGAAAACAAATTATTTTTAAGCATGCCTTTATATAAGTCATTATATTTAGGCACTGTTCAAAGCAGTATCATCCAAAGGCAACTATTATGTTGTCTTGGCATGTAAGCAAATCATTAATGTGGCTCACCAGTGATTTCTGAGGCATTATTTCGTATTTCTGTGCTTATAAAGGGAACGCTCTTTCCAACATGGCAGCAGATGAAACTAAATCAGTCAGTATAATAGACAGTCTGAATTATAGTACTTAATGGTATTCCAGTGTATTTAACTTGCAAGTTTTTTGGCATTAAAATGCCAATCCACATCAAAGTATTCTATGGGCTATCAATGCACTATTGCGTAACTTGGAAATAAGATATCCATTAGCGAAATTTTACAGCGTTGAAGTGATTGTAGACAGAATCGCAAGACTTTTCACTGTCTTATTCGTTCTGTCCCCAGCATGGGTGTAAGAATCATGTCTACCCTCCAGCTTCAACTGATGGACCTTCTTTCCATACATGGAGCTATTGTTCAAGGGGAAGCTGAAAATGTATCCTGTATCCTTTTAATACAGTTTTTGTGCATGAGTAGAAGCTGGATTTCAGGATTTACAGCATTACAGAGTTTCTTGTACAGAAGTTGCAAGACTGATGTACAAATGTTTAAAAACTTGTCTGTGTAGATGAAGGCAAAAAAGCAAGTGTGCAGAGAGAGCTAACGCTTGACACTTACATAGCAGGTCAAAGCAGAGAATCCTTTATATTCAGATTGCTTGGGGTGTGCAGTGACCATAGTTGATCATACTTTTGCTTGCTTTTCTTCCTCACTTTGTTTAGTATCAGGAATTGGTATCTCATTCTTACGTGTTTACATGAAACACTGATTTACTGAGGATATTTTCCTTCTGATTTTAAGCATTTTAAGGCATTGACAATAATAGCAGCATTCTGTCTGGCATAGTGTGATGACACCTGGGCATGAGACTCTTAAAGATACCTTATTCTTGTACTGCTGTGTATGTAGGATGTAAATAACTTATTCACATTTGATAGGAATGTTGTATGTGCATGTGCACATATGAATGCCTAAAATAACATTCACTGCTGTTGAAAGTTTAATTATTTGAATCAGATAAAGGTAGACTAAACCTATATATAGTTCAGAAGAGCCTGTAAATTTATCAAGGTGTGTGTATGTAATAACTATTTATATATAAATACTTAGATGCTGCTTAAAGGCTTAAAAGCATTAAATCAGTTTTGGTTAAAGATAAAGTAAATAACTGGAGAATCATGTTGCAACAAATTGTGGCTTCCACTTAAATGGGTTTCTAAGGATGATAGGAGGAGGAAACATCTGCAGTTTGGTCAGGTGCTGTTAATAAGTTGTATATTTGACTTTATTCCAACAATATATTTCACTTTTTTATCTGTTACAGTTGAATATGGATATGGGAGGAATTGATCAATTGTCCTTGCAGTTTTACATGTATCTTACTAGTAAGGTAGCTTGTAACTAGCTGTTATTTCCTGAGGCAGTGGAGAGAGGGCTCTGAAGAAATTTTCTCCAAGACAAATTTGCAAGTGTGTGTGTGAGAGAGTGGGTAGAAGGTGGTGTGGAACTGACATCTCCTGCTGTTTCACTTGATGGTTTAATTCTCTGTGGTGTCCCTGTAAATTATAAAGCTGAAGAATAGCAAAAGCGTACCGGTGTGGTTTTTTTGTTCTTTGTTAGGTTTTAACTCTTTGTCCTTTTTTTTTTTTTTTTTTTTTTCTTCTAGCCCTCCCAAGATGCTGCAAACCAAACTCTGCTAATGTTTTGGTAGGATAAAAATGTTGGCAGAACACCTCTGCTCAGTGTTGGCCAGTTGTCTTTTTTTCAAGGGTTTCTGGAGGTGTATTGTATGTAACAAGTTACTTTCAAGTTAGGCCACTAGTACCTGCTTAGGAGTGTAGATTCTGCTCACAGGTCCTGAAAAGTTCGTAAAACTGGCTCATCAATAAAGCATAGTTCTGCTTAAAGGGTCTTTCTCTTAATATCTAAATGCTCCATTGTGAAATTTGACATATTTTTACCACTGTTGTAGTTTCCTGAGTAAAGTGTAGTTTGGGGAAAGTTGTGGTTTGGTTTTATTTTAACCTAGGGAGGGCTTTAGGTGGGACTTTCTTCAGGTTACTACAACAAGTTGACTGATTCTTTTAAATTTTTTTCCTTGTGGGCCTTATTCCACGTATATTAAAATAATTAATCTTGCCTTTGCAGATAGGCCTGGAGCAAACATGACAAGGCTTAGTCATGGTTGCTTAAGGTATCAGGTGTTATAGCGAAGAGCATGGTATGGAAACACCTGCAGGACTGAACCATTTGTTCTTCTGATGTGGCCCAAATTCTTGTTTTCAAATTATTGAGCAGGTGATTGTTTTGAGAACTTCACAGAATCACAGGATGGTTGAGATTGGAAGGGACCTCTGGAAGTCGTTTTGTCCAACCCCCTGCTCAAACATGACCACCTAGTTGCCCAGGACCATGTCCAGGTGACTCCTTTTTTTTTTTTTTTTTTTTTTTTTCAGTTGTATGACAACAGCATTATTGTTCTGTCACAACAGTGATGAAAGTAGAGTTGAAATTTACCTAGACTTTCTCGCAGACCTGACAACATGTACATGATGGCTTCAGGGATTGTTAAATGTGATTACACTGGTTTAATTTCAAATGTGTGGTCTTTCAGAAATCTCATACGCATCTAAAGTGTGCGCTTCCCTGCACAGGGAGGGAAGAGGGAGATGAGGGAGACAGACTTAACTTGTGTGGCTTTACTGACATCTCACTGTGAACCTCCAACACTCAGGACCAGAGTTTCATCTCCCTTCACACAGTCTCTTGGTCTTTCCACCTCTGCCTTTTTAGCACTGAGGAGACAGATAGATACAACAGACATTGGTTATGTCTTTGTCCCTGTTCTGCTCATTGTCTGGTGAATGCAGTGATGAACGATACTATTTTGAAAAATGTGAATTTTGACCTTGCTGAATGTCTCGGAAAACCTGGCTTACATATAGGTTGCCATCTCTGCTGTTACAGTTTCCTGTTTTGCATTTTTGCCTGCTGCTGGTTTTGCTGTCTGGCATATTTTATAACAGACCCTTTATTATCCACGCTAGCTAGAGTCAGCTAGTAGCCAAAGGAAAAGTCTTTGTCTTTATTAGCTTAAAAACTTAAGATAATGTAATTATAGTTTCTGTAACGTGTCCTATTAGGTTTAACCTGCAAAATATTTTATAAATACTCTCAGCTTAAAACTCTGCAGTGTGTGTGGTTTTTGGAGAGATGGATATGAAATCACTCTTATTTTTTCTGAAGTTTGATGTCCAGTTACCTAGAGCAGAAGATGGTGATAGCAGAGGGGGATTGAAGTGGTTGCTAGAGCATTTGGATATTCAGAACCAGCTAGGGCAGAGCTCATTGCTCCGGGGATGAGATGAGGTTTTGCAAATCAGCAGAAATACTCATGTCTGAGTGTAAGCTAATCTTTGTCCTGGATATAATTTTTTAACATTAGGGGGGTGGCAGCTCCACAAGGTGGAGAGAACTGTTAGCGGTTTGGCCTTTCTCAACCCCAGACACAGATTTCTTTGCATGTGCTGGCTGGGTGGGTTCGGTGCTTATTCTGCTCAGAGTTGATCCAGCCGTTCTGCAGAACATTATTTTGTTGTTGTTAATTGCCAGGTTAGGAAGGGGAATTGGCTGACAGACTGTAAGCAGAGGAGAAGTTATGTTGGAGTACCAAAGGAGGTACAAGGGAGTAAAGGGAAACCTTTTCTTTTTGGGTAGGAGCAAGCTGTTAGAGCTGCTCATCTGCTTGTGGACCTGTGACCTTGCTGGCCCAAGGCAGCTGTCAGAGGTAGCCAGTTACAAATGAGTACTGTAGTACTCCCAGATGAGGACTTCCTTAATATGCTTGCCAAGGAAAGGTCTAATTTACAGGGTTTTTTCCCAGATACTGATGTTGGTGATTAGCATGGTGAGGTTAGACTGCCAACAGTTACGTCAGTCACAAAGCCCCAGTGTAGTTATATTGGCAGCAAAACGACAATGATTAATGATACAGTGTATTTTATGAGAGGTGAGGGAGGATGGATGGAGAGGAACACTTAAACAAGCTTTCCTGGTCAAGTGCTGTTTTGGTAGTATAAGCTGCAAGCTATACTAGAAATGTATTTCTAGTTTAATGCAGCTTTGAGCAGAGCACACCTAGTGCACATTCTGTATGAGCTAGGACAAATGTTTTTTCTCATGAAGAAAAGAACGTTCTCCAAGGTTAACTTCTTAGTAGCAGAAACTTTATTCTTTAGAGGATGAAATAACTTGAAACAACTGGCAGACCAGGTACTGTTAACAGCATTATCAAGAAATTGGAGAAAAGCTAAATATTAAATCCATTAAAAACTCTCCTGTAAAAGCAGGCTGGTGTTACCAGAAATCACTGCCAGTGAAGAGAGTTTGAGCACCTGAAGCAGATATGTGCTGTAAGCCAGTGCACTGCTTGTAGCTTTCCTGCGTTCTGTACCACTGCGTAAGTCACTCTGAAATTTTTGGCTTTCAATCAATTTTTCTCAAAAGAAATTTATAAGCACTTGTTTAATGGTATATGGTAAATGTGTTTTAAACCCCTTACTTTTTCTCGTTACTGCTAGCTGTTTAACGTCTTCAAACATTGTATCTTTGTAATACTCTAGTTCCTTGAGGTTAAGAAATGTATCTACAAATTTGAAATACAAACTTTAAGTATTTTACCTAATGGCACTGCTGGAACGAGGTTCTCTCTGAATTACCTTGTAGCCTTCTGCTATGCCAAGGAACTATCTGGATGTTGGGAACCTGACTGTAAATTCCCCCCACCCCCCGATCAGCTACACACTTAGAAATTTTGTTCTGTGCAGAAAACATCACCTAGCATAACTGGCATAAATACTCCAGGGCTATTTACTACAGTTTACTGGATAACTGTTCCCTTTGCCCTTGTCCCCACTGGTTTTAACAGCTCTAACTCTTGCTCATGGTCAGACTCAATGCGTTTCTTGTGGTTTGTGAACTGGGAGCGGTTGAGACCTGGAAGTGCTGGTGGCAAGCTGCTGTGGCTGAAGTCTTATATTTCTGACTATAGGCAGGTTTCTATCACACCCTTGCCTAGCTTCTTGCCTCCCCTGATTTGGGACGGGAGGACTCTCAATTTTCCAGTCCAGCCAGCAGTCAGGTCTGTTTTGAGCCTAAAGGCTTGTTGTCTTGGGAACTGGGGAATACTGGTTTTAGCCCCAGAATTCAAGGCATCTAGATTGTTAGCTTAGAGACAAGAAGTCTGAACTCTTTCTGTGCTCTTTTTGTGCACTAGCTTTTGGCCTAGAAGTAAGTAGTCTTGGAAAACTGCAAGTCCTGGAAGTTTGTTCTTGCTGTCTCACTTTGTGATGTGTTCAGGGCTTGGAGGCCTTCTGTCCCCTGTACTGGGACAGTGATGACTGTTCAGAAGCAGGCAGCAGTGGAAAGTATGGAAGCACTATGGCTGTTTTAGCTAGACTGCTGCTGACCCTGCAGGGCATATGGTATTTGGGAAATACTGTTTTGGTGTCTCGGCTGTGAGTTTGCAGTACTGCAACTTTGCAAAACCTGGATTTTGAGACTTTAAACTGGTCTTGGAAAATTACGGTGGAATGAATAATAAGTTGCCTTAACTCCATATGCTGAATCATATAGGCTCTGTTAACAAAAAAAGGCTCACAGATTAGGAAAGAGTACTGAGTAATTCTTTACAAGGCTTGGTTCCTCTTCCAAAAATCATAAAAAGCTTGCAGATAACCAGGGAATCAGATAGGTAGATCACAGCCATTTTCTTGTGTTTTAAAACTTCTGTATTCCCAGTAAGCAATGTAGGAGGATATCTCCCACTTCCTTTCAAGCTGTGCAGTTTCCAAGTGCTGTATGAACTATCAGTTCCTATCTGTGGGTTGAAGCCTTTGTACAAAACACTCCAAAGCCTTGATCTCAGGAATATGAGAAAACGGTTTGATGTGAGATTCTGCAGATGTGCTGGCATAGGGCTGTGACAGCTCTTTTTGCCTCATCCTGCAGTTTTTCTGGGTTTCTGTGGCTCCTCACATACAGGTGTACCCATGGTTTGCCCTTTTTAGAAGGGGAAAGGTGTGTCTGTGACTTCTGGGTCTGTGCCTGGCTGTTCCCTGTTGGTGACAGCAGTTAGGAGGCACTTGGTTGGCTGTGATGGGAGCGGTAGCACTGGTACATGCTCTGGTCTCAGCTCCAGTGCCTTTGCCCTCTGGCCCTTTGCTGCAGTAGTCATAGATTCTTGGTCAGGACAAGCTGTCTCTGGCCGAGTGGCTTGCCTCTTCTTTCATGGCATGGAGGTGTGTTCCCTGGGGTAATGGCAGGTGCTCTCATGGAGCTGCCTTGGTGCTGTCCTGCCAGCAAATGTTGTGTGCGCATGGTCACCTCTCTGGCTTTCTTTGTCTAGTGTTTGCATTTTAATCAGTAGCTTTCAAGAGCGTTGTTCTCCACTTGTTAGCTGGAGACGTTCTAAGCTAAGAAGTGTGAGGAAGTGGCTTGCCCAGAGGAAATGGGAACTGTGTCTTCTAGCCCAGCGCTCTCCATGACAGTACTCCTGCTGACAAGGATTTACAGGCTTAGGTATGGCAGGAAAAAATAACACTGATAGCAAATTCAGTTGCAGTCAGTATGCTCCTGAGAGCAGAGCTTTCGGGCTTCATTGATGAACCAACTGTCACCTGGAAGGTTGTTGGCCTCCAACCACAATAATGTGTGATACCTGTTTTAAGTGTGCCTGCTTGTTCAGGGGAAACTAGTGCTCCTAATGCCTGTTCTTCAGTTGAACCAAGAATTGTTCTTTTGGTTCCATAGAGTAATTGTCTGGATGAAAACATATGGAAAAGTAAGAGGCCATGTAAATGTCTTCGTAGTTGTGTGTTGATGGCTTTATTCTTCCACAAGTATAGTTTTCAATATTGGTGAAATCGTACCCTGTTCTAGGATTACATTGAGGTGTAGTTCAAGGCAGTTTAAGTTCTTGGTATAGGCAAGCTCAGACTTGTACCTCACATGCCGTTAAAGCCCTTGCTCGACCTAGATCTGTGTTTGCTGGTGTATTTTAAATACAAACCTGAAGTTTACTTGACCTGATCTCAGGAGGATCCCTGTGAATTTGTATTTGCCTGCAAATATTAATCTATAAAGAGTCTCATTTTCTTGTGTGTATGCTGAAGGGGCAACTCTGAGCATTCTGATCTTGGCTGCTTCTGTTTGTAAAGGGTCTGGTGAGTTAGCATGGCTTGACAAATACCAAGATACTGCCAGGGAGTACCTGCTGTGATGTAGTGCAGCTGCTGCTTGCTGTCCCGGGGAGCAGGAGTAGACTGGGTTTCATGTCATCTGAAGTCCAGTCCTGCTTTTCAGAAGGCCACTAATGGCATGCTGTAATTAAACAGTGTTTCCCTGGACAGTGGAAATCTGGCAAATCCTGATGTTTGTTTCTGGGTTGTATAAACTTGGCTTGGAAAGCTGTATCATCTTTAAACACTTTCTGTGTCCAGAATGATAGTTGCAAATTACAGGACACTTCACAAAATTTAACATAGGTCTTCCGCTCTGCCTCATGACATTTTAAAGGCAAGATGAAGATACAGTGTTTTTACGATCATTTAAAGGCAAAAAATAGCTCCTTAGCTTTTGCAAACAAGGCAAAAAAGAGGAAAGGTAGAGGAATCCTTTTGAAAAACGTGCATCTCATGAAATGCACTGAAGTGTCTTCAGTATTGGCAAACTGAAGAGTCTGTTATTTCAAGTGTGTAAATGGTGGGTGGGGGACTAATCTGTGAAAAGATTTATTTTAGCAATGTTCCTTTTTTGATTTAATTTTCATCAGTTTATTCTGCTTTGAAGCTTGACCTAATAACACTTTTATTAGTGAATAAGTGATTTTTATTTCTCAGGTTTTTTTGTATGTAGCTTTGGTGAAACATTCTGCTTGAAAGCTGGGGATCTTGAGCTGTAATTTAACATCTTAATCTCTGATAAATGAGGTCTGGGTCACAGTCTTTAGAAGTGGTTTAATGCAGCTGATGTAACTGTATTGGTGCATGCTCTTGGTAAAATGAATCATTTGGAGTAGCAGTGGCTTGCATAAGCTGAGCATAACTGGAGTGCATTTTGGTAGGGTTCCCTCCTTAAAAAATACTCTGCTGTAGTGCTACTCTGGTTGGGGCTGACAACCCCTTCTAAATTCATGCAGTCTGTGCTAGGCTGTCCCATTCTGTGAAGACAGAACATATTTTGAGCTTAACTCAAAAAATCTCATGCCTGAGTGGTGGTGAGCATTTTTCTTTTTGTTTTTGATAGTTTTACTTTATGTCGCAAATGTATGTTTTAACTACTAACTACTTAAAAAAAAAAACCAACCCTGAAAGTGACATGTCAGTAAATTTTTCCCATCTCACCTGTGAAGGAAGTTCCTCCCGCCCTGTGCTGATGAATTGGAGGGAAATGCTTTTTTCAGCTGATAAAAAGAAATAAAATTCCATGCCCTTCCCAAAGGAGGAATTCAACAATTGGACAAGTGGCGTGGGACCATGTGTTGGTTTGTAAAAGGATATAGTTTGTAAAGATGTTTCCTTTGATGCCTGTGATGAATATGGATGTGTTTCCGTTGGAGAGGGTTTTGATTAAATTATGCAATTAGAGCTGACCAGACAGATCTAAATATAGGAAGAGGTTTCAGTTATCCTGCCTTTGTGTGTATTAACACACCCACACAAATGTGTGTTTGTTATTGTTGTAAACAACACCTGCTTTCTAAAGACAGTTCAAAAAGTCAGGAAAGGGAATGGTCTTTGTGGAAAAAGGGAGTTATGCAGGAGTTTTATGATGAAAGGGAAAAAAACCCCTGTTTTCCCCAGCTTTTTGACCTTTTAGAAAAGGAATTCCAACTTAGTTTAATAGCTAGACTAGTCATGGCATCTTTGTGGATATCCCATGTTTGCAAAGCCATAGCGAGTGCTTCAGACTTTTTCTATAGGTTGCTGTGCATTTTTCAGGACTTGGCCTGTATCATCTAACAATACTACTGAGGTCCTTTACTCCTGAGTGCTCCTAGTGCCTGCTGGGGCAACATATGGACTTTAAATACCCCACAGCACAAGTGAAGTGGCTAAACCTGCCCTGAAGATGCACTATGAAATACCCACTGTGATGGCTGGCTGTCTTAACAACTGTTGGGATAATTTTTATTTCAAATGTTTTGTCTTAATTTGAGGATTTCTTTCAAGAGGCCTTCAGCTTGGAGAAAGTGTGAAAAATGAAGTGGCTCTTCCTTCATAGCGTTCAGAAAAAAAACCCCAAACCTCATGAACACTATTCTGGCAAGTTTTGTGGTTCACAGCATTGTATTTATCTTTTAAGTTATTTTAGTGAAGTTGATAGTTTTGTAACCCCATCTGTGCCAGAGTTTTGACTCATCATCAAATTACAGTTCCTTCCTGAATTCAGTTCAAATATTAAATTGCAGTTTTAGAGAAAATCTTTGATAATGCATCCAATTCAGTCTAACTGCTTGCCGATACCAGGAAGGATTTGTCCACACCTGGGTGATCATTTTGATGTGTCCTACTTGTGCTAGCCCTGGTGTGCACCAGGCTTAGGCAGCTTCCTGACCAAGTAACTTGGCAAACTTTTTGTTAGTTTTTTCCTGTAGTCCTGCTAAGTCAAATCAGCACAGAGGGGAGACCAGCAGGCATTAATTAAGAAAGAGCTGACAGTTTGATTTCGTGGAGTCTCACAAACATCTGAATGCAGGAATAGGTGAAATTTAGCAGTGCAACCTAGAAATTTACCACTGTTTCTCAACTCTGGTGAAAACTGCACAATTTAAGGATCTGGCGATCATTTAGGAGGCTGTAGGTATTAATGTTTCTTGTAAACAGGGAGGAGTTGTGCTTTAATGAAGGTGTAGATAAGACTCTTGGAAGATGTGGTGTTCAAATTTGCTTTCAGGAGTACAGTTTTTAATATGTCACACAGTTGCAAAGGCATTGGAAAGAAGTATTCTTAATCAGAAAAAGGGCAAATTCAATTGTGGATGCATCTGTTAAACTGGGAAAGCACCTTCGCTGTGTTCTTTTCTCACAATTATGTGTTGCTTACAAAGACTTCAATGCCACTTTAGTTGGATTACAGCACAGAATTTGGGTTCTAATGTATATGGAAACCCTGTATTTTCTCTGGAGAAGCAACAGTGAAGTTGCCGTAAGTCTTTCAAATTTGAGAAGGTAAAGTATAAATCCAGAAAACCTGTAAAAATTTGTTATTGTTTTACTTTTGTAATAGTGGCAATTGAGACTTCAAGGGCATGAATTGGTGCCTTGTCTGCCAGAAGCTGGGTGGGTAGGCAAGTGGAGGAAAAGCTGCGGTTCATTGTAGAAACTGGCTGGACACCGTGTACTTGGTTTGAACTGTGGTGAGCATCAGGAAGGAGATGGCAGATGCTGATAGTGTTAAGATTATTTCTTCATGCTCTGGAGTAACTGAGCTGTGTGGGTTTAATTGTTTGGGTTGCTGTTGCCCTTCTCACCTCCATCGGTAAAGTGCATATTGACCCTACTGTCTCATTTTGAGTAAGTTGTGAATCTGCTCTTAGGTGCTCAGACCTCATGGATTTGATTTGGCTTATCAAGTAAGTTAGAAGTTGTGCCAGTCCTCCTCCTAAAGGCAAATATTACTTCCCTGTAGAGAACAGCTAGGTATTTCTTACAGGAGACTGGATGGGCTGCTGTCACATTAGCTGGGGTGCAGTCAGCACCTGCTCTGTGCGTGACACTTTCCTACCACCTGCTGAGCTAAAGGCTGCGCGTAGATATCTGGAAGGATTTTCTCTGTGGGCTGAACAGTGATACATGGGAGGTTTTGAAAGGGCCATCCCTCAGCCAGATAGGGTGAGCAGTGATCCTGGAAGAGGTTTCACAGACTGGGTGTTTTGGTCTGTCTCTCAGGATCCAAGACAGAGGCTACTTTGCAGAACAGGCTGGAAGTACCTTCCTTCCCCTTGCTGGGCCTAAGTGAGGGAGGCTAATGCAGTGTCCGGGAACTGTTAAGTATGATGAAGTATTTTCAACACCAGTGTGCTTCTCTTTCCTCAAACAATATGATACATATCAGAAATTAACACAGGATTACACATCAAGTGTTTTCTTGAATCGTTTCTACCATGCCAAGAAGTCATATACAAGTGTTTGGTTTGTGTCATGGTCCTTTCCAGAAATACAAGGGAGGCCAAGTCAGGTTCTGTATAAACTCTCTAGACCAGGGATCCTCAAACTTTTTAAACAGGGGGGCGGCGCACGGTTGAAGTGGCAGGCAGCCATCTGCGGCTGCTTGGTTCCCCCCCAACCCCTGGGGGCGGGGGGGGGGGGGGGGGGGGGCGGTTCTGTAAATACCGAGGACCAGATTGAGGACCCTGGGGGGCCGTATCTGGCCCGCGGGCCGTAGTTTGAGGACCCCTGGTCTAGTGAGTTCTACAGCACTTTGAAATGAAACTTGGCTTTCTTTTTGCATGTGCGTTGTAGTGCCACTGAGGCTTTTAGCAGGTTTCCATGCGTTTTTCCAAGATGAGCAAGATCTGATCTTTTACCATAAGAAGGTGCAAAGAAAGAACTCTTTGATTAAAAACAGAATAATTCAGCAGAAGACTCTGGACTTTTTGTTCTACAAGTCACATCTCTTTAAGAAAGAAATTGAAACTTTTTTCTGCTTTTTCCAAGAATAGGGAGGCAGAGGAAGTTAGTAAGTAAGTGCACAATCTGTTGTAACACATTCTAGCATTACAGCTGCTTAGACTGCATGCTTTTTAGTAATACATGGAGACAGTATTTGCAGGAGTAAAGTGACAGCTCCCTGGCTTCTATACCAAATCTGATATTTTTTCTTTTTTTAAAAAGTTCTATATATTGTACTGAGTACATGAGCTGCTGAAAAGATGTCTCTTTCAGAGAAGCTAAATTCCTAACTTTTTAAAAAAGCAAATTAAAATCGTTCTGCTTGTTGTTTTTTTTATATCATCAGTAAGTAATGGACACTAGGAGGAGGTATGTATGTTGAACAAAATAAAATAAATTGAATTTTTAAACTGTAGTCAAAGGCTAGACAGTTCTCTCCATTAACAATTATGTAGATTCTCTTCACTGTGGTTTCTGCCCCTTTTTATGTCTTAAGTGTGCTGAGCATATATTAAAAATATTTTAATAGGATCCTTTTTGCCTGCATCACTAAGCCTGTAATACAAATAATGAAATTAGTAGAAGAGTTAGAGCCGCTTCTTGTTTGCCTGAAAGTTGGGCTAGGAGTTGTTTCACTTCCCACCCCCCCGCTCCCCCACCCCACCCCTGGGAGAGGATCATCTAATTGTCCTAACCCTTTCTCCACCCACCAAAAACAGTCATTTATGCAAAGTGGGACAGTTTCCTATGGGATCTCCTGTGGGAATCTGAAAACAGTCTCATTGAGTATTTTACTGTCTGCTTAGTGGTGCTGACAGAGTAACCATCTCTTCTTTGAGGGCTAGAAAAATAGAAAATAGAATTTCACTTTCAGGCATTTTGCCTGAATACATTTGTTTAAATACAAGGCTGGCCAAACATACATATATGTATATAAAATCACTTTTTTTTTCTTGTAGGCTTCTGACAAGCTGTGTGCAAGTTTGTATGTTGGTCCAAAGTTTACGCAAAAGCAGCAGCAAAGGTTGACAAATAAGTAGCACTGGGATTTAAAACAAGTTTGTTGATTCCAAATCATCAGTCAGCAGACAGAACACATAATAAAAAGTGCATGAGTTTTGATGTGTAAAGAGTGGCTGATAAGTGGGTAACAATTCAATTTCCTTTAAACTGATATCAGGCTGTCTTTTAGAGTGTCTTGTTGTTTGGCCTAGGTTTCTGTTTCACTCTTACCTTGTGAATAAACCTACCCTTCAAGGGCTGGTGGTCACTCAGCTATTAGAAATACTAACTCCTGCTTTCCCAGAAGGGCATGTGTATTTGGGGAAGAAAGAAGCAGACTGTGTCATCTGCTGACTCGTGGTTTAATCTTTATTTTGTACTTCCAGCTGATAAGACCACTTTGTGCAAAAGTAATACAGGAAATGATGCACGGCAAAAACCAAGAGTGGCAGAAAGGGAAACGGAATGTACTGGCAAGGGCTCAGCACTGTGGATGCGCGCTCTGCTTCTTGGAAATGAAAAACTCCACCTACACTGCCTTTTTTTAGTGTTTTTTTAAGCTTAATACTGGTATTGGAGCTTAGTGTGAGTAGTATACAGCAGTCTGTGGGTTTTCTCCCCCTTTATCTTGTGGCTTGTTCAGGTCTTGGAGTGTGCTTAGACTTTGCTTGGGCAGGCAGGACTTTGGCAGGAGTCCCTGGGTTAGAGGCTGGCTGGGTCCTGCTGAGCTGCATTACTTCTGAGCATATCTACAAGTACTGTACATAATGCTGCTACTCCTGCTCCCAGCGCATTTATTGCTGCAGTTGTTGCTAAAGAAATACTATCTGTTAAGATAATACCTTTGATTGTAATGGTGAAATATGTTTTGGAATGCATGATTGTGGGAGTGGGACATGTGTGTGTTACAGGATTTAATCCAAACGCTTTGAAAAAATCTGTTTCTATGGTCTGACTACTTGGGGCTGCACCTGAGTGTTGTCTTAGTCTTTGGAGAGCTTGTGTACAAGTTCATGTTAGGGTTATATTTTCAGGCACTGGTATAAACATAAAGTCTTAATAGATGGGACTTTTTCACAGCAAGTTGGTTGGCCAATTATTTTCAAAGTAGCTTGGTGGAAATGAGTCAGGCCTAGGTAGAACCATGTCTGCATTCATTATCAATGCTGAAAGAAGTCTACATTGAGATTTAGACTTCATACTTTCTTTTTTATTAGAACTTCAACTCAAGTCTTTTAAATATTTTTAATTTGAATGAATGTGAAGTAGAAAGCTTGACTTGATTACTTGGTGATGTAGCAAAGTTTTGTGTGTGGAACTTGTATCTTTTGTTGCAAAGATACAGAAAAAAGATATTGAGAGTATTGATACAGACTATATATGAAGTTGAGAATAACTTGCTTACGAACACATTTTAAGCACATGTACTGCGGTTCTGGTAATACAGTTCTCAAGTTAGCTCAGCATTTTAATAGAGCTCTTTACAGTGTATGTAAGGATAAAGTAAGTATACCTGTGGTACAGTCAGTGACAGTAATGGAGTTTCAGTTCATTTAATAGTATGGCATATGCCCAGGTAACAAAAAAAATATCTTACATTTGCCCCAGGCTGATGTGAATCTTCCATTGCATTGACATTATTATTTCAAATACAATTCTTAACATAAAAGAAATGGGAAGTACCACTCTGGAGTGGAGGTAGACATGGTCCGTGTCTTAGTCCATAATCATTATTCACATAAAAGTAGTTTATGCATTCAGCATAATAAAACTGAACCTTTGCAATTAGATAATTGCTTTAGTGACAAATTAATTTGAATCAAGTGGATGGTTTTCAGCTTAAAGTACTTCAAGTATAGTAGTACAGTATGAAACCATTACAGTGCATGATGGCCAGGAGGGTAAGCGTGGCATAGCATTTACAATTCTAATATCTGCAATCTTTTTGTACTATAACTCTGAAATTCTGTCTGATGCAGGTGTGATGGCACCTTCTATTCTGTGTGTGTATAGGGTGCTGGTTGGGTGGTTTTTGGGTTTTTTTTGTCTTTCTGATGACAACAAAAACATTCATATCCTTTTCCCCTTCCCCCTTCCTCTGCAACCTGTTAGTATCCACTCCAGGATACGTTTCCTGTCTGTCTTCATGCTCTGTTTGAAAATCAGTGGTTTAGTGCTCTTTGTCTCGTTTTCTCCTCCCTACCAGTGCAGGGTCTCCTGCTTCCGCCAGCAGAGCCTTTTGCCTGCTCCCAGCCTGAGCAAGTACAAAACTTGCTGGTCACAGCTGGGGCTTCTTCGTATGTGGAGTTCCTCCCCCTCTTCGCCCATCCTTTCATTCCTATTCCATGTCTCCCAACTTGAGGGCCACTGTGCCATCTAAAATCCTCTTATCAGGGCTTCCTATTCCTTCGTATGTCCCTGAGTATGTCAGACAGGCATTGCAATGGGAAAGGTCAGGATGTAATCAGTGAGGTTCTTGGTGTTTTTCTCTCACAGTCTGCTTATGAGCTTGAGGGCTTTTTGGTGGGGTGAGGAGATGGAGTTTTCTTTCTCATGTGAGATGAGTGAAGGCAAAGATCTTTCTAGTTTCCTTCCTCCTTTTTTGGTTTGTTCCTTAAAGTAAGTCAGAGGTGAAGCTGAACTGTGTTTGTTTCAGATTGGTATATATAAGTCTAGTGCGGTGGTTTTTGAGCTGCATCACTGGCAGTTTGGAGAGGACTGTGTAGCATGATGCTCTTGGGGCATATTGCTTCCAGCTGCTCTCCAAAAGAAATAAGAAAAGCGCTTGTCATCTTGCACTGGTTCTTTGGGACATTTTACTGATTAAGGTTGCAACAGCTGATAGGCAGAGGGAGTGCTCTTCACACTTAATGGTGAAAGAGGAAATCTGAGGGACTATTTTAGGCTAGATTTAATACGAACTACATTTCTAATACAGAACCCTTGCTCTTTTGTGAAGTATGTGTGGGAATACAGCCATGTCATCTTGTGTTTTGGCTCTTTCTATCGAGCTTCTCATGGTACTGACTGAGACCTTGCTTGGCATCGAGCAGAAGTATTGTTTGAAGCTGGCAAACGCAGTAGCTGTCCCCCTTGCTGTGTGGCACAAAAATGACTAAGGCCACACAGCAAATCAAATGAAGGAACTGAGCTGATGGGGAATTGTCCCATCACCTACCTCTCTACCCCTTGCCCTCTCCTCCTGCTACTCCCCCCCTTCCCCAACCTCTTTCGGTTTTATGCTGTATCATTATTTTCCAAGGTGATCACCTCATCTGTTCAGGTCTGTTTTGGGGAGAGGGATATACAGGGTTCAGCAGCAGGCCCTACTGCTTAAAAGTCTTCATCAGATGCGCCTTGAGTCCAGTTGTGGAGGCTGTCAGGACTTTCTTGGGGTTTTTTTGATATTGGTTGGGTTTTGGTCACACCACTTCTGCAGGCTGGGGCGGGGGGGAGGGGCGGAGTTTTCAATTGCTCTGTTAATTTAAAAGGTAGAATTATTTTTTTCTCTCCCTCTGATATTCTCCTCCAGGTTCTTGGCCAAAAGGCTTTAGAATAATGAGAATGTCACGGCTGTCAAGAGGGGATGTCAGCACTGCCTTCCTGGGACTGGAGGACTGAAAAGGAGAAGGGACCAGAATTATTTGATACAGGCTGCTTTTGACTACTTCACAATTTGCTGTACTCTGGTGGTGGTGGAAGAACAGGACAGTCTCTCCTGCCTGGTTCTGTGTTACCACCATAGTGGGTTCACCATGAATGTGACAAGTTTATTCTCCTTCACCAGCCCAGCAGTAAAGAGGCTGTTGGGATGGAAGCAGGGGGACGAAGAAGAAAAATGGGCAGAGAAAGCTGTTGATGCGTTAGTGAAAAAACTGAAGAAGAAGAAAGGTGCTATGGAGGAGCTGGAAAAAGCATTAAGTTGTCCTGGTCAGCCCAGCAACTGTGTCACAATTCCTCGTTCCTTGGATGGCCGGCTTCAGGTTTCGCACCGGAAAGGGCTACCACATGTAATTTACTGTAGAGTGTGGCGCTGGCCAGACCTGCAGAGCCATCACGAACTGAAACCGCTGGAATGCTGTGAGTTTCCCTTTGGTTCAAAACAGAAGGAGGTTTGCATCAATCCCTACCACTACAAGAGGGTAGAGAGTCCTGGTAGGTTCTTGCTTGTTTGTACCTTTACACCTTATCTGAACAATGCAAAGTATGGCAATTAATCATGTGACTCATCAGCTTAAATAAGCAGAAGTAGCTGTTTGCGCATGTCAGATTCTTCCTCTGCAATTTATCTGGATGTAAGCATTAATTGGTAGTTCTCGCTTTCACAGGGTGAATGCTTTACTTGTGTAAATATTTTATCAGTATGGAGAGGCATAGTCTTAGTATATGCCTCAAGCTGCTGGCCCTGGTATCACCTGGTTTTGTTGGTGACCACTATCCCTCAATTAATTTGTTTTTTACTGAGTTGTGCAGGTCAGTGAATCTCTGAAACATTGCAAGCTAACGTAAAGGATTATTGCAGTCTGTGCTTGAAAACCGTTCTGATGTACTGCGGTAGGAGTATTCTTATTATTTCCAGATTTTTATTTCACTTTTCGCTTTTGTTTCTTCATCACTCAGAAGGTAGTATGTCTTTAGAGTCTCCAACAGTTTTAGCCTTTTGAAAAGACTGAATTTTAGGCAGCAGAATACAGTCCCCTCAACTTAAAACTTTGTATTAACATTTGGTTGTACTTAAAAGTTTTACTGTCCTGTAAGCACAGTTGGCTTACCTGTTGCCCACTTCTCCACTTCTTTTCTAAGGTGCAGTCATTTCTGGCTGTCTCTTCTTCAAAGGCCAAACCTCTTTTTGGTAAATCTCTGCTTAATTTTTGTTATGCAAGTTTTTTATCAGGGAATACTTCCAGGGACTAAGATGAAATGTGCTTGGATGTTACCTACACTAGGCTGCAGCTACTTGTGAGGTTGTACAGGGACATCTGCAGAAACGCACTGTAGGTGTGGGTGGACTTCCCTGGTTTAAATTTGGGAAGTCCATCTGTGTTAGGCATTTCAGAAACTGTGATGCTGTCTCTGCAGTGTCATGGGCATCTTGAGAACTACAGAAGTAAGACTGTTGCAAGATTGTTTGCTTTTCTGTGGATAAAAATTGCATTTGTCTTGGATCTGCAACACAGCATATCTAGGTGTTAAATATTTTCCTTTGGTGTGTTAGTTGGAAATCATTTGAGTGGCAGAGGTAATACCCATTATGTATGTATGCAGCAGAAGCTTGAACAAAGGAACTGTGCACTGGAAAAACACATCTTAAAAAATTTGAAAACTTAAAAAGAATGTTAAAATTCTTAACAATTCTGTGTTAAGCAGTAGCGGGATAATAAAATAGTCATGTCCTTGTACTGCTAGCTGTCAGCACACGTCTGTGCATTCGGTATTCCAAAATACTTAAAACTAAGATTCCTGAAAGACATCTATTTCTGTCAGACTGAGCAACAGTTGGGCTCTTAACTGTTACTGTAATGTTAAATGACATGTTGTAACTCATTTTGCTTTAATCTTGGAAACAATTACTGACTTTAAGAATGTTTTCATTTGGACGATTTATACCATATTTGTAAATGTCCTGTCACTTCAATGAGATATACAAAATAAAAATAGAATAGAACTTTCAGAAGATGTCTAACTAAAATGTGCATTTAAGTTGAGTGCTGCTGAGTAGTTTAAGTGATAACTTTTTTCCTCCATTTCCCAAATATAAAATTATCTGTAAGCCTGAATTCTGGATTGCTCTTTAATTGTTTTTGGATTAGATAAAATCTCTACATTCGTCTACATCCAGCTATGGAATTTTTGCTGGAAAAAAATCCAAAACAGTAATGTTAATGAAGCTGGAGATGGTAGAAATAAAATGCTTCCCTTTTGTCCCGAGTACCCTTCTTCAGGAAAAACTAGATACTCTTGGTCAATTGCCTAATAGACAACTGGGCAGTTTTCTTGTAAGTGTTAGGGCTGTAGTCAGTTTGACAGAGCTGATAGAAGTTTTCAGTCTTTTACAAGCTTAATTGTGCTGCTCTAATCACTTAAAATATTCTGAAGGTAGCTGCTGACTAGGAGCTAGGGTTCATTTCTGCTGAGGTTCTCTGTTAAATCAGGGTCTGGAGGTACAATGTTATATGCATACTGAAATTATGTCTTGAACTTTTAACGGCTTGCCAAAGTGTGAGAATGGGTTTGAAGCCCAGTGTGGTTTTACTGAGGTCTCTGGCTGCGTATGTAAAGGAGAAGGGTTTTATATTTAGTCAGTCACAGATCTGCTGTTGTTTTGAGGGATATTGCATGGAGATGAGTGGGGAGAATATGGCTTTTGGAAACAGGTGATAGCTGAACTCCCGTTTGACATGAAGAGCTGTGCTTCGTAACTTAGGACTTCTTTTTTCCTGTCCCTTCCTTGTTCTTGCTGTCCTCCAAGCACAGTCTTTATCTTCATTTCCTGACAGTCACTCCCAAATTCTGCTAACCATTTTTTCCCATTTTTGCCAGGACATTAAACCACCATTATTGCTGCATAAGTGCTTATGCTTTGAGATTAATGGGTAGTGGGAATTCGTGTATGACTCACTGTTTCCAACAGTCTATGGACTCGAGCAGATATCAAGGTTTGTGTTTCCAAGGCTATAATTGCAGCCAGGAGGGTTAGAAATGTACTTGCTCTTGACAAAACAAAATTGGATGCTCAGATTGTGTACGATGCACATTTTGGGTGCAGGGTACATTGTGAAATGTTGGCTCTGCTTGTCTGCAGTGAACTGCTTTGTGCAGATCCAGTTACCAGAGACCTAAAGCGTATGGTGCATGCATAGGATGGCATCTTTATGTTCACTCTTTTGCTGATTGTAGCGTGATTTGTTTCAGCGTCTGTAAGTTTTGAGGAGCAGATTAGTGGTAAATCCTTAAATACGTAATATCAGGTAATGCTTTATGTTGGGAAATCAGTGCTATGGATGCATCTCTGTTTTCATGTTGCCAGAGGGATGCATGGGTGTTCTACCTTGATACTTTATTGCACCCTTGCAGTTTAGCTTGAAGATAAGCTTGGAGAACAGGAGAGCTGGCATGCTGTGGTGTGTCTCCCAGCTACAAAGCTACACCTGAATCCAAATGAGACTTTTCTGTTAGCCAGGCTAGATAGGAACTGGTTGTATACAGTTGAGAGGTGGTGGAAAACTATCAGCAGTCTCAAATAGGGAGCGTCCCAGGTGTCCCTGAGCGCAGGCTCTGCTGCTGCCTCTGCATAAGGAGGAGAACATGGCATCTGGAATGCACGTGGGTGTGATGTGGCGGTACCATATTCATTCCTAGCCTGACCTAGAGGCTCTGCGCAGACACAGGTGCCTATCTGATCCTGTGGCGAATCGACCAAGAAAACCGAACAGACAGAAAACTGCTTATTGGCAGGGTTAGCTTGGCAAGCTCAGTGTCCTCGGTTTGCTCACTGCAGTCAGATGGGGGCAAGGCGGCACAGGGTGGAGGCAAGGAAGGGTGACCTTCCTGGGACAGCCTGACACCTGGTCAGCTTGGTATCAGCAAGTTGCCCCTCGGGTGATAACCCGATCTGTGGCAGGGTGCATAAACAGCTCCTGCTTGCTGTGTGGTGCCAGCACAGCTGTTTGTGTGGCTTCGTGCTGAACCAGATCACAGTCATTTTTTCCTTCCCCTGCTGTGTTATCTTCCAGGCTGATCAGAGCAGCGAAGGGGCTGTGGGAACATGTAAGCCAGCACAGCCCTGAGGATGACATGTGGGAAGGAGCGGAGGTGGTGGGAAACGAGAGGAGAAAGTAGATGCTGTTTTGTTGCTGTGGATAGAAATACAACCTTGGACTTGGCTGCCAGGAACAAATATCTCCTCAAGACGTGTTATAGTACTACTGCTCTTTTGTACATCTGTTGTGTGCAAAATTGTTTCTGGTGCAGGGTGGCTAATGGCTGTCAAATTTCTCCCTTGGCAAGGCAAAGCAAAGCTTTTCATTAGGGAGGGCAGGGTCTGAATTTGATGCCTGTTAGAAACTGGCACACTCGGCTGGTGTGCTCACTTGGCCGAATCTGTTTTTCTCCTCAGTTTTATGTTTTGGTTTAGAAATACCTGGTTATTAGGCTCATACCTGGTTTAGGACCATCCTTAAGTATGACCAAGTCTTGAGAAATAATTAGGTGTAGAGCATACCTAGAAGCTGTGAGAAAAAAGTGAACATGATGTTCCTTGTATCTCTGAAAATACCACAAATGACCTCTCAGATTTTGCTGGAGAATGTGTGAAATGACATTTGGAAGTCCATTCTGAGATACTTTGTTCCCTTCTGTTCCTTTGGTTTCTGTGGAGATACAGCCTCTGTCGCTTGCCTCTGTCCTCAGTTATGTCAATGGGATCAGGTGAAAGATGTCATCCAGAACTTAGGGGAAAAAATACTTTTTTTTTTTTTTAAGCCTGGATCCCGTTTGCTCTGGCAGCAAAACAAAAGGAATGGGACAGTGAGTAGGGAGGATGAAGAGATGCTTAAATTGACACTGCTTTAAAAAAAACCCCCAAACCTAAATCACACCTCTAAGGTGACTTTAGGGGAGGTGGTTCAGTTCTTGTGCCTTTAGCTAAAGGGAAGGAAGGAAGGAAGATGAAACAGAATATTTCATTTTCTTAAAGTGCTAGTGAACACTACCTCTTGGTTCCGTCTGATGCAGAATTGTGTTAGTTTGCCTCTACGAAGCGTTCTTGCTCACAAGCCTGCTAGATTGAAAAGGATTTGAGTTTATAGTATGTTACAAAGGAGGCAAAAGAGGCGTTCTCTTTTATGTTTCATGTGTGGGAGCGGTTGTAGGTTCAGAGTGTTTATGTAAACGGCTGTCCCACCCCACAACTGAATGTTGTTTCCTGAGAGTGTGCAGGGTCTAATACCTGCTCAAAGGTCAGGCTTGGGAGAAACCCCCTCTTCATTGAGCTGAGTGAGCTTAAACCTGCCTTGGGAAATGCAGTTAACTTCTTAATATTCATTTCTGGAGGTGCTTACTGATGCTCCATTGTGCTCGAAGCATGCAATCACAGGGATACTAAAACAAGTCAGTCCAGAAGCAGCCAATCTGTCGTCTGAAATATTCTAGTTGCATGTATCAGCCCATTAGCACAGCCACTCGGAGGCAGAGAATAACTATACTGGTTCAGGTTTTTGCAACTAGCAATAAAGCGTAGATAAAAAAGGCTGGATGATTTTTCCTCTGTTAAGCTTCTGCTCTTTATAGAGATGTCTGCAGCCTGCTCTACATGATGGAGCTTTATGAAGCCGATGATGCCCATGTTCTGTCCAAACTAGGGGATGAGCAGTGGTCAATTTTTCATGGTGCACTGTCAGAACAGTTAAATTTTCAGTTCTGCCTAAAGATTGTGATGTTCCTTTCCATTATAACCATGAACTCAAGGTGGATGTCTGCTTCAGGAAGCTTGTTTTTGGCAAGAAACATCTTACCTAAGTGTACAGCTGCATTTTGCCATAAGAACAGGCCAGGTCTCCAGGCTCTGAGGAGAGTGGTAGGTGGTGTGTCATGCTGGTGTTGCTCCTAGTGTAGACACCTTGCCTATGACTTTAACCTGATTGTTTTCCTATATGTCTTGATCTCCCCTGCTATTTGCTCTGAGTCTCCATAAGGCTGCACACCTACTGCAGGCTCCAGGGGTGCAGAAGGAAGCTTAAAACTGGAAATCCAGGATGAGGCAGGTTTAGAAAACACCTGCAGGTCCTGGAAGTGAATGCTTCTTGAATGTTCCCTTGTACAGTGCTGCAGCTGTGGTCCTCGGTGAAAGAAAAATAAGGCATATTTAAAGGAGTTTAGTAATGCCATTTGAAATCACACAGATGTTTGTTCGTGTATATTGGCGTGGTCATGCTTGTGAGCTCTCTCTCTAGGTACTTTACAGAAAAATGAAATGCGTCAGTTAGTCATCCCCATCTCATCCCCCTGTACTCAACTGGCCTAGGATCGCTACATATGCTATTGAATATTCCCAAACTGTTTCTAGCCAGGGTAAATTGAGAAGAGGATCGTTAAAACCCCATCACGACCTACTCCTGCGCTTCAAACCTGACGCAGCCTGGTGTGGCAGGTTGCCCATGGGATCGCTAGTACCGCTTTCGGCAAGCAGCAGGGTTCCAGCGCAGCTCCTGGGGCTGTCAAATTGGCAGGTGCTCTGAGTCTGTCAAAATCAAATTTGGAGCCAGGAGAGAAGTTGTGAGTAAGCAGCTAGTCCCTTCAGGACTGTGAGCTTGCATGGCTGGGTTTCTTGGGGTCCTGGGACTTGCTTGGTGGCTGCCACCTGCTAGCACTTGGGAGAACGGGGGTCAGCATGAGAGCCTGCATGCTGTTCACAGCCAAATGGAAGAGCTTTGATGGCCTGGGCTGGAGGGAGCCCAACAGAGCAGCTGCTGGTGCAACTCCCACAGCAGCAGGCCTGGTGGAGGATAACGGCAGCAGCGCCAGGCATTGGAGCAAGGGGGAGAGGGGCCAGAGGAGTGAAGGCGAAAGGGAAGCTGCTCCAGAGAACATAAGGGAGTGGAGAACCAGTGCATGCCTTTGGAGTTAATAGGTAGAACCAAGTTAGAAAAATCCTTGTTCCCATGTGATTTCTGTAGCAGGATTTCTGTGCCTCTGCAAGCTGGGGGTGAGGGAGCTGAGAGTGTTGTCGCTGGGACGTTTTGCCATATCACTGTGTAATGCTGCTGTTGGGTGTAACTTTAAAAATAGCATGCTGCAACAGGTGGGCACAATTATAGGGTGGTTTCCCAAAATAGCAAGTAACTGTCAGTTTGCTTGGCATGTAGTAGAAAACTTTCTTCATGGCAGTTTTGCAGAATTTGGTTCTAAAATTCCCCACCACAACCAAGCTGGGGGAGAGAGAGGAATTGAAGTAGGCAGAAAGGAGGGAATGGTCTAATAACAGGATTTTCCTTGTCTAACCTCACCATGTGTCAGAAAAACAAGCTGCAATAAAAGCATAAAAGTTGTCGAGAAGGATATGTTTGTGTCCTTTTTATTTCTTTAAAATTAACCACATACAGATGTTTCTTCTGACTTAAAAGACCAGACTTCCAAGTTTTAACCCACTCGGTAGGATGGTGACTGTGGCTTTCGTACAGGTAATTTGAACTCTGGTCTGTGTAAACGTCTGAGTTAATATACACTATCGCACTATAACTTCCTCCTATATCAGGACTGCTTCTCCCCCAAATCCGCTTACAAGAAATCCTTTGCTAATGTGCATATAATTAGTACTAAATTCTGAAACTGGCCTTGACAAATCAGTTCAATCAAAATGTTAGCTTATCAGGGCATCCGCAAATAAAATCTAATGTTAGCTGAATATTGTAATGCAGGAAGTGTACTAATATTCCTTGCCAAATGCATTTAGACCAGATGTCTGGTGTAAAAGTAAAGTCAGTAAAGCAACAATTGTTTGGGGTTTTTGTGTGTTTTGTGTGGTTTTTTGGTTTTGTGGTTTGTTTTTTTGGGGGGTGGGTGTTTTTTTGGTTTTGGTTTTGTTTTTTTTTTTTAGTAAATACAGTCTTCAGTTGTAACTATATAAAATGACAAATCAATGGGGTCTACTGAAACTGTAAAATAGAGTTGAGGAAGCAAGACGGTTCTCAGGTTTCTCTGGGAGTAGAAAGCCTGGCATGTTTGTGTCACCCAAAACAGGCTGCTGAATAACTAGTATTGAGCCTTTTCACTTGCCATTACTAGAACTTAGGTTTGGAGCAAAAGTCTAAAAGGCTGACACTTCTGCTTGTGAGAAAACAGTAAAGCAAAGCTCTGCTACCACAGCCAGTACAGCTTTGCTTAAGCCGGGTGTTACTGGAACAACATGAAGTAGCTAGATCCTCAGAGATTGCTTTTGCCACAACACTATTAATTTTTTTTTTCTAACCAGAGTAAACCCTATCCTAAGTATAGACACATAAGTGTCTTAGTATGTGAGAACTTGTCCTTTGGTCAAAGAATACTCAATTTTGCCAGGTTTTGTTTTAGGCAACACGGGAAAACCTAATGACATTAGAACTTTTCTTTCTACTTGGTGTTTTATTGTTTACAAGCAAGATCTTGGCAAGACCTTTCAGTCAGCGTGCTTCAGTGACTCCCTAATGCTACAGACAGCAAGCAAAACTAAGCACGTTCACCTGAGCATACGTTGGTACCTGCTCTGTTCCCACCGTGGGACTGGACTGCTTGCCAGGATGCCACAGCCAGGTTCAGCTGCTGTGGCCTCAAAGGCAGGAAATTAAGCTAGGAATCTTCAGGAGGGTTGAAATTTGTTAGTTTAACACTGCTGCTGTGGGGTTTTTTTGGTGGTTGTTTCCCCTCCCTCCCCCAACCCCTCATTTTTATTACAACTTCGTCTTTGCAGGATTTTCTATCTGGAGTACAAGCCGCAAGTTCCTCCTCCTGCCCATGTTTTCATACCCATTTCCACATAGCATGAACTTGTGTGTGAGGATTTTCCTCCTTCCCAACCCACAGTTCTATTTTTCTAGGAAAACATAAGTGGCTTTGCATAAATTCATATGAAAATACAGCTATATGATGCTTGGAAATTAAAGTACATTGTCTAATGATAGTACCATCAGGTCTTCATTAGGGCTGAAGGCCCTGGTGTGCTATAAGCTTGTATAAACTCTTCTGCAGAACATATGATGACTAAATTGTCATGATTCTTAAGAGCAGAAGGTGCAGCAGCAGTTGTTCATCTTTTTCTTTTTCTTTTTTTTTTTTTTTTTTCTTCCCAAAAGCTCACAGAAGTAGTAGAATCTACTGTGACAAGGAAAGATGATCAAAATCTGCTTTCTTGTTTGTGGCCCCTTGTATTTCATTACCTGATCTTTCAATTTCCAGGCATGGAAGGAGAGATACCTACCCAAATGTTAGTGTAACATGGAAAGGGGGAAAAGAGTGAGCCCTTGAGGGAAGCTATCTGTCATTTGGGCTTGTGTAAGATAAACAAAACCCATCTGGACCAAAAGTATGCTACTTTGAAAGTACAGCAGGTCCTTTGGCTTGGATTAGGTGTTTTTTTTTTAATAGAGAAACTTTTTTAAAAATAAGTTATATTAATAAATGGGAGACTTCCTCTGTTTGCTAAAATCATTATCTCCAGAATGTGAAAATAGAACAAAAAAGAAAACCAAGAAAATCTTTACTCTAGGACAGCACACCTGTTAGTTTTCTGAAAAACAGGATGACATGCTGGGGACAGAAAAAAGAGAGATCAGTAGTGTTCTTCAAAGGCCACCATTACATTTTCATAAAAGCATTTCTTTCTTAGTGTGGTTAGTTGGAACATTTATCTGAACAACCAGGTTGTCTTTAGTATAGCTTTTGTATTTTAGCATTCTTGGCTCTTAGATCAAATAGCCCTGTGGGTGAAATAGCCCTGTAGCTGTAATTTCTTTAATACAGCTCCAGTTGTTTGGTATGGGCATACTCTGGATATTATTTGAATGGTAAAAACAAGCTACCCAGTTCCCAGGCTGTCTTGACAGATACAGCATCTCTTCTTAGCTACAGTTCCACAAAATACCCTGCCTGACTTCCAGGTGATTTATCTTCCTCTTCATTACTAGTAGCATTACTGCTAATCGTCATGTATTAACTCTCAACTCCAGGTCCACGTTGACACAAAATCTTGGAGCACAGTTGAGTCTCAGTATAGCCCATAAAACCTTTTAATCTGGTGTTTGAGAAAGTTTGGAAATCACGCTGTTGGATGGCTTGTGGTTCTACTCAATTAACTGGTTTTAACCATTTTAATATTGTTGGATTTGCAAATCTGTTGCAGTAGCTTTTCAAGACAACAGTGTATTTAGTAGTATGTTTCCTTTAAATATATGCACCCCTACTGAATAGAAACAATGATTATTGAAAAAAAAAATCATATATTTTTTTGTTTGTGTTCCCTTCCGCTGAAGAAGGTAAAGAGGAAGGGGAAAAATTCTGTCTGCAAACCTTTAGAGCAGCATCCTGTGGAGATCTGCACAGCAAAGATGCGTGCTGCTTCATTATTTTATAGCAACAGGTGTGCTGGCTTAGCACAGAATAACTCTTCTCGTGCTTTCTCCCCTTCAATTATACCTCTTCCTGGAGCTGGCAGCTGCAACAGAGATCAGCCTCCTCCCCTGCTGTACTGAGCCTCAGTAATTTGTTATTCCATATGGTTGAGGTTTGCAACTCAACCAGAAGCTCAGCGCCTTACACAGGGGTGAGGGGAGCAAGGAGGCTAGGCATCCCTCTGTTTTGAACTCTTGGCATCCTTCCATATGTGCAAAGGGTCCAGTCCCTGCTCAAGTCTTCACTCTTGAGTGAACAGCATTCAGATTAACTCATTTGTGACTCCAGTAGGAGCAGCTAGCCTGCAAAAAAGTCTGAGCTGCAGAAAGATCAGGTTATGGCAGTGAGTGACTGTCTTGGAATTTGACTAATTAGAGCGCTTTAGTCTCTGTCCCACCTGACATGGCCTTTCAGGGCTTTTAATCCTCATTTAAAGTTGTATGTATGCAGGGAGGATGTGAATTAGGGGCAGCGCTCAAACTAAATTCTGCAAGGGTATTTTTGAGACAATTTGTGCTGTATCAATACCAGTTGTATTCTTTTTTCTTCTCCTTCCCCCTTTTCCATATGTATTTTGAAGAATTTGGCATTTAATGATTTGAGGTTGAAGTAGCTGAACAAAAAGTATAGGTTTGCATGAGGGAGAGTTGGGAAGAGGAGGCTTGTTCTTCTTTCAAGTCTTAAATGTCACCAGTGTTTCTGCCCAACAGGAGAAAACATGTATACACCTTGGCAAAATCTGGCACTGCTTTATTTTAATTACAGAAAGCATACAGAAAATATCCTGTTCTCCTGCTATTTTAAAATGCTATAAATCACGTGGCTTCCTGTGATGTCATATATGTCATTGTTTAATGGGAGGTAGGGCGGTGGGAAATGTAGGTATATACTTTCTGCACAGATTACTTTCAGAGAAGTTAATGGTTTGACCTTCATCCATAGGAAAGGAAGAGATAGGAAAGATGTATTTTTAATGCTCGGAAAAGTAAGGAAGAATCATAAAGGCAGGAGAAGGAAAATACTTTTTTAACACATGATCTCATTGTTACTTTTTTCACTGGTAATTTATTAGCCCAGCAAAAGTTGACTATGACAAATAAATAGTGCTTGACCTCACTGCAAAAGGACTGCTAGGTTCAAGCTTAATTCTGAGAGATCCTAATATTCAGGGAGATTGGGTTTGACATTTGCCGTGTTGTGAATGAGAGGATTTGTGATGTCCACGTGAATGTTGACGGACTTTTTTTTTAAATGGCTTTTTCCAGTGACATGTGAGGACAGTTGCATTAGAGGCAAGGGACAGTCTGCACAGCTGAGGGAGATGCAGCTTCTCCTTGGATGTTTTGCAATTGAGAACGTCAATAGAATGACAGATAGATGTGTTGGCTCTTAGGTGAAATAGCCCTGTGGGTGAAATTGCCTTGTAGCTGTAATTTCTTTAATATAGCTCCACTTGTTTGGTTTGTTTCAGAAAATGTCATAGTTAGGAATGTCATGTATTCCTTGTATAGTGGAGTTGGTTAATTAAAATTTTCATATTTAAACAAATCAACTTGGGGGTGACATCTGCCTCAAGTATTTGAGATATGTTGGAATCTCAGTGAAGCTGCTCTAAGAAAGTGAGACGTCAGATTAAATATTTAAAACCTGCTATTGACTTTTAAGGGGCAGCCTTAATTGCAGTAGTGAGGGTTGGGTTTGGTTGGGTTTTTTTCAGTGTATGTTCAATGAAGATTCCCAGTATAAAACTTCTCATGCATTAATGCCGCTAGTGGGCAGAAATCTGGTGGCTTAATTTCTCCCTTAGGCGTAAACCAAAAAAAAGAGTAAGAGAAACCTGCTGCTGGTTTGGTTTTTTAGGTTTTTTTGTTTGTTTTGTTTGTTTTTAATTTAGTTAATCTGTGACTTGCTTTAGGAATAGTGACTGAGTTGAGTGAGTTTTCTGTGTGGCATCCTTTTGTACCTGTTTTAGACATGGACCCAGACCTCGGGTCTGGTCTAAGTGTTGAGCGATGTCCTGATATTCTTGGGCTCCAGGATGCTCATGTGAATATCTGAATGGTTCTGTATAAGCAAAGTGCTAGAACAGTGAAGTTGCCCCAGTGTCCTGGAAGAACCTGTTTGTCTTGGCAAGAAGATGGGTTTTTTTGCAATTAGTTTGTAATTGAGCCTTTTATTGAAGCAGCTATCTCTGAAACACCTTTCTTAATCTGAGTGGTAATTATGTGAATATAGGCTTGTAGTGTATGTGTGCTCTTGTTCCTTTTCTGTGTGCCCACCAGATGTTGGAGGCAAGGCAGGAGTCTCCAGGAGAGGGGATGGTAGCCTGGCTTGCTTTTGCTGGTTTTTGTGGGTTTTCAGCACCCTCCCTTGAAGGCGGGCTGTCTTGGGGGCTTTCTTCCAGTCCTGCTCAGCCATGGAGGTGCTGAAGGGGGGCAGATGTGGAGAGGAATAAATTTCCACTACTCTGTGCACTCATCTCCCTCACCTCACCCTTGCCTCTCCTCTTACCCCTGTCACCCAAAAATCTTAAGCTATAAGAAGACTAGCTTTTAGTCCTTCGAGTAGCTTGGACTTTGCTGTGTGATGTTCAAAGGTAGAAACTGAGGCACTGGAACAAGAGCTGATTAGTTTGTCTTAGTGTATCTGTTACAATGTTCGTATTCCCAGTTAAAAAGAGACCTTTGTTTTCCTGCTGGTGAAGGAGGCCTTGGGAGTGCGGTGAGACTCGTAGTTTCTGATGTGTGTGTTTCTCTGATCCCATAGTAGCATGTAGTTGGGGCTCAATTGCTGCTTGGTTGGTTTTTTTGAACTACATAATTTTGTTTAAATTGCGCACTTTGTAAACTGACTTGAAGAGTTAATAACTGTTTTAATACTAACTTGTAAGAACGTAGTCCAGGTTAAAAATGAAATTACAGCTGTTGACACCAGACTGAGTTCAAGGCCTATTAGTATTAGTATTGTCCTCAGAAAAATATCTGTCCTTATTAGCAAAGTTTTGGGTTACGGGCCATTACGTGATTAGCAGGATCACAAGTGCAGCAAAATGAACTGCATGTCAGCAATGTAATGTGCTTACTTCCCAGCATTTCTTTGTGTGAATAAAGCTAAAACACAGCATTGTGGTTTGTTCTTGGCTCTTCTTCGCTGGCCCTCTGTGAAAACAAGCTCCCATCTGGCAAACCAGGTAGCTAGCATGATCGCTGTGGATTCAAGCTATGCAGTAACCAGATATAAGGAAAAGAGTTCTTGCTTAGACATGCACTCCTAGATTTGACTACGTTGTTTTTAAGACAGATGTGAATATGCCTTAGGGGAGGAAGAATTTGGCTTTTTTTCCGCTGTATAGCCTAGTCCATCAGAACTGAGTCTCTAATGCTGTGGCTTTTCCCTCTTTCTCCCTTTCCAGTCCTTCCTCCAGTGCTGGTTCCAAGGCACAGTGAGTACAACCCTCAGCACAGCCTCTTGGCCCAATTCCGCAACCTGGGACAAAATGAGCCCCACATGCCGCACAATGCTACTTTCCCGGACTCTTTTCAGCAACCCAATAGCCACCCGTTCCCCCACTCGCCCAACAGCAGCTATCCAAACTCGCCTGGAAGCAGCAGTAGCACCTACCCGCATTCTCCTGCCAGCTCAGACCCAGGAAGTCCTTTCCAGATGCCAGGTACAGTCAACTTTGGTTCCCCATGAGAAGGGGTTGGACGTCACTGATACCATGATTTTTTTGCTTTAATAATGCCAAATTATCAGCCAACACTTGTGTTCAGTAGCAAGCTGAGAGATGTAAAGTAATAAAGACTATGTAATCACTTTGTCTAGTAATAATATTGAGGATTTTAATATTGTGCCTCTCTCACTGTTACAATGTTACAGTAAAACTCTTCTGGGGCAGGGGGGAGGGATTCAGAATGTTTTGGGGACCAGTTCGACAGTTTAGACCACAAAGTATAATGTTTAATGCACAAGAAGTGTAATGCTGGAGATCATCCTTGCTTAGGAAAGAGATAATCAGAAATCCAGCACAAGGCTTTAATTCTGCAGAAGGATGTTTCTCAAGGGGACTATGCTATGGCTGCTTGATAAAGTTTATTTACATAATGATGTAATTTCAAGAAACAAGTATACTTCAACAGAAAAATTGTTCTTTAAAGCCCTGGAAAGAAATCTTCAGACTGTTTAACTTCCTAAAGTCAAAGATGTAACAACCTTTCTTTTGTCGAGTGATGTCTGTAGAAAGTTCTGTAAAGCTTTTTTTATGGTCTTTCCATGTGGATGTATAAAAATACTGTAGAAGCAGTCTGTGACACATTTCTTGATCTAAGTGCTAGGAGAAGGATTCCATACAAATACTTGCAGTGCTCTGTTTGCATGTTTTCTTCCGGGGCTGAAGGAGGGCATGTGTAAACAAAGCGGCAGACTTGTAAAAATCTGTTTTCTATTACTTGAAATGAACTTCCCTAGATTTCTGCTGCTGATATGTATTTTTCTTTAAAATTTTCTCTTGTGAGTGGAGACTGCTGAATTTGCAGAGGCAGGAGGGAAGGAAGGAGAGTTGGTATTGGCTTTTCTAATTTTTTTTCACTTTTTTTTTAAGTGAAAAGTTGCCACAAAGCCAGCTGTGTTTCCTTCCTTTTTTTTTTTTTTTTCTTTTTAGTAAAAATGATTGGTGTGATTGAGGCTCTTCCAGCAGAGATAAAGGCTTCTCTGGCAAGGTCTTCCTGAACACTGGCTTGTGGAAGTTCTCTTGATCTTTCAGGGTCTGTTCTGTTCACATGCCCATGAAGACAAGCCAACAGCTGCAGTCAAGAAATTGAACTAGAGGAGAGGTCAAGATACTGACATCCTTCATGCTTAGCTCTGGACAGTTGTCTGTCTTGCACTAATGGGGAAAGAGGGTGACTTTTGGAAAAATAAAAAAAAAAAAAAAAGAGGAGCAAAGCAGTTATCCAGAGATCTTGAAAACTTTTAGATACTGGCTGATTTGCTGCCCGTGGCCTTACAATCTTGTTTCCCTATCTGTGCATCACCAACATGTTTGCACACAAATGAACATTTAAGGCTTAGTAAAACACGGGGTTTAAAACTCCAGGGCAGAGTGTTAAGCTTTTAATGCAGTCCTGTTGTTGTCTCAAGTCTTTCTCCACTGCTGTCTCTTGTCCAACTGAGAGTATCCAAGTAAGGGAATTAGCAAGGTACCTGCCAGCATTAGATGTAAAGCTCTCAGCAGAGTATCTGCTAAACAATAAGCAGCTAATAGATTGCATTAACATGTGTTTTCTTAAAAAAAAAACCAAACAACAAACCACACCACACCAAAACATCAACAAAACCCCAAAACTTACAAAGCAGTAGTGGTATGATCCTCCTGCCTTTTGTTGATGCTAATTTGATTTTGGAGGTTTTGGAGACCCCTGTGATTATTTGCTGTGGTAGTTTGCAGTCCATGCTCTCAGTAGTGGAAGTAAATGTGGGATGAGCAGCAGCCGTGTTTGCCAGGATAGTACAGTGCTAATCTAATCTCAGCTTTTGCAGTGAAGCCTTGCAGGGATCAAGCCAGGGTTTCTCTCTTTTGCATGCATCTCTGCACAGTTGATTGGAAGGAGAGTGTCCTCTGATGTATTGGGAAATAGTGACTTTGGCAACTTCCTGCAGCTTCTAAGAAGCCATTTGGGAAACTTTCCCAGAAGTGGAATAGGCAGCTGAAGGGCAATGCGAGTACCTGGCTGGAACACTTCAAACAGGGCTAAAAGCAGCGCGTTAGTGAGTACGGTCATTGTGCACGGGCTAGTTTTATGGGAGTGATTCAGTCCTGCACAGGGCAGTACAGCTGGTAAGAGACACTGACAGATGAGTTCTAGACCCAGACGGCTACTTCTGTAGAATTTGGGTTCATGAAAACTTTCTACTGTTGCCAACCTAGGAAAATAGAGCTAATAACTTGCAACGACAATAATAAGGTCCTGAATAGATCTGGGATGTTTGCATACTTTGCTGGTGGAATCATGTTGGAGACAGAAAACTTCGAACTGGAAGTTTTCTGCCTCAACTTATGTTCATGTTAACCATATTAGGTACCTACTTCTGGCCTGGTCCTGAGACCTTTTTGTTTCTTAAAGTCTATATGTTACTTTGAACATGCAAAAAATGTGGGCTGGAAGCATAGCTGAGTTTTATTTTGCAGCTTGACTGTGGGGAAGTGACTTGTTTTTATCGCAGTTGTGCTTAATATGCACAATAATTCTTTGCGTTTCTGATTCAAGGTCCATGATTGCTTTCTCAGATTGCTGGTAGGTGGAAGTTTATTGCTGAGTCAGGCTGGAAGCTTTTCCAGGCCAAAACTGTTTATGTGGTTATGTATATATACTTTAAAGAGAGGAAAGGACTTGTGTGTCTCTGCCTTTTCTATATTTAGCTGATACTCCCCCTCCTGCTTACCTGCCTCCGGAAGATCAGATGACACACGATACCTCCCAGCCAATGGATACCAACATGATGGCACCCGCAATTCCCCCTGACATACACAGAGGAGGTAAAAACACTTCCTTCTTGTTGTCTTAAGAATAAAGAACTTTCAGGATTTACTTTTAATAATTGAGTTTTGATTTTGGCTGTATGTTGTTTATGGAATTTTTGGCTGTAGAAAATAAAAAAACCCAGACGTAATTTTTTGTGTTGTTGTGAGGGATGAAATAGTAAATCTGGAGATGAAAATTTATAAATGTAAATATTTATTTAGGATAAGAAACTATCATATGACTCTTTAAAGACATAAAATTTATGAGGTTTATTACTTTCTTACTCCTAACCAACTCAATGACCAAAGTAATTTTATGTTTTGTATCTGGAACTTCCACTAATCACTGAACAGCAAGAATTCCTGTGATGCTGCACATTTCTGTGTGTGATGCTGAAATTACATGTGTGCAAGGAAAGGAATCCCTTTTTCTCTATTACGATTACATTGATTTACTGGAAAAATGCAGTTAATGCTATATAAAGCCTACTGAGTTGTGGATGACAGTAGGTATGGTCAAGTATAGCTCTCCATGTAAAGACTTAATCAGAGGATAGATGCTAATACTGACAGTTTACATAAACACCCAGACATATTTTACATGGGCAACTGGAAACTGGTTTTTTTCCAGTGAGACAGTACATCTCATGAAATGGTGTTTTCTTACAGTGTTTTTGCCCTGAATTCTAAACTTCAGTCCTTAAAGTGTATGCTCTGCTTTTAATAATTTACTATTCTCCTGGTCATAAGCGTGTTTGAGGTTTTTGGTTTTTTTGTATTTTGTGTTGTAGCACCTTCTCTCCCCATTTTTGTTCCATCTTTGAGTCGCGCAGTGATAGCACTTGGTTTGGAATTCAGAGCTGTGCGCCTGAGGTGTGGTATTGCTACAGACTCTAAAATCTGTATTAAAAACCTATTGCTTTATGACTGTGACACACACATCTTTTTACACATTGCCTTTTAAAGCCTTTGCAGCCAGCCATGACTGCTAAGTAAAGGATTTAGCGCATTCATCATACTGTGAGAAATAGCCCTTCTAGAGAACACATAAGCTTGCACAGTTGTGGCCCATGCCAAGAAAGAGCAGCAAGCTGGATGCTGTGCCAGAATGATTATCAAGATCACAAGCATATGAACAATCTAGCTGTTGTTTGATTTTTTTTTTTTTTTTTTTTTTACTTGTTTTGTTGCTAAGCTTGATTTCTGGTTTCAGGAAGTATATTTGCCCTCTCAGAACTATTTGGATAGCTTTTGTGCTAACCTGTTTACACTCTGCATGGAATGAATTTTGCATGTGATAAATTCCATCTGTAGCATTTCCACTTTCCACTGATCCAGTACACTAGGTGTGTATGTATAGTCCTTGCTGGCCCAAAGTATGTTTATCAATGTTTATGCCTAACTGCAGACCTTTGCATTTTTGTCCTTCTCACAAAATGCGCAAGATAGAATTCCTCTATTACATGAGAGTTGATAAAGATAAAAGTGTTTGTTTTTATTCTTGCTTTTTAACTTTCAACCATTTCAAAATAAAAATTGTCTGTTAGTTCTCTTCATACTTTAATACAATGGATTTTCATCTTCATCCCTTCATTTAAAGAAAACAAACAAAACCCAAAACCCACCACCACAACGAAAAAATCCCTTACTTCTGTGTGCCTTCATGTGTTTATTATTCATATATATATATATAGGCTGTAACTGCAGTACTTTAAAAAATCTGCTGCAGGTTGTAAAATACGAGGTTTTACTGTGAACTTACTGCAGCATTTTTGTTGCAAACCTTTTAGAAGCATGTTTTTCACAGTGATTTGTTAGTCTTAAGAGATTTGATTTAACAAGCTGCATCCTGTCAGTGAAGTAGGGTAATTTCCATTGTTGGCCCATGCTGGGAATAGAGAGACTAAACGCACCTGCTCTGCATGACTTAAAGTAAATGTAAGGAAGTTAGTATGAAATCTGTGTGAGAGAGATATGATTAATTCTGTAAGAATGGCCAGCTGGCAAGGTTTCTTCCTGACTTTGAGAACTGGGGCAAAGCTGCAGCTTTGATAATTGCTGGCATCTTCATGGGAATTAAAAGTGTAGTAACCTCTTACTAATAATTAATGACTGATAGATTATTTTTTTTCCCCCACAGTGATGTGAAAGGATAGAAAATGCTAAGGTATCAGCATAGGTCGTCTCCTGTTTACCAGTGTTTTAAGCATTATTGGTCAGCAATAAACACTGCTTAGAAGTTTTGCACAGGGATGTAGGATATGTTACCCTGCTTTTGATTATTTGCCACCTTTTGTATCTGCTATGTACTGCTGCTTTTGAGGGGTGTTCGTTTTTTGTTTTGCATGTGTCAGTAAACCTATAGCAGTATGATCTGTGAACAAAAGAAAATGTGAATACTAGTCTTAGTTGACTGCTTCCAGTAAAGACTTGGGGCTGGGGGAGGGAAACCTCTAGGCAAAGAAACAACTTTTCCCATAATACCAACCTGATTTTCATTTTAGCACTTTGACCTGTAGTTGGAGCTTTAATTTGCAAAGTTGGTATTTTAGCAGCAAGTCCAACTGTGCTAGGCTTAGCAGTGAAATAGTCTTGTTCATTCAAAAGAAACCACATAAAGCAACCACATCCCTTCACTAGCCTCCTTTTATTTGGAAGCAGTTTAATGATTTGTAGCTGTATTTGGCACTTGAAAGAATGCACACTGGGTGGAGGTATCAGAAGAAGGTTATGCTGCTGTTGGACGCCCAGTGGGAAACTTTTTGGTAAAGACCTTCTGTATCATTTGGAGAAATTGTTCTCTGTGCACAGTCACAAGTGTTACCTCAAGCATTTCATGTGTTTCTAGAGCTTGGTGGGTAGAAGCCGTGAACTAGGAATTTCCTGTTGGCATTCTGCACAATTCCCAGATTCGGTTAGGAGCTGCTGAGGAGGAGCTTCTTGTTACCAGAGTCTGGAAAACCATGTTCTGAGAAACATGCTATTACTCAACAAGTAATTCTTTTGGTGATGAGCAGTTGCAGATTTTGCATTTGGTAGTACTTGATGAATAAAATGTTCTCGTTAAATAATATCTTCCTCCATTTCATCTGCCTTTCAGCCCAGCGCAATTGTTAGGATCCTGCTCATTAGGCTTTTGTTCAGCCTCCAGTCCCAAGCAGTATCTATTCATACAGAAGATGTGTTTCATGCATGCTCTGCAGAGAAATGTCAGTCTCCCTTAGTTGTTGAAGTCTCCTACCCTTACCCCAAGAAGCCCAGGAGAAAGATTTGTGCACGGCCTGCATGCTGAAAGATTGATCTGCTGACTGTACGTTTAAGCTACCTTGTTACGCTTCTTGGGACCCAAAGTTACAAATGGTCTCTTGTGCAATTGTGTGGTGACGTTTCTCCCTGTCACTATACGACTTTGCAGCAAGCACAGAGGTGACTTGTAATTTGGTAGCTGAGGAAAATGAACTGAAGTAGAACTTAATTTACTAAATTGGAAAGAAAGCCAAGCTGTATAATTGCAGCATTTCTCTGCTCTGTGGGCCCACACCACAGTGTGTTGGAGAAAATGCAGTAGGGCTATTGTGGCACTGCTTGGTATGTGCCCAGGAGCTTTCTGCACTTTTCTGTTGATATCTAGGGCAAACCTTTATCTCTTCTGAGTCTTGTACAAGTAAAGTTGAGGTGAGATTATTCTGTTGTGTGTCTGTGGCTGTGAAAAGTTCAAAAATAACTGAAGATAGAAGAGCCTTCATTTAGCTGCAGTTGCTTATCTGGCTCATCTTTTAGTGATCTTCAGCCAAAATCTGCGGTTTTATGAATCCTTACATCTTGATCCTGTATTCCAGCACAGTTAAATTGTAACGTTTCCATTGTTGCTTTACAGATGTTCAGGCAGTTGCTTACGAAGAGCCAAAGCATTGGTGCTCCATCGTTTACTATGAGCTGAACAATCGCGTCGGGGAGGCATTCCATGCTTCTTCCACCAGCGTCCTGGTGGATGGCTTTACTGATCCTTCAAACAACAAGAACAGATTTTGCCTGGGGCTGCTCTCAAATGTGAACCGCAACTCCACCATTGAGAACACCAGGCGGCATATTGGCAAAGGTGAGTTTTGGATCTTTGCATCCATTTTTGGGTAGGGTGGGGTGTTTTCCTTTCTCTAGACGTGACAACCTGGGCCATATGCATCGCGAGCAGACTGCTCTTCCTAGGTACATGGGGTAAGTGCTTGTGCTGGTAAATATATAATTTTCTGGCCAGGTCTTACAAGTAAAGTATTGTTCTTGCCTGGTGTGTAATTACGGGAAGCTTTAACCCTTAATCAATTTTTAATTGCCCAAGGGCTGTCATAATCTTAATTAGAATGAGACCTTAAGGCAGTTTGTCTAATGAAATTTCTTTATTTACCCAGATTATTGGTGTATATAGAAATCCAAATTACAGTTCTTTGCACCGAAGTTTTTAGCTAGCCTTAGTTCCAACACAAGTTAGCTATCCTAACATGTATTCAGGGAGACAACCTGCTAAAACAGTTTTTCCAAATGCATTTTTCACAGGCTGGTAATTGTTTCAGTGGGTATTCTGTGCTTCTCTTCTATGCCTGCGACAGTGTCCTGCAAAAGAGAAAAGCTTCTGGTTTGTGTGTGACTTAATACAGTCCTCTTTTTCTGAGAACTCACCTGTCATGCAAATGACAGGCAAAGCTGACATGCCCCCTGCAATGTGGCGTTCCTACCAGACAATTTTTTTAAGTGTTTGTGTTTCTAGTAGACTCTAAATTTTCTGAGACAGCTGAAGGGTCAGCACGCCCAGGTAGTGGAGTGTATGTTGTAAGTGCCAATTAATGAAGTATCTTCTTCCTCCTTAGATGAGGAAAGAATTGAAACTGAAGAGAACTGTCAGGTCTCCCTTTGAGCCCTCAGTCTGGAGAGCTTTTCTCTACATGAGGACTTGTGCAGCTCTCAGGAGTACACCACACCTGTGCTGTGCCACTCAAGTCCTACTATTTCTTCCTTCTTTTCCTCCCCATCCATCTTACCAAGTATCAGGATATTTACCTAACACCTCATTCATTTTCCTGTTAAAAGTAACCCAGCTGCAACAGAGTTCTGCTGAAGCACTTAGCTGCGTATGTGCCAAAGCAGAGTGAGGAAGAGACAAGGATGCTGTTGAATAAGTAAATGTGAACAGCTAATGATGATGTAGACTGTTGGTCTTTGAGGAAGAAGGAGTAAAACCCAAACTTGAAGACATAGCTGTAAATGTTTTTGCAGATCAGGTAGGGGTATTTGTGTACCCACACAGTTACACGCATCATCAGTGGCAAAATACTGCATGACAGAGCACAGTCAAGGCTTTCTGACTGGACTTCAGTTTAGTTTCTGAATTCAATGTGTTCACTTATCTGATTCATGATGCTGTGGGATGAGAAAGGTTAAAATGGTAAATAATCCATTTCTAAACATAAAAGACATTCTCAAAGCCTTTAGCATTGAGTCCTACTGACAACAAATCTCCCCT
This sequence comes from Falco peregrinus, assembly GCF_023634155.1. Taxonomy (NCBI): domain Eukaryota; kingdom Metazoa; phylum Chordata; class Aves; order Falconiformes; family Falconidae; genus Falco; species Falco peregrinus. The sequence goes on from NC_073722.1 coordinate 14,242,707, forward strand.
AAGGTTGCCTCTGTGTTGCTCTTCTGGGGCTTGCTGCCATCAGCAGCAGGTGAGGGAGCAGGCAGTAGAAGGGGAAAGGACTGTAAAATTGATGTGTACCCTCCTTTGACAAGATATATCTGAGGGATGTAAGGCCCTTCCCCCCTCCCCCGTCACCCCACTTTCTGGAATTAAGGTGAGCTGAAAAAAACTCATGCTACCAAAAATAGCATTCAGGACTTTTCTAGAGAATCCAGCTTGGGGCTGCTTTAGTATCTACAAATAATGCAGTAGGTTTCTGCTCTCTCTGCTTGCATTCCCAACTATTGGTTTACCTGAATATAATGCAAAATATTTCAAATGGTCAAGCCATCCAGTGTACCGCATCCAAACTGATGCAATGCTTGCTAGTTTATTATTGTTGAATATACAACATGTTAAAATGCAGGAATTACTGATTCCCCTTATATATATGCATACATACACACCCTCCTTCCAAATGACCTGCTGATGAAACAGAAAAGTAAAAATCAAGTTTGAAGACAGACAGATGATGGTCTGATACACAATTAATGTTTATCTTATTAAGCAGAAACATATCTCTGTGGAGACAGAGCATGAAAAACATACACACTGTGAATTTGTCTAACTTCCTTATGTCAACCTTCTCCTCCCAGGTGTTCATCTCTATTATGTTGGCGGGGAAGTCTATGCTGAATGTCTTAGCGACAGCAGTATTTTTGTACAAAGTCGGAACTGCAACTACCATCATGGGTTCCATCCCACCACAGTCTGCAAAATCCCCAGTGGCTGCAGTTTGAAGATTTTCAATAATCAAGAATTTGCTCAGCTTTTGGCTCAGTCGGTGAACCATGGCTTTGAGACAGTGTATGAGCTTACTAAGATGTGCACTCTCCGAATGAGTTTTGTAAAGGTATGTGAAAATGTTCTTGAGATTATTTTGTAAGCAAAATAAATATTATTTTTTTCTTAATGTGGTGATTTTGAATGGTCCAGTGCCTCCCGCCATCACCCTGTTAATAGCTCTAATGTTTTAAGTGTGGAATAATGTTTAAGTGTAAGACAGATCTTAATGAAATGAAGTTTTCTTTGTAGACAAAAATTCATCTGACACATATTTTGAAAACTTGAGGTGACTTGCAGAAGATGTTTCTTCACATAAGTCCATAGTCACTTGTGAAGCATTTCTGTTAACTATTCTAATTTCATTGTATTGCCTCTTGTAAATTTTTAGTGTTGAATTCTTGTATTTAATATGCATATAGGTTCTGTGTGTGTATAACTTATTTGCATAATTACTTTGGAATTACGGAGTTTGCCTTTTCAATTTTGTGGGATCTGGCAAGATACAGTACAAGTAAGTTTTGAAAAGAATTAAGTCATTAAGTATTTGTCTTAGAAGTGGAAAAGCCACCAATTCATTATGTAGCATCAGCTTTTGCCCCTTCTTTTGCCCACTGTTACGGTCCGTGCCATCTCCTGCTCTCTAAGAGGCCCAGCTGAACTTCATGCTCCTGGTCCTGGGTGGTATTCTTGGAGACCTGAGCTGGGACTGCAGTGCAAGTCATTATAGCCATTGCAGGAGTGTAGATAGCATAATCCTCTAATCTGTCTTGACCAGCAGCTCCCAGATTAGGAGCTGCAGTAATTATTTAGAATAATATACATACCTTTCTATTCTAGGGAGGCGTGCAAGGTCAAGATTTGTGATGTGGCTGTGAGTGTCAACATAGGTACTGATCTAAAAGGGCTGGTCACATGTGTGAAAGTAATCAAATGAAGATGGTAATATGCCAAAATGCTGCTCTTGATAGGAGGATAGAAAGTTTCAGATATGTTAGGATAGAGGTTCCTAAAATGGAATACGTTCTTTATACCTCTGCATCCTCTGGAGTTTTACAGCAGTGTTGCCTGAACAGGTTGCACAGGACCTCCTGTATATTGGATGTTACACTGCACAGTGTTTAGAGTTGCTGACACCTGCGCTGGGAGCTGGGTAATACCTTCAATAGGGATTAATATAGAGCAGAGAAAACAGCACCTGTGGCTTAATCTTGTCTCCAGACCTGCCCCCAAAGTGACCCACTTACAGCATGATTTTGAATGCTGTTTAAATATCTGCATATGTCTTTGGTAATTACTGTAACAGAGTCGGGTATGAGCTGAAACAAAACCTATCTTGTCTTAATCTGAGAAATAGCCTGCTGGGGAATGACCATGCCCTTCCTCCAAAGAGGAATGTTTCTGGCTTACTGCTTGGTTCATCGTGTCCATCCTGCAAATGATGCTTTGCTTCTTGTCAGACAGATGCCTCACCGCCACTTCCATAATGTCAGTCCGTGACCTCATTTTATAATTCGTTGATCTGTTTGGCAGCATTTCCCCCCAGTTTATTCTATTTTTAGCCTTGGTAGAGAAGACTTGATTATCCCCCTCTTCAGAGGCTTTACTGGGACATTGTGCAGCTGGCAGTGAGGCATGGGGAAATTTTGCACTGCCATAGGTTTGTCTTTAGGAATCTGAAGACTTCTATTCCAAGAGATCAAGAGATCTCAGAATGAGGTTTCCTCTAAAATGAATTATTTTTTTTTTTTAAACTTCAGATTTGTTTGTTGAAATGTGATAATAGTTGGTGCATCAAGGGTATTATGCTACCCTGCTGATAATGACTGTTGAAAGCCAGAGTGTTTTGGTAAGAAAGAAGATAATTGAAGTATGCTTCTCACATATTTGGAATTACAAAGTAAAGTGACTTTTTTTCTTTCCCAACTTCCCTGTTTCCAGGGTTGGGGAGCTGAATATCATCGCCAAGATGTAACGAGCACTCCATGCTGGATAGAGATACATCTTCATGGTCCCCTTCAGTGGCTGGATAAAGTACTTACTCAGATGGGCTCTCCTCATAATCCTATTTCTTCAGTGTCTTAAAAGGTCCCAAGCTCCTGCATCGTGGAAATAATTGAGCCTTGCATGTACTTGAAAGACGTATGAGTTAAACACACATTTTTATTTCCGCCCCCCACCCCCCCCCCACCCCAAACTGGCAACAGCAGAATAAGAGCCACGAAAATACTTAACTTCTGAGACCAACTGTTGGATTCAGAAAAGAAACAAATACAAACCCCTTTGACAAACTGTTGGTATCAAGAATTTTAGTTTACATTGTAATGTACTGTTGCAAAGTTGGTTTGCAGGGCTTAGTGCAACGGGGATGACCGAGCCAAAACCACAATCTGTCGGACCGAGTTCCCAAAGGATCTTCCTGTAGCTGGCATTCTCATACTCTGTTTCTTCCCTGCATTCAGCGCTTGCTGTTTTCCCTTGTGTCCTCTGGGGCTAAGAGCCGATGTTGGTGAAGCCTGCTT